>NC_082381.1:80981225-81308690 GCF_027477595.1 Haemorhous mexicanus | reverse complement strand
GCTGTCCTCTATGTGTGCCCAGAAACCCACGAGGGAGCCTGCAGACATCTCTATGGGAGTCTCTGAGGACAGATGAGCTGTTTCTCAGCTTGTGAGGATCCAGTTGCAGTTGTGTAGCACCTTCTCTCCCTCCTTGTGATGCGTGTGACCTGGAGCTGGGTGTACATGTGCAGGTACCCACCTGCAGCATCTCCTTGGCTGAGACCTGGCACACTCATTTCCTGAGAGGAGAACTGGCAGCCTCAGAGGCTGCAGCCTGGAGGGCAGCTCAGCATCAGCATTTGGCTATCCTTGTCCTCCTCTGAGCTTGGGGAGATAAGGGGTAAGAACAGCATCTTCTGATTTCTTGGGGGTTGGATGGGAAAAGTTAAGAGCATTAAGAGCTCCTACTGTGCAGGAGGTCTGTGTGGTGGGCTCTGGAGGAGGAGATGCCTTTATCCAGGTGGGTCCCTTTCTTTTCCTTGCAATGGAAGGGAAGGACAGAGGTTTTTCCTCTGCACCACAGCTCTTCTCTCCCTCCAAGCCTCACCTGGAGGCTTGGCTGTGGGGAAATACCTGTGCAGGGGTGATAGCCAGGGTTGCAAGGGGATGGTGGGATGAGGCAGACCCTTCCAGTGGCTGAAATCTCAGTGCACCCCCCAAGCTTTGAGAAGAAGAACTCTGCAGACTCTCACAATTTAGCCATCCAGACATTGCCCAGCAGAAAGCTTAATGCACCTCTCTGGGGCAGTGAGCTGAAATTTTGGCAGCTGGGGCTCCCAGGGTGATGTTGTGTACCCGTCCTCCTGCAGTCAGAGTGGGAGGCCTCAGTGCCCAGCTCCATCTCTCCTGCACGGATGCCCTTGGAGGAGCCATCCTGCCCCTGGGGCTCTCCTGCTGCTCGGCCCAAGCGTGTCTGACACATTGTGCTGCCCTGAGCTGTCAGTACTGCTGGAGATGCCCTGTGGGGAAGCAAAGGTGCTGGAAGGACGTGCTCATCACACCAATTTCCACAGGCTTGCTCAGCTAGGTGCAAGTCTAGGGGCGGGCCACAGAACATCATACCTGGGAGTCTGAACAATCTGGGTGGCTGGAAAAGTCCAGAAGCCAGAGGCTGGAGGCATCCTGGGATTAGTGCTGCAGGAGTGAGGGGGAGTATGCCACCCTGAAAGGGGCTGGTGACAATTAGTTCTAAACACAGCAAACTGTAATCACCGAATTATTCAAGAATAATTATGCCTTGATAACAACATTACACTTTCTATTTCCCTTATTGCTGTTCTTGTTAAATATAATTACCATGCAAATTGCACAGCATAAGCAAGCCCAGGTGATTAAAAGGGCCATGGAGGCCTTGGGAGCAGAAACTGAGGTGGCTATAAGTACATATCTCTCTGCTTGCTTTGTTGTTTGTCCAGATTTTCACTTAGGAGATCATAGAATCATGGAATTGTTTAGCCATGAAAAATACCTCTAGGATTATCAAGTCCATGTTCCCAAGTGCCACATCCACAAGTCCTTCAAATATCTCCAGGCATGGTGACACCACCACTGTCCTGGACAGCCTGTTCTAGACCTTGATGACCCTTTCAGTGAAGGAATTTTTTCTGATGTCTAATCCAAAGCTCCCCTGGTGGAACTTGAGGCTGTTTCCTCCTCTTGTTATATGGCAGAGGGGGCTGACCCCCACCTGCCTACACCCTCCTGTTGGAGAGCTGTTGAGAGTGATAAGGTCCTCCCTGAACCTTCTCCAGGCTGAGCTCCAGGCTGAGCTCCCCCACCTCCCTCAGCTGCTCCTCCTCAGACACACTCCAGACCCCTCCCCAGCTCTGTTTCCTTCTCTGGACACACTCTGGCTCCCTCAGTCTCCTCCTTGCTGTGAGCAAACAAAGCCAAACAAAAGGTTCCAGGTGTGGCCTGAGCCGTGCCCCAGCACAGGGGGATGGCACTGCCCTGCTCCTGCTGGCCCCTCCATTGCTGGCACAAGCCCGGTGCCATTGGCCTTCTTGGCCACCTGGGCACATCCAGCTCGTGTCCAGCCACTGCTGACCAGCACCCCCAGGCCCTTTCCCACTCAGCAGCTTTCCAGCCACGCTGTCCCAGCCTGGAGCTGCAGGGGGTTGTTGTGACCCAGGGACAGGAGCCAGCACTTGGCCTGGTTGCACCTCACACAGTTGGCCCTGGCCCATGGATCCAGCCTGTGCAGATCCCTCTGCAGAGCCCCCCTGCCCTCCAGCAGCTCAGCACTCACACCCAGCTTGGCCTTGTCCTCAAACTGACTGGGGGGGCTCTCAGTTCCCTCATCCAGATCATCAGTAGTGCCATCAAACAGGGCTGGCCCCAGAACTGAACCCTGGGGAACGCCACTGTGACCAGCCAAGGCAGGTTAAGTCCATCCACCACCACTCCCTGGGGCAGGCTAGTTCCTACCCACCAGAGAGTTTCTCCAGGAGAATCCTGCTGGAAACAGTGTCCTCACATAATTATAGGATGAGTTCAGCTCAGAGAAGTGAGGAAGGACTGAAAGATGTGGGCTCCAAGCTGACTAGACATCTGCCAGCAGGCCCAGGATGGGCTCTGCTGCAAAGACCTGCAGGTGCAGTGTGTGCAAACCGGGCTCTGACTTCTCACTGCTGACCTCCAGGAACTGCCCTGCACAAAAGAGCCCCAGAGGAGATGTTTTCCCACCTCCCAGTATTCCTGGACAATGCAGCACCCATCCCACACCCTTCCTCGTGGTGACTGGGCACCTGCTAATCTTTCTGTGCTCCTGTGGCTTTGTGGCACATCAGCATTGCTCTTCCAGCTCTCACTGTGCAGCTGCATTCATGGGTAGGAACTAGAAGATGCTTTTTTTGCTCCTTCCTTCCCCTCTCATCAGAGCATAGGCATCTGAAGGACATGAACAGGAAGGCAGAGGAGGATCTGTTAAGCATAATGAAGTGGAGGAGTGTGACAGAAACTGCTGAATGGAGTTCCCTGGGGAGGGCTGGGAGCATTAACACCTGAGTCAGTGAAAAAGCTGCTGAACAAACCCACAGCACGGAAGGACAGTCTCACGGATACCCTGTGGGACAAGGACAGCTCCTTGCAGCAAGGGCTGGGAGCTGGAATGCTCAGCCCTGGTGACCTGTGTGGGATTAGCTCTCCACAGAGTCTCCTGCCGCCTCTTTGCCCTGTTTTGAGGTCAATGGACATGTTTCACATACACCTCTCATTTCTGACTGACCCCAAGGCCTCTACCCCTCGTACCTCACCGGCGTCTCATGGCTGCAAAAACATCCTCTCCAGTCTGGCCATCATGTCTCTGCTGGGCTGGGACCTGGCAGACACTTGCTGCCACAAGTCCTCCTGATTCCACTGCAAAGAGGGTCTGAAAAACAGACCCCATACCCAGCAGCCATCCCAGGACTGCAGCTGGGACAAGGATAGAGTGGGAGGCAAACCTTGCTTTTCCCCTTCTCCTCTGGACCACCCCTTTTCTCTGCCTTCACCAAGCTGAGAACTGTGGGTCAAAGGCACTTACCTGATGTGCTTCCTGGTGCAGCCATGAGATCACTAATCAGGGCTAATAGCCATGAGATCACTAATTAACAGACACTAATTATAGGGCTCTCAGCTTCTCAGATGAAATTCTTATTCTGTACATACATACATACATACATACATACATACATACATACACACAAGTGTGCACAGAGTTTATTATTATTACCGTGCCAGACAATCCTTCTTCATTAGGGCTTGGAATTTGCTTTCGATGCTCTCAGTCAGATCTTTAACATTATTTAAACACAATGGGTTTGAGGGAGCTTTTGTTATTTTTAATGCAGACCAGATTTTGCTGGGATCAGAGAGTTAAATTGTTCTTCATCTGGACCTACGAGCTGCCTCCCAGCCTGCAGGAACCAGGAGGGTCCTCAGCGACAAATTCAGCCCGCAGTGCTTTTGAAATCACAGCCAGGTGTCCAAGGAGGGGGAAAGGAGGGTGAATGCCTCCTGCCACCTGTGCCACAGCTCCAGGGTCAGCACGGAGCGCGGTGCACACCCCAGGTTCTCTGGAGCGCGGGGTGAGCCCCAGGCAGGCGCCGGCAGCTCCCTCCCTTCCCTGTGCGTCACAACGCTCCAGGACACCAGGAGCACATCTGGTGTGACAGGGAGGGAGTCCCCGTGCTCGGCACAGCTGGGGCTGGGTGTCTGCCCGCAGGCAGAGCGCCTGGCCCTGCTGTGTGGCATCTCCGTGGCTGGAGCGCCGCGCTGGGACCGCTGGCTCCCCAGGACCCCACGAGTCAGAAGCAATGCACCTCATCTCTTATCACCCCTCTGGTCTGGAGTGTGGGTCCTGGAGAAGGGAGAGGCCTTTTGCTGGGAATGTGGGAGATCTGGGCAGAGGGGGAAGGGAGTTGTCTGAGATTCACATGTTGCAGGGGTGGGGCTGTGTCCAAGTGGTCCTGGCTGTGCAATTGTGGGAAAAACAGACACAGACTGCTTCTGTGAGCGCTCCCAGTGCACCTAAAATGTGTTTAGTGGCAAAAAATAATTCAGAGGAGATGATGCTGTAGATTATGTTCCTTTTAAATGTTGTTTTCCTGAGGATTGAAAGGAAGGAGCCATATTGAACCATATGCCAGTGGTATCCAAACGTCTCCTGGGCTGCATCCAGAGCCCCGTGGGCTTCAGGGCAGGGAGGGGATTCTGCCCCTCTGCTCTGCTCTGCTGAGACCCACCTGGAGCACTGCATCCAGCTCTGGGCTCCCAGCACGGGAGGGACAGGGACCTGATGGAGCGAGCCCAGAGGAGGCCACCAGGATGATCAGAGGGATGGAGCACCTCTGCTGTGAGGAAAGGCTGAGAGAATGGGGGTTGTTCAGCCTGGAGAAGAGAAAGCTCTGGGGAGAACTTATAGCACCTTCCAGTACCTAAAGGTACTGAGAAGAGAGCTTGAGAAAGACTCTTCAACAGGAAATGTTGAGCAGTTCAACAGGACAAGGGGAAATAGCTTCAAACAGAAAGAGAGTGGGTTTAGATCAGATATTGGGAAAAAATTATTTACTGTGAGGGTGGTGAGGCCCTGGCAGAGGTTGCCTGGAGAAGCTGTGGATGCCCCATTCCTGGAAATGTTCAAGGCTGGGCTGAATGGGGCTTTGGGCAACCGGATCTAGTAAAAGGTGTCCCTGCTCAGGGCAGGGGAATTGGAATGAGATGATCTTTAGGGTCCCTTCCAACCTAAACCAGTCTATGATTCTGTGGTTCTATAAGAAAAGAGAGAGATAAGGAAAAAGGAAGAGATAGATGGTCTTCAAATTTTACTCAGCAACTAAAAAACAGACACAAGTTGGTTATTAGAATAGCATTTCTTCTGAAAGGTAGAAAAAAATTCCTTTGTGAGATCACCCTGGTGTAGAAGCATTTGGTGGAAGAGATGGGAGCAAACCATTATCTCGCAGAGGAGCCCAGGTGGGAAAGGGAGTGACTGGAGCTGAAATAAAATATTGACACTAGAATGGACATGCGTGAGTGGGCCATGAATAAATAGAATTTGGAGATGAGGAGAAACTATCCAACCAACAAGAGTCTTGGAACTGCCTCATGTAAAGCAGTGATGGGGGTAGGGAGATTAAAGGAAGCACAGAGTGGGCCCTGAGACTAAGCCACCACTTTTTATCATTTTTTGATAAGGCCATGGCTGCTGCCCATGAGAGCAAAATCATGAAGTGTAATTAGAAATGAGGGTATAGGAGTTATCTTGGACAGTCTGGAAGCAAAGTTTGGTGAGCCCAGTGCTCTGAGCTTGGTGGGACTAGATAGCCTCCATCCCAGTGAGCTGGCAGGTTGGCCAGAGGGAGTTTAAGCATCTCCCAGGGCTTGGTGTGATGTGATGGGACTGCACTGGCTGTAACTGAGCTGGGACTGGAAACTCAAAGCTACTTCCTACCCATGAATGCAGAAGGCTTCAAGGAGCTACTGCTGTGGTGGGCCAGGCAGGAGATGCTGGGAGGGCTGGAAGTGCAGTCCTGGGAAGCTGGAGGGACTCCCAGCAGGACTTTTTTTTTGCAGACTAAACAGATCCAATGTTATACCCTGGAATCTGCAGAGTGAGGTGTCCTTAGCAGTCCTCTGCAGCACAGTGGAGGGGGAGCTGCTTCTCCACCTTCACTTTCCAAATCACTGCCTCCCTTGGCATCATCAGTCGAGAGAGCTGCCATCCACTTGAGGCTCTCTCCTTCTTCTTGTCCTGATTATTATGATCATTACTGTCTCATTTCAAGCTGTAAATCAGAAATATTGTGCCTCGTATTTTTCCTCCCTGGGGAACGCATAACTAGGGGTGAGATTGGCTCTGAAGTTCAGTGCTGTTCTGTTGAAAAACTGCCTCGACAAATCGAAACTGTCTCACTTTTTAGAAGAAGTTTTGATTGGAATCAATCTTTCTTTTTTTTATGAGCATAAAAAGGGAGTAGTTAAAAGTAAGATTTATTCCAAATTCATCTTATCAGCTCTGAGACATTCAATTTTGTAATCAATTCCCACAGGGGCTCCACCAAGAAGCCCATATTCAGAATCAATCTTGTATTTCATTAGGTTATTTCTGGTGTTAAAAAATAAGATTGATTCTTACTTTATGTTATAGCGCTACAGCAATTTATTTTTTAATGATATGAGGTAAGAATCAATCTCTGGCTTCTTTTTCCTTTTTTATTTTTTTTTTTTCTTTTTTAATCCTGCTTTTCCTGCATTGGTTTTGTTAGAGCCAAGAGAAGTTAGCAAGCTCTGAAGGATTTTCAAATTACTCTTGTGCAAATTTAGATCATGTTGGTGCCAGGCTGCTGCTCACAGGATCTGCAGAGCACCACGAGGTCTGATAAAAGGCACAGTCTGCCCTGTCCTGGGATTTTGGGAACACACTACACAAAACTGCTCTGATCTCCAGTCCTTGGCAGCAGCATCCTGACCTCCATGGACTCCCACACCACCCCCAGCTTGCCCAGGAGCAGGTTTCCCAATGACACTGTTTGCTAGCTGCTCCCATAATCACAGTGCAAATAAAATTACAAAATTAATCCCTAATACTTCATGAGTTGTGTGTGATTCATCATGAGTGGTTCAGAAGTTACTCAAGCAAGCACAAGTGCTTTTCAGTTGAGAAATTACCTCGCTAGCAGCACTGGGGTTTGGTTACTGTGTTGGTATTTCCCTGGCTATTCTAAAGGTGTTTTGGTTTAGGTAGTGGCACCTTGCTGTTCCTTCCTTCTTTTGCCTTTTGAGCCACAGAGAAAACACAACACAGGTTTTCAGCAAATCTTCAATTTTGTCTCTCTCTATCAACCTTCTACTCTTGCTGTCTCCTCATGCATGCCTCTTGCTTGTCTCTGTCTTTGTCACTATGTACATATCTGTCTGTCTGTAGCTCTGGTAGTCTTCAAAGGCCCTGAGTTCATTTGATTTCATTATCATTTCCCATCTCTTGAGCTCTATCTCTTTGTTTTTTCCCCTTTTCTCATTATAATTTACATGCGGCTTGGGTGCATGCTGGAAATGAAATGCGAATTTGATAAAGCAGCCACAGCTCCTGCTTCCAACCGTGGCCTGAAAGCCCTGAACCCCTTGGAGAAAAGCAGGCAGTCTTTTTTTTTTTTTCCATAAAAGGGGAAAAAACATTTTTTTTTTTTTTTCCATCGCACTGGCATAGAATGAAATTCCTCCAGCAATTACCAGGAGATAATGGCCTGAAATTAAACAGTCCTATCTCATTCTCTAACTATAGGACTTTTTATTTTTTCAAACTATTGAATACCAGGCGAACAATAATCAGGCAGGCATTAGGCATTCACACGCAGGCTACCTGGGATATGAAAGTCCATACACACAGCAGAGCTCCTTTTATTTTTTGTTATTAGTAAGGCACGCAGAGTCCTATGCAGATGGAGAGAGGCATTAGCCTGGTGCCCAGCAATGCTAATTCAGGTGCAGACACCACTGCCTTGCTTGTGGAAACACCTAATTGATGATGGAGGGGGTGGGGGAAGTTCCCTGTGCTCTTCCCTTGCCCATCTGTGCCATCCACGTTTCCCACAGAGCCATTCCTGGCAGCCCTGTCCTCATTTTGCAACACAGTGAATGCACAGAAGGAGTTTGAAGGAGGATGGGGGTCAGGTTAGGTCCTGGTGCACTGCATGGAAGCTTTCTGGGCTTTGCAGCCCCACACACTCCTGCAGGTGGTTGCATCTTGCTTGTCCCTGCTCTGCTGGTCTCTCCAGGGGCAGCTGCAGGGCTCTGCCATGGCCTTGGAGCTGGCACACTGTGTTGAAGCTGCCTGGCACAGACAGAGCCAGCACACTGATTCCTGCTGAGCCAATCTCACTCAAATTACCCAGGAGATTTCAGCAAAAGAGTAATTGAGCTGCTCTGACTTAGACACAGCTTGATGTACAAGTGGAAGGGAAAAATTCCAGGAGGAAGGAGCTTGACTCCTAAAGCTGGTGAGAGGTAAAAAGAGGTGAGGAGACAGCTGGGACTGAACAGTGTGCTCTGGGGGGATTAAATACACCATCAATGGACTCCACAAAAGGTTTGAAAAGAAGGAGTCATGTGGGGTGGGGAGAGATGGCTGCTTGCAGTGACAGGGACACACATCTGAACGGAGCCTGGGACTTGCAGGAGGTGCCAGCACTTCTTGTTAAACTGGGAAAGACATTTTGAATGTCTTTCCATGAGCTGAATTCCAGAAAGAGCAGAGGGCAGGGACACATGCTGGAGAGTGGAGGTGCTCCCCACTGTGTCTCATCCTGGAGAAGGAGGAGAGACTGGGGATGTTCTCCTCCCACTTACGTGTGACAGTGACCTGCCACTGTCACACACATAAGGGGCTGCAGCTCCTGTGAATGCACCCCCAGCTTGGGAGCTGTTCTCATCCAGAAGTAGAGGTGCCTTCTTCATCTGTGACTTATGCTAAGCTAAAATTTAAAGGGATGGAATGGCCCATGGAGCTGGGGAAGAACATAATATTCCAGGTTCCCAAAATGGCTTTTCCACAGAAACTTGGATTCACCTCATGGATTCCTTCTGCTTCAAAACTATTTATAAAAAGAACTTTTAAAAATTGTTGAAACAACCTCCTTCAATATCTGCATGGCACAGTATCTTTTCTTTGGAAATACCTGCGCTGTCTAATACTTGTCCGTGTATAGTCATGCGTTAAAATTAAAACAGAAATCATATGAAATACTCCCAAATCCACCAAACAGCACAACATATTTTTAAGTGAGAGGGATTGATGGGTGGCTTTTCAGTTCCCCAGAGCAGCTTTTTCTCCTGAAGTGAAACTGGAAAATGTTTCAGCATCATAAATACCACGTCCTCTTGAACCAGGCAGGAGACACGAGAGAACCCTAGAGGCTTTCTGCAGAGCTGGCCATGATCCTGTGTAGGCAGGCAGGGGCTCTGCTCTCTCAGCCCAGCTGGGAATGCTCCAGAAGGGTTAACAAGATAACAGGGACTGGCAGAGTCGTGCCTATAATTTATTAAGGCTTTCAAAAGGCTTTTGATAAAGTCCCTCATAGGAGACTATTAAGGAAACCTGGTAACCACAGGATGAGAGGAAAAGCCAAGGCATGGATTAAAACCAAGATAAGACAGGGAAAGAAGGGAAGGAACAAATGGCCAATTCTCAGCAGGCAGAAAGGTTAATAGTGGAGAGCCTGAGGTCACCCCAGGCCCTGAGTGGCTGAATATATTTATTAACACAAGCACAGAGGGAAAAGGAGGGAAAAGGAGCAGCGTGACTGTGGAGCTCACTGGGGGCTGCTGCAGCAAGGCAGGTGGGGGTGAGATGTAGCAGCAGCCCTAAGGTGGGATGGGATGGGATGGGATGGGATGGGATGGGATGGGATGGGATGGGATGGGATGGGATGGGATGGGATGGGATGGGATGGGATAGGATGGAATGGTCAGACAGTTGGACAGTTACTGCATCTGGAGCTGGGCTCGGGCCAGTGTGGGAGCTCTGGTTAACACCCAGAGGGTTGTAGCTGCTGGTGGGGTGCACAGGGGGATTGTGAAAGACACTGCCCAGGGCTCTACCAGAGGAGCCAGGGCAGAGTGAGCCAGCTCACATCTAACTCAGAGACAGAATGGTCAGATTCAACAAGCCCATGGTCAATGGTCAGTTGTGAACAAGCCCAAAACAGAGCTAACAGGATTCTCTTTACATCAATGGGAGAGATTTAAACCCACTGAAGAACTGCCCTGAAGGCCAAATTTCTAAGACCCAATGATATTCCCCAGAATAGACAGAATTTGTCACTTTTCATATCAGAAACAAGGATAACATCTCCTTATACCCAGCAAGGCAGGATGGCAGCCCTTTGGACTCAAGTGAACTGCAAAAGCCAAGTTAGTGAATTTAAATATTAATCTAAGTGATGAGCTGGGTCCAAAGGAGCAGTCTGGAAAAACTGCCTGATGAGTATGAAGAGCAATACTGGGTATTGACTTGGTGAATATTATCCATCCTGTGCAAACACCCCAGTGGAGCAAACAGCCTGGTGGAACAAACAGCCTGTGGACACCTGATTAAACAGTGTTTGTGATAACTAGTGGAGAATGTCTTTTTAATTACTTCTGTGTGGGGGTATGAAGATTTGTGTGAAAACTCTTCTGTTTTGTTTTTATGGACACAACAGCTTGAAAAACTGACTTGAGAAATGGCTCCAGTGAAAAGTTTGGAAGATGGGAGAAAACTTTTGGTCTTTAGAAGAGAGGAGAAAATGTAAAGGTTTCCTCATTTTAAAAAATGACCTGACTGGAGGTTAAAAAGAAACCATATAGGAAAAATCTGAACTGCTACAAAGCATTTTGAAACTGTTAAAATACAGCACATCCAAAATTATAAACATGAGGTATTTCTCAAGAACTCCATTAATTCAAACAATTTTAATTAATTTTTCATTTCCAATTTTGATTTTTTTTTCCTTAGAAGAGCAAAATTTAGAAAATTGATGAAACTTTTGGTGACAAAGCCTTGCAGAGAAAATTGCTCATCTGAAATCCACGCAGGGATGAGCTGTGTAAGGAGGAATTAGATCTCAGCAGTAATCTCAGTCATGGGGTTTCGTAATTGTGTGCTCCATGTTTTGAACATCCGCACCCTTTTAATGGATTTTCCTAGGTTAATTATACCATTATTTCACCCTGCATGTATAAAACTGGCTGTTCAAAGTCAACTGTAAATGAAAATTGCAGCTGTTAAATCGCTGGGGTGGCTGACTTGCTGGCTGCAAAACAAACACGGCACCCACTAATTGGCCTGTAAACAAGGGTGGTGGGGAAGGGCTGAGCCGAGTCTCTGGCATCCATCGGGCACCATCCAATAGGAAACTGAGCATCGGGAATGCCAAAGTCTCTGGAAAGACCTCTGGATGCCAAGGTCAGCAGATGGCCCGGGGGCACAATCTGAGAGGCTGGGCTGTGTGCACACTTTCTCTTTTCTCCCAGGTCACTCGCTGCCTGCAATGTTAATTGTCCATTAGGAAAAACAAACAAGCAAGTCCATGTGCCTGCCCAAGGTGACTCCAGAGGGTACGAAATGCTGGGAGAGCACTTCTCACCTGCTCTGTTGGCAGAGGGAAGGAGACAGACTGACTCATGTCCACACCACCACTGACAACAACTAGACAATAGACTCAGATAAATAAGGAAAAATCACCCAAGGGAACAACTTTCTGGAGTTTCTGTAGATAGCTTAAGATGATACCATTTGAGTCTTTTCAGGCTCTCCAGATCCTTCTATTTCTCTTTTTGCCCTCTTCTTCTTCTTCCTCCTCATCCTCATTGGAAACTGACAGGAAAATAGGATGCTGAGGAAACATCCTTCAGCTGAATTTGCCACCTTGTGGATGTCGCAGCATTTTGCAGAGATGCCTCCATAGTGGTAGAGAGCAGTAGGAGGCAGGCTGTGTCTGCTGGGACCTCCACAGTTTTGCTGCCTGTGCCCTTCAGCTGGCCCTCACCTGTCACTGGACAGGCATCCCCAAGGATGTGCAGCCTGGGCAGAGAACATCACCTCAGGCCCTTGGAGCTGCTTGGGACTTGGGAGACCACCAAATGAGTTTCCCCAGGACGGACCTTCTCCCTTGCAGCATTGTCAAAGTGCTTTTCCCCCCATGCTTCTGAAAGATCAAAGTATTAAAGTCTGCCAGTGAGCCTTTCCATGCACCACTAGGCAAGCATTATGTTAAGTGGAAACCAGTGTTTCAGCTAATTTTAGTTCTATCTCTGGAACTTGTGATGGCAGTCCCTGGGAAACCTGAGGGCTCTGTCAGACCGGGAGGCATTTTTCCTCGGGGCCCCAGAGAGCAGTCCCTCCAGTCTCCCTCCTGCAGGAAAGGCAAAGACAGCTGTGATAAAAGCAGGTATCACTGACTGCAGCTTTCTTGGCTGATCCTGGAAAGACTGTTCTATGAGCATTAAGTAACCAGGGAACTGGAAGGCCCCATAAGACTCTTTTCAGGCTGCTCCCTTTCTTGAGGCAGAAATAGCTCTAGTGAAAGCAAGCACATGCTTCTCTCACCATCCTTATAGACCTTGGGCAACAGGGCCTTAACTCTCTGCAGAAAGCTCTATTTTTTTGTGTCTCTCCATAATCTCCCTTGTTTGTGTAGGGAAAATTTTTAAAGTAAGCTAAAAAGTTAAGTTTACCAAAACCCCGCTGAGCTTCTGTTTGCTGTAGCACTTTGGTGCTGAACGTGCACAAGGAGCAAGGAAACACAGATTGAAATGAGGGACAATAAAGTTTGGGACAGGAGTTGCTCAAGAACAGTTCTAGGGAGCGGTGGTGTTCCGAGGTCCTGCAGGTGGGGTGTCAGAGTTTATGACAGGGAAGTGGGTTCTGTAGTGAGACGTGGTTCTGTGTCACGCCAAGGTCACCCAGCCCGCTGTCCCTCCTTCAGCTGGTGTCTCATCTCCAGGCTCACCTGGGGTGAAAGGGTGCACACACAACAGGTTAAGGGGGAATGAATTCCAGTTCAGATGCAGTTCTGGAAGGAGCTTGCCCTGAAGGAGTCTCACTTTCACCAGTGTGTGTTGAAAACCATAAAGCAGCCTTTGTGCCTCATCAAGCTTCTGCATTGCTCAGCAAGGTAGCGGTCTTGTTTAACGTATTTATTAATGATCTGGAAGTAGAGGTAAACAGCTTGTTAATTACATTCTCCTGCCTCAGTTGGGAGGCATTGTGAATGCCAGTGCAGATTGGGTAATAATAGAGACATCAGAGACATTAGGAAGACATGCAGGAAAGAAAATGAACTCCCTCTTGGCTCAGGAAAGTGGCAAAATAATCCAGGACTGGGTTTTTGAGCAGGAACAGTGATTCAGGTTGGTAAAAGATCAGTGACCAGAAAGGAAGAGAGGGATTTTAGAGCAGGCAAACATGTTTGTGGTACTCTTAGGAGGGGTGGCACAGAAGAGAACTGAGTGTGAGTGTGGGAAACAATCGTCCCCCTCCTCCCCTCTCAGGCTGCCACGCTCCTTGCTGTATTTTCAGAGCAGCAATGACTAACGGATGCTGTCTCATGGAAGAGTTACAAATATGATCAGAGGCCCTAGGAAGGGCAAAATTGCTTCATGAGGAAAGATTAAAAGTGCTTGCATACGTCAAGCTCAGTTAAATGATGTTCAGGGAAGGTGGGATAACAGCTGACAAATATTTGAGCAGCATAAATCTGAGCAGTGACAGTGGGCTATAAATACAGCACAGGAGCTCTTGTGGGGTGCAGGTGTCATTTTGAATATACCTAACATCTGTCATGGTGCAGGTCCGGGAAGCAGCAGTGCCTGTGTGGCTGCTCCTGAGCACTGAGATTTGAGATATGGAAGGGAAGGGTGCAAGGTGAAATATCTGCATTTATCACTGTGACTTAATACTCTTGGGCAAAGCACAGCCAGTGCTGCAAGAACTGTGAGCAGGGGAGCAGCCTGCTCCTTATGAAGACTGAACTACCTGCTTGTTCAGTAATGGGGAGGGGAAAAAGTTCTAAGTCTCTTTTAGCAGCTGGGAGATAGGAAGGGAGCTGGGAGAAAGGTGCCCTGCATGGTTTTGGCACTGGGACCTCCTGGTACAGGTAAGCTTTAATGTGCCTCTGATGTCCCAAGGAAATCAGATTATGAAAATCAATGTATGACTACAAACACTGGCTGGATCAACAACACATCTACAGAGACCTGTCTGGAACCTCCCTCCCTGTCAAATACAGGTTTTAAAACTGGGGTTAAAAATTGTAGTCTGGGCCTGAAGAAAAGAGCTGACATAGGGACTTATGTGTGAAGGAAGATCTGTGCAAAACTGCAAAGAGTCCATTTTGTCAAAGAGAGTTTCAAGCAGTGAGGATAGAAGAATATGCCTGTCATTGGGAAAGGGGAATATATACTATCAATACCTGTCTCAGCTGGCCTTAGGCCTCTCTGCTTCGACAGAGGTGTCTCAGAAAGCTCCTCAGGGCTGTCAGTGGGAATGCTGCAGATCTATTTACGGATTCACCAGAAAAAAAAACCAACCTCTTTTCTGTAGTTTGTCAGCCAGAATCACTAGAGGAGGGGTCTGGAGCTGGGAGCACAGCAATGTAAAGAGATTGGCTCTCTTTGGCTCTCTTTGGGAGTCACTGCCTTAGTGAAACAATGGTATTGAGAATGAAGTGTCTAGAAAGAAAATCCTGTCTCTGAGCCATGGAATTATCTCATGGACAGCCTGAGACCACATAAACTTGTCTGGTGCTGGGCAGGAGTGATAGGTCTATTAGAAAATCTCCAATACTGCTTTCCTTACCCTTCCTGGGCCAGGATTTTCCCTCCCTTACAGGAGTTTCCTAAACAACACAAGGGAGCTCGCTTATCCAACAGGCTTTTAAAGAAAGTTTAACTAAAGTAGGTGCCTTGCAGAGAACACTCCTCTGTCGGCTTCAGAGAAATGAGCCAGCAAATCTGATGGCTTTTTCTCATCCTTGAAGTATTAAGTGGCTTTTTTTTTGGATGCATGACACAGGAGCTTTCCTTTCACCCTGCAGCGCTCTTATGCCCTCCTCATACTGGTTTTTGAACAACTCGTCTGCCACTTCAGACTGCATCCGACTGTGGGATCCTCTCAAAAACACGAGCTCTCTGTGCACTGATAACTGAGAAGTGTCTTTTCAGACTTAAGTTCCTCTTCTGCAGCTCCTACTAAATACAGCACTTAGAGCTTTTATGGTGTTTTTCATTTCCAAAGTGCTTTACAAACATTAATAATACAAAACACATGAACTTCACTGCCACAGTAATACCCTAATCCTTTCTCTTATCTCCTCTTAGGGCTCAGAACTTCCAGCCCAGCAAAAGCCCACAAGCTCTGGAGTTCTCTGACAAATAAACACCATTAAAAATAATCTCTGGAAGTTTTCTACTTCCTCTTTTAACCGTGCCTTTCTACATCTCTTCATGCCAATAATCCATTAATCCAGTCAGTTGCAGGGTTATGAACTGTGTATGGTAATTGGCTTGAAGAGTACTGCATTTCTGGGCTACAGCTCTCTCTACTACATTTGCAGCAGCTTAACAGGAGGACTGCACACAGGGACCACATCCTTGTGAACCTGAGACCCAGAGCAGGCACTGGATTTTCCACTCTTGGAGCTAAACCCAGCTCTAGCTGGAGGCTGCAGTCTAAGACTCAGCAAGCTCTTCTTTGCCAATCCTGTGTGGTGAGGCTTGACCTTGTGCCCCTGACACAAAACTGTGAGGATGTGCTCCCTAATCCTTCTGCCTGCTCCCTGTGTGCCCTGCAGAGCAGGCAGCAGCTCAGTGAGCAGGGGTGATCCAACACAAGCTGATCACATTGTATATTATGGAAAAATAAAATCAGAGGTGACTTGCCCAAATGTGCCAGGCTGAAAAGCGCAGCTGTTTGGTGGCTGTTTCATGAGCACCCTGGAGACTCCAGCAGCATGCTGGAAAACCCAGGGACTGAGCAGGACAAGGGACAGCTATTTCATTCATCCCAAGGTACACTGTCCCTGAGTCAGAGCCAAAAGTGAAGTTGTCTGTCATGGTGGGATTTCAGTCTTGTTCCTTTAAGACAGGAGTTGGGCTTGCCTTCTATTCCCTACAACATCCCTGCCTGATGCTCTGGGCACTGTATGGATACACATGAAGTGATATCAGCCTAAATCCACAAACCATACAGTAGAAGAAATGTCAGCCACAGCTTTCAGGTAAGGCTGACAAGGTAAATGAGTCAGCCTTGGTGTGCCTCTCCTCCGACTGCTTTGGGACCCTAGCCCTTGTAACTCTTCCAGTGACAAACCAGGTCATTGCTAAGTGCTTTGAAGCAGTTGTGGGTCAAGTAGAAGGTCTGTGGCAGGAATGTGGTTTGATGCCCACTCAGCACTGATCTGGTGCCCTCACCAGAAAGCTCTGCTTTCCTGGGTCATGCCTTGCTTTCAGCTTGCTGCAGTTAGTAACCATCTTTGCAGACACCTCAACAGCATCTGTCTCTAATGCTTGCCTGCACATTTTTTTTCTCTTTGCCCCTGCTCCAATTTTACCAGCTTTAAAACATAATTTCCATTTCTACCCTTGATTTTGTATTCAGATTTAGCAACCTGCATCTCAAATTTATGCTTAATAATTCTCCTTATCAAGCCATCAAGTAATTTTCCTCCCTCAAATTACTGCCTCCCCCACTCTCCCTGCAACTCCTCCTCCTCTTTCTTCATCTCTCTTTTGTATCTGGCAATATTTCAGACTCCTTCCATAATTTGCTTGACTGTGTAATTGATCAGAATAACTCAGTTTTATTACAATTTGCTTGAAATCCCTTTGTTAGCAATTAGAACACTTTGTTTAAAGACAAATAAGATTTAATGCTACTCTCTCCTCCTTGGCAGCCTCCCAGTCTGGTCTTTCCATGCCTCCTTGCGGCTGTCTGCTCTGTGCTACCCCACTCAACAGCTGGCAACAAATTCTCTGTTTCTTGCCTCTGGGATTCTGCCCTCTGTCTCTTCCTCTGCTGTCTCTGGTGATGCCTGGTCCACCTTCCTCACTGATTTGCCAAGATTTATTGTGCTGGCATGGAGAATGTGGCATGCCTTCCCTCCCTTCACTGTACACACTCTCTCTCTCCCTGAGAGGCTCAGGCTCCCAGTGCAGCAGCAAATGGGTCTGAACCAGTCATCAGGATATTGAAGTGGTTTTGGACCACATGAGGAACATCCTCAAGCCCAGAGGGCAAAGAGGCTGCCTGTTGTAAGAGAGCACAAAGGATTGTGAAAGGGACACAGGAGTGGGTTGGTAATGTGTGTATTTTTAGATTTAAAGTCTCGTCCATAGTTACACACAATAAACAGTGCCTTGTATGTGTCTTGGGTATCTTTCCCAAAATGCCTTCAGCATACTAGAAAAGATGCTTATCTGATAAATCCCAGAGATTAGCTGTCATCTCCACTGGGAAATGGTTCTCCAGCTGTCTGAACTACTGCAGCCCTGATGCTGTCAAAATCCAAAACCTCTCCAGTCCTCCCCTGGCTCACACAGCCATGTCCCAAGTCTGTGGTTAATTCTGAAGGTGACAGCCAGCTGCAACCTGCCTGGAGGTTTATTGCTTTACCCAACCCAGCATGGGGAGCAGGAAAACAACTGCTGCAGAGGGACCTGGGCCTGAGACCCTTTCTGTGGTCTTAGCTTCACTTGGCACTGGTCTCTCTATAGTCTAGAAGTAAGTGGGCATGGAGCGGCACATGCAAGGGGTACCAGCTGGTGGCCAGCACAAAGTGTGCAAGGTAGTTGGGAGGATGACAAGGAGACAGGACCTGGTACGTGGGCCCAGACCATCATCTGAATCCTGATTTGTGCTCAGGGCTCATCCTTCCCCACCAGCCCCCTGCAGCAGCCTCCTTCCCTTAACCAGAGCCCTGTCCTCCTGATCCACATGCTGAATCTCCATGTCTTGGCAGGTGACAAAGCATGGCAGGACCCAGCAGCTGCATCTGGGATGCAGGCTTCCCTCCAGGCAGTTCTCTCCCATCCCATGGATGCTTTCTCCAGATGTGCTTGTCCATTTGAGAGGAACTCAAGGTACCTGCTGCATCTCACAAGTGGGAGCACTGGAGGCTCCTGAGCAGGCAAGAGGTGTCACATGCCACCTGAGGCTTCCTGGGCTGGCTGTGCATTCTTAATCTGCAGCAGCACCAGCACCTTAATGCAGGTAGTGACAAGTGAGGCGATGGCAAAAAGAATACAAATCTGTCTCCCTCACTCTGGAAAAGCCTCATCAGAAGCATTGTATTCAGTGTCTGCCTTGCCTTAGGAAACTGTAAATGCATCTGTCTGGGAGGATGCAGCCGTGCAGGCTCCAGAACAGTGGTTATTTCTCCCAGGGGATTTTGGATCTAGCAATGTAATTTCAATAGCCTGATGCTTTGTGTGCTGGTGGAGGCGGGCAGCCAAAGGGATGGGCTCATCCAGACACTCTCCTTTCTGCCTGAGTGGGTAGTGTGTCCATCAAAGCAGTGGAGGAAATCCATGTGGTTAACACAGTGTGTCACGGAATATCAAAATATGCCACAGGATTTCCGGCCAAAATGTCAAGTAGGGTCTCATGAAAATATCTGACACCGGAATTACCCTCTGCCAAAGCTCAGTGGAGTTGCGCTGTGGCTGGACAGTAAGAGCGTGCTATTTGCAATCGACTCAGAGCTGCTCTGTTAGCACTGGGATTTATGCTGCTGAGCTTCTTTCCAAGTATGTTTCATAAACCTGGGTTTAACTTCTTGCTCTGTGAGCATTTTCTACAGGCCAGTCTAGATTCTGCAGCCAGCTCCCTGTCCTTTGGAACTTTGCTTTTTGAACAAAGAAATGCTTTAAATATTTCAAAATGTCCTTAGAAGGTGCTGTACATAACAAACTTAGGTGATTGGGTACTCAACTCAACTTCAGCTTCATGAGAGTTCTGACCAGCTGATTTAAAAACCCTTAACGAACCACAAAACTCAACTGATTTAAAAACCCTTGGCTGAATTTAAAACCCCACTCTAAATCATTGGGAGATTTGGAGTTAAAAGCTTGAGAAAAGTGGTATTGAACGATAGCAAGGCACACAGAACTGCTTGCTGCAAGGTGGCCATTAGTATTGAAAACAGCTTATTTTATACCAGCATTTGCTTTCTGACATTCCTGGTCTGAACCATCACCTGGGCTCACCCAGGACTTGAAAACAGACAGGAAGGGAAAGAGAGCACAGGGTACAGTGGCAGCCTGACAGAGCAGGCAGCAGACACACCACCCAGTGCCACGACTGCTGCTGCACTTGGCCAGAGGATCTGCTGGTACCCAGGAGGGGCAGGGGCTGCAGGAGGGACCTGGTGCTGCATGGCTCTGGGGCTGTTGCTGGTGCTGGGGGCAGCTGTGTTTCACAAAAGGAGCAGCAAAAAAACCACCATGCTATTTGCATTTTGTCTGACTTTAATTCTGTTTTTCTGCTAGCTTAGCTGGGTCTTGAAAGGAACCTGTTGCTTTTGTTGATCTCTTCTGGTTCTTTTGAAAAAAGAATCAACGCATTAAAGAGGTACAATTAGTGATGCCGTGGTGGGTTACTTGTTTCAGGGAATTTCTCAGAATTTTTTTTTTTTCCTCATGTTGCTGCTGCTGTCCATCATGACCACCAGCCACAAGCAATATTATTTTCAATAACAAGGTTTCTGGGGTTTTTAGAGAAAAACTCTTGCTGTCAGGGTGTGAAATCTGGACACTGAAGGATTGCTTTACTCCTCGAACTGTAAGAGAGCTGGGATGGCCAGAAGATAGTCAGCAGCTTTGCCTGTCAGTTCTCTGCAATAGCAGGAGCCCAGTGTCTTGCAGCAGATGGGAAGGACTTGGTGCCATTCAGTGCTGCCTGGGGCTGTGGAGGTATCTTGGTGCTGCTGGCTGAGATCCTGGCACAATCAGCCTGCTCTGCTCATCCTCTCAGAGGCCAGCAATGTTGTCTGCTGGTGGAATTACTTTCTATGAACAGCTCTAGTTCTCAGCTGTAAAATACATCCTCAGAAAGCAGGGAAGTTGTAGATGCTGGTGGGGACTAACTGAGGGTAGATGTAAGGCCAATATTTCCTGTGTTGCCTCAATCCCTGTGAAATTTCTGAGGTGAATTTCTCTGGGAGTCCAGGAGAAGAGGTGTAGAGACTTAGCCCCTTCCAATACTGAAGCTGGTTATTTTGACATTCTTATTTCTTTGTACCAGTCGAGGTCTAAACCATGTGGCACTCTGTCCTCCCAACCCGATGAAGAAAAACTTTTGGGTGAAGCAGGAATGGCAGTCCCTTTTCTGAGATGTCAGTTCCAAGCCCAGTTGGTAGTGAGCTAAACCAATTATATCCCTATGTCTTAATACAAATTTCGCTGGTCTTCAGTCTCAGTGCAGGATGACTTACTTGTCTGGTGTGAATAGAAATGTCTGAGCTTATATAAGACTTCTGCAGTCAGACCCTGGCATCTCTTCAGGCTCCTCTCACAGTGTGCAAGACTGCCCTTTCTGTATTCCTTTCTCTCCATCTTGGCAGGCTATGAGGTGACGGGGTGAGTAAAAAGATGCTTCCATTCACAGCATGCTTCCTACAGATTCCTGAGCACCTGCAGCATGAATCTAGCCCCATGTGTTATAACTCCTTTGTAGGGCTCCTGGCTGATCAGGACATCCCTGATGCAAACTTGGTCAGAGGAGCCAATAGAGCAAGAGTCAAAGTAGCAGAGCAAGCAGTTTATGCTGCAAATCCCAATCCTTACAAAACATGCAGATGAGATTCAAATTTGCCCCCCTTTGCAATATGAGTAATCATCACTCACATGCTTCTTCCTTCCCTCTGCTCCTCAACAGGGTCCAGAGGCCAGTTATAAAATGTTCCTTTCCCTGATCCCATCCTCATGGCTCCCGATGCAACACTGCATTCCTTCTGTCCGCGGCCGAGCTCCTCTGGCTTGGGGGACAGGAATCCAGAAGGCTGATGCGTGCCTGTGTTTATTTTTTACACACTCTTGCTGTTTTATGGTGTTTTTTGTGGTTGAGGGGTCAGCTGGGAGCAGAAATAATTTGCCTGCCTTGGGAAAAAAAATGTATCTATTAGCTTTCTTGGCTGCAGTTGGAAAAGCTCTGTTCCTCCCTCTTCCCTGCCAGAGAGGCTGAGCATCTCCAAATAGCCCCGGGGACACTGGAGTGCTCACTGCATCCAAGTTGTGGGATCTGGCAGGATCAGGCACCACCCCTGGGTTATGTTGCCTGAGCAGTTCTCGGTGGGTCACCAGCAGCCACAAGCCTGGGAATACTTCCGAGCTTGGAAAGCAGTAGGAAAGATGCTGCTGCCTTAATAAGGAAGTGTTGCGGCCTGTATTTCAGGGATTGAGTTGAGGGGGGTTCTCATGTTCTCTGGAGATCAAACCAGCCATGTCTATGTTCCATCTCTGAAGGCTCACTTGTTTCACCTCTCTGCTGTGCTCACTTTGGCTGTCTATGCCTCACAGCATGCACTGCTGGCCACAGCACAGCCTGGAGCTCTCCTCTGGTTTTTGGTGAATGGGAACCTCACCAGGTGTTTCCCTTCCAGGCAGTCCTTCCAACCATTTCAGCCACTCCATCCCTCTTTCCAGCATGACTGGTACCCTTTCCTGTTGCTGTGCATGGGGACCACACAGGAACCACAGCCCAGAAGTGCATTCAGCACCAGAAAAGAGAAAGAGAAGAAGGTCCACACAGCTACTGAGTAACCTTTTACAAACTGCAGAGCACCTCACGACTTTGTCCTTCCAAAGGGCTCCTTCTGACCCTCCAAGAAGCCTGAGTACTGTACCAGGGCTTGACTTGGGTGCTTCACAGACCCTGAGGGTCAGTTTTTATGTTTGTTTGGTAGCCAGAGGGAAAAGCAAAGGAAGAAACAAGGTTCCTCTGCAACCTCACCATGGGAAGAGGAGATCCACTTCCAAGGTGAGTCCTAAAGGGAAATTACTGCAAGCCAGCTGCTCCCAGCCTAGGGTGTCTTTCTGATCTCTACTTGACTGTTGTATCACCTCCTCTGCCCTTGTGTCCTACCATCTCGGGTGATCACCAGGCAGAGGAGCTTCTAAGCTGGAAAACAGCAGAGGATGGAGAGACAAGCTGTGTGAAGAATTCAGAGCAGAGATAAAAGGTGAATTTTTGTATCCATGACATGACACAGCTCTTTCTCTGTGGCTTCAGGCAGTAGGCTGACAACTGCTTTACCATCATTATGCTCCTTTCCCCTATCAAAGTGAATTTTTTGTCACTAGGTGGTCTCATATTGACACTCATGGAGAGAAAAATCCTTTGTCATGGCCTGTAGAGGATGGGAATGGACGACAGATTCCCACATGGAGATCCTTCAGCCATGCCAACGAAAGGGGCAAGGGACATGTAAGGGGCTGTGGATCCGTGTTCAGGCTGTGTTTAATGGTGGGAAGACATGGAAAGGTGGTGAGGGACTGGCACAGAGGAGCTATGGGGGTGTCCCATCCCTGGAAGTGTTCAAGGCAAGGCTGGATGGAGCTCTGAGCAATCTGGTTTAGTGGAAGGTGTCCCTGCCCACAACAAGGGATTTGGAATAAGGTGATGATTAAGAATCCTCCAACTCAAACTGTTTTGTGATTCTATGTGTAGTGCCCATTGAAAACTGAGGTGTTTTTACAAAGAAATTTTTTCTTCTGTGGGAGGAATCCTAACCCTAACTGAGCTTTTCTACAGGTCTGAGGACAGTTTCCAGTTTGCAAACAGTTGTGCATGACAGCTGAGGTGTCAGGGGTGGAAATGCTATAAAGAGGCAGGGATGGAACTGGGAAGCAGCGGGTCACCATGGGACATCTTCCCAAAACTGAGATGTTTTACTGCTGCTGGATTGCTCACACACCCTGCCCAGCCAGGCAGAGGTTTGACCATGGGTCTCTCAGCACTGTAAGGAGGTTGTCTGAACAGCCACATCTGCCTCTGTCAACAGTGATGCTCATGGAGATGATGGATGTGACACTGAACACCTTGAGTGTACTTCTGATTCAAGAAGTTTGGGGGTTTACATGTATCATAGGGAGGAAATGATCCTTCAGTAATCAATCAAGTTGGTGATTAATGTATTCTTGCCTTAGCAGAGATTTTACAACATTATTTCTCAGACACAGCTGGAGGGAAGGAAAATAATAAATCCTGAGTGTCAGGGGGAGAGAGCACTGGGAGAAGTTGTTCATTGTCCTTTCCAACAAAAGTACAGGGTGCAGTGAGTGAAATTAGCAGGTGACAGATTCAAAGCAAGCACCTAATACAGTTGGGAAGTCCTTGTTGTAGGCGATAAAGGCTTTAATGAGTTCATAAAGGCTGCTGGAGGTAACAATGGAAGCCACATTTACAGCAGAAAGTCTCAAGATCCAAAACACAGGGCAGGGATAAATATCGATTAGATATGCTGGCTCCTGCTCTTCTCATCTGCTCTTGGCTACTCTGGAATGCTGAGCCAAGGGGACCTTTGGGATAATCAGCCAAAGCTGCTTTCATGAAGCAGCTGATTGCAAGCTTGGTTAAATTCCAAGTGTCCTGTTGCCTCATTCCCAACCTGAGCTGTTTGGGCAGCTCACACAATTCCAGCTTTGCTGCTGCTGCTCCCAGCTTTCTGCATCTCCTGGGACGATCTCTGTGTGATCATCTGCTGTAGCACCGGCTGCAGCAAAGACAATCTTGTTTGTAAAATGAAATGGGTCCAAGAAGATTTGTCATTTGCATCACTGAGATTAAACAATACCCTTTATTTAAGAAAATTATAAAATAAAGTTACATCATCACTTAACACTGTTTCTTCAAACTTGTAGTGATAAACATGCAGGAAAAGCTTTGCTCAATAATCTTGCAGCCTCCCTTCTGCAGCAGGCGATAAAGCAGGAATAACAAACTACCTGGAGCTGGCTACACACCAGCCACCATTCCGTCAGCACAGATAGGAGTTAATTATTTCCTACTGGCTGGCCAGGTCTGGAAAGCAAGGGGCAATGATTTCAAGGCTCTTCTTGTTAAGCAATGGTGACAAAAAAAAGGGAGGATATTAGGATTATTGTCTGCTTCTTTCATGAAGAATAACAAGGATGGTTGGAGCAGAGCAATTAAGGAAGAAGGGATTTCATCTCCAGCAACTGCATTAATGAAATAAGAGATAGGTCTAAGAAAGAAATCCTTGAAAATATGAAGGATAATGTAGTTCATCATGGGGAGGATATTTGAATAACAAAGGTTTCAGTTTCTTCTTGTAGTGCAATGTGGGAGATGCACAGTAGTGAGAGAAACAGGCTCAGACCTTGAGCTGAGCAATTCCCCTGCAGGGAATTGTCCCACTGTGGGGCTGCCACTATTTTTTCCCTTCATGTCTTTTCCATCACACATTGTCCTGTCCCTTCAATGTCAGTGGTCTTTTTGAGGAGTCCTGGAAGATTCCTCTTCTCTGTGAGTGTTTTGCCACAAGAGATGGTTTTCAGACTTTGCAGGATTTTCTGTGCGGAGGTGGGATGGGAAATGCATTGGGGTACATCTTTGGGAAGATGTGCCTGAGACAAACATGGGGCACCTGGTCCTCATCCCTCATTGGCGCCCCAGTACTCAAAATGAATGAATCCATTTTGCTTTGGTGCCACATGACCCAGTCCTGAGGCAGAATATCTTTTTTCACTGTGAGACCAAAGCAGACCAATGGACTCCAGTATGGTATCGATACAGGATGGTAAAAAGGATCCTAAAAATAATTTTCTACACAGCTACTGTCTACAATAGGAATTTCTCTCTCCACGCTGAGGTTTCTTTCCTTATTTCAAACACGTCTCTATTAGCAGTGTGATTTTTACCAGTTAAAGTTATGTCACTAAAAGCCTTGATTTACAGTTTTGGAATTATTCCTCTTCACACATGGAAATGGTTATACCAGCATAAGGCACCTTTATCCTCAGATAACCAAGTCCATGCAAAGGCAGGTTCTAATGCTTTTAACAATACCAGCACTGTTAGAGAGCCAGCTATCACTTGCTAAAGGCAGACAAGCCCCATGTTAAAAACTCCTCTTAAGACTGCTGTTTTTTATAAAAATGGTGCTCCATTCCACCCTAAGACTAATGAAATATGATACAGGAAATCAACATGGCACCGGATATTTATTAGAAATGTAACCCAAACCTGAGAAACATCTCAATGCAATAAAAATACAGATTTGCAAAGACAACAGAACATGACTAAATGCATCATGAGAAATAAATCAGAGACTACCTTCAGTTTATATTTGGAAAGATGACTGTTCTTTATTCACTTTAATCATAAATTCCTCAAAATAAGACCTCATTTATACCAGGAACAAGCTGCCAAGGGTTATATTGCATTAACCTTCTAGGGATTTCTTCAGATATGATGGGCAGGGTTTTTTAGCTGAGCACAGAGTGCCAGACTCATTACAGGATGTCTGGACAGGTTGCAGTGGGGGGTCACGCTGCCTGAACCATCACCTGCCCCTTCTGGACACGCAATCCACAGCACCACAGAAGCAGGAGACCTCAACTTTTGTCCTAACAACAGTGGCACTGCAAAAAGAAATACAGACATGTCCAGCTAATTATTTATAATGCAGTTCAGGAAGGTCATCGTGTCAGACGTGGATTTATGGGAAGTCACACATATACATACTTTGCAGGCGTGTTACATCTGCCCTGGGACTGTGCCAATCCCACATTACCTATTAAGCAGCCACCAATGGTGTTTATCATCCAGGACAGCAAAGCTTTATCATCCCCCAATGCTATCACTGCTCTGCAGCTCCATTTGTGTGATGCTGTGCAACCTGCATTGTGTGTGGAGGCCTGTTTCACTCTGTCAGCCTTAGGAAAAGGCAGCCTTGCTGGGGCTTAACAGACACCCCAAGATGCTGAAACACCTCTTCAATCAAAGAATCAGTAAAGCTGGGAAAGATCTGTGAGATCATCAACTCTGATCAAGTCCAGTCTGTCCTCGCTGACAGCCTCACAGCCGTATACAGACCTCTGCCACTGATCCAGCAGGGTCCCCAGAGAGGATAAGTGCCACCACAGGGATGAAGCAGCCCATGTAGCTGCATCTCACTGCTCAGCCCTTGCAGCAGAGGGGCTGTTACAGCTCATTGCTGGAGTCAAGGATGTAGAAGGAAGGATGGGGTGAGCAGGCAGCCCCTTGAGCATGGCAATGTGATCAGGATGATGCAAATTGTCTCTTAGGGGCACTGGGATGCTAACAAATGTGTGCCACCAGTCGGGCTCCATCTCTGCTGTCATTGGGGTGGAGACAAGAAGACCTGGCTCATATTGGAAACCCTTGCTGACCTGATGGTCTGTGCTCTCCATGACCACAAAGGTGTGAGGCAGCTCCAGCTTTGGGGAAGCTGGGTGCTGAGCTTAGAGGGAGCAATCCTTTGATAAGCTTCACCATGAAAATAGCAACCTGCAGACTTTGACCATGACAGGAAGGAGCAGAACAAACATCTAAACCATGTCTTGAAGTGGACACAGTAGGGAAATGCAGCACTCTCCTCTCGCCCACGTACAGCTTTCAATTCTCCATAGAGAAAGCTGTGCCCACACCAGGGCTGGACAAACATGCAAGAGGGTTTATCAAATTGGGTCCCATCAGCTCCAGTACCAAAACCTTACAGGGAGTTGTTGTCCCACTTTAGGATATGTGACACCCCCAGAAATTGTTAATTTAGCTTCCCTTCAGACACTGGCTGGTATCAATGGCTCTCCTGTGCTGCTGCAAATGCCTTCATACAGCAGGCTGCGGTGTTGTCCCTGGTAATGCGTTTTCTGTCTTTTAAACACATCAGTTTCCCATCCTGGGTACCAATGTCTCTAAAAAAAAAAGGTGAAATCTCTTATTGTCTAGCAGGTTAAGGGTTTCCTGAGCACTTTGTCCACTCTATAATCTCTGCTCCACAGCATCTGTTCTTTATCTGTCTCAGTTACTTGTGCTTGGCGTGTGGATTGATCGGTGCAGCTGGGAGTGCTCAGATATGTACCTGTGAGCTTAACTGGCTATTATGGGGGGTCTTTTTCCAGGTTTGTTATTTTTGTTTTTGGTTTTTTTCCCTTGGGTTTTGTTGTTGTGGTGGGTTTTGTTTTGGTTTTTGTCTGTTGGAGCTTTTTATATGTTTGTTTTGTTTGTTTGTTGAATGATATCTATCAATCTATCTACTTATTTAAAAAAAACCTGGTAGGCCCAAAAGAACCCAGTTATAATACAAACCTATGCTGTGGCTTCAGTTTGTACACACAATGCTTGATAGTTCTTACTTCACCTGACTCTCAGGCTACATAGAAGAGACAGACAAACAGCAGTAGAAGAAAACAAGGTAAAGAGAAAGAGACACCCAGGAGGGACCTGCCAAGAGAGTGAAGTCCCCGACATTCTTCTTAGCTGTGAGATAACACTGAGATCACTCTTCTTTCTAACCCATCTCCCTGTAATGATCTACCCTGGGACACTTCTGCTGGCAGAGCAATAGAGGTTGTGCGTGGGCAAGAGCCTTCAGCTCCTAGAGAAAAACCACAGAGCTTTTCTCCTGCAGACTCCTCCAGCATCACTCCCAAGCAACCTGAGCTCTAGCAGTGGCTTTAAAAGTGCTCCAGATGAGGAAAAGGGGACAGATGTTCTTGGCACCCTCATCAGAACTGCACCTGCTTATCCTCAGTGGCAAAATCTGGCCAGGGATATTTGGCCCTTGGGTATAACTCCCTCTGTTCCTGCCTTGTGTTGCATGCTTAACTTTGATCAAACTGGACACATTTAAGTGGCCTCTTCACTTCTTGGCTCTTGCAGTGTTCAATAGAAGCAGACAAGTGAATCACACCTCTGTCATTCACAGACACGCAGATTCATGATGATGGCTTCTCCCTTCCCAGGGAGCCCAGCACATCTTCCTGCAAAGTTTCTCAGAAAGTTGGAAGCAGTTTCCTTGTCCAAATAAGCTTGATTTTTTTTCTTCAGAAGATTTATTTAGGCTTGTTCCTTCATGTTGCCAACTAGTATGTCAGAGTGTGGTGTGTCTGTATTGAACCATGATGTCCGCTTTGTACCTGTACTGAAAGATTGGCACTGTAGCAGTGTTTTGTTTGAACTTGCCTGCAGGCAGCCTGTTATGCTGGAAGATGGCAAAGCTTCAGTCTGGGGCTCTTGGCTTTGATTTGGCTCTGAACTGCTGGCTCATCTCCAATAGCTTAATGGTCGTCCAGCAAAGGTATCAAAGCATGGAGAAGGGGGAGGAAACAGGGGCCCTGTTTACTAGTGGGGCTCTGATCCTTGCAGGGACTGAATGTCTGCAAAGTAAGAGCTTGCAGGCAGGCCAGCTTTAAGCAGCACTGATCCCATCAGCTCAGACCAGAATAAAGGCGATTTTGTTACAAAACAAGCTCCACATGCAGAGTGCAGCATTTTTCCTCAGATTACACACATGTAGCAGGAATTTTCCACAGGCCAGTGCTGGTTAGAGGTCACCCCCACCACAACCACATCAACACATCCACAGTGCCAAAAGTTTGGCAGCCCATACTTAGCACTTGCTTTTAAGGACTCAGCTGGAAGCTCAGCCTATAAAAGGTCTTTCAAGGTCTCTGATGCCTCTCTGAAAGAAGGATGCACTGTGCCATCTGCACCATGAGAAATGAGTCTTGGCACAGAGGTGCTGCAGAAGAGCTACTGCATGGTGGAGGACAGGAGGATGTCCCAGGATTATTGGTAAGCTGTATTGCTGAACACTAGGGAAAATTTCTTCACTGAAAAAATGGTTTAGCTTTGAAACAGGTTGCCCAGGGAAGCTGCGGAGCCACCATCCCTGGAAGTGTTCAGAAAATGAGCAGACATTGCAGATTATGATATGGTTTAGTGGGAATGGTAGTATTTGGTCGAAGGTTGGGCTTGATCTTGAAGACCTTTTTTGACCTTAATGATTCTATGATTCTGTGAACTGTGGCTTAGGCCAGATGCTGTGCATGGCTTACTGCCACAAGAAGAAACCTTCTGCTCAGAGAACTGAGTCTTGTCACCGATGTCCATCGGCATTCTCAGCCACTGACCACTACTCTCGATGTGCAGTGACCTCTACCCTTGTAGCTGCAGTGTCCTCCATCCCTGTGTGATTGGCTCAGGAGAGACCCTGCAGCCTTTCTGAGCCCTTAGAGGATTATCATGTGCTGGCATGTTCATCCAAAGCAAGACAGAGTGGGGAATTTTATTGTTGCTTCATTATCCTCCCTCTGAAGCAATGTTCCATGTCTCCACTCCCCAGGACAGCAACTAATGGCACAGCTGATCATCCTCTGCATCTGCATGTCAGACAAAGCTAACATCCCAGAACAGGGGATATTTTCTAAAGGAAATACTTTTGCCAAACGTAGCACCGTCACCGAGCAACTCCTTGGTTACTTTTCATACAGCTTCCTGTGTCTTGTGACACCAAGTTACAAGGTGGGAATTAATGTTGTGCTGTTCAGGTTTTCTCCCTTTCAACAAACACTGATTGTTTTCTGTTGGTTTTCTCCTGTCTTGACAGGCTTATTTCTCATATATGTTTGAGATTGACTTTAGCACCCGTGAAAGAAGCCTTACTGACAGCCAAGGAACCAAAGTGTCTTGCTCTGCAGAGTCATGGCAGCAAAGCCAAACCCACATGGGCTGGGTGCTCCTTGTTGAAACAGAAGTACCAGTGCCTGGGGCTTCTGTAGAGCTGTAATGAGCAAAATTAAAAAAGAACAACAAACTAGCAACCAAAACAAATACCAGGTCATGGCATAAAGCAAACTTCTCTGAGAGGAAGGGAGCAGGTTGGCTTACTCCAGCTTTGCATCCTGTTCCCAGCCTGGCTGCATTAGTGATGAATCCTTAAAAAGCCCCACGTAGGGGTCGATAAGCAAATGTTATTCCTCAGGAGTGCAGCAGGGAAATTGAGCCTTTGTGACTCATTTAGCCCTCGGCCTCACTGCTGAGACTGCAGGTTGCAGAAATTTCTGTGATGGAAGTGCTTCAGCAGAATATTGCAAGCAGGGGTTTCTGAAGTGAGGCACTTAAAGGCAGGCTTTGGATCCCAGGTAAATTGTCTGATTGGAAGCCAAGGGGAATTGCAGTGGCAAATTGCTATTTGGCTTTGCCTCACACAGGCTGGATGTTTTGCAGCTAATGATGCAGGACCTGCATGAACAAGGATAAAATCCATCTTTGCGCCAATCACACCCTGCACAGAACTCTCCTGAGACAGCCTGACCCCATCCACTGGACTGTCCCTTGCCATCACTGCCAGGAGAGGCTGTGACACTGGTACCCAGCAGGAGCACAGGGCTCTGTGTGCAGTTCCTCTCCTGACGCAGCTGGATCCATGGGGCTATTGGAGACAACTTTGTGCAGCCAAAATAAATGGTGCTCATTTCAATACAGAAAACTTTCCAGCTGAGCTGGGGAGCCCCAGGAGGGAATCAAATTGCTCAGCAATGCTAGAGCTTTGGCTGTCTCCATCCTGTTCACCCTCTCACACTGGTCTCGCACACGGGCAGAGTTCAATCTGGCCCATGTAGCGTTCACCTGGGAGTTTCCTGACTCTTCAGCTGAACTTTTATCTGAATGACACATTGGGGTTTTTTAAAAGCTGTTAATGCTGCAGGAAACACATAACCCTATCAGGGTACTAGCTGCAGGCTCTTACACCCACATGGGAATTTTGCTGGGATGCCATTCGGAAAACAGGGCATGCTGCTGGGGCTCCCGATGCCTGGCACTGCAGAGATTTATCTCTGTTGATAGTATGTGAAGGTCTTTCAGAGACAGCCAGCAAGCACAGGGCAGTGGTAAAAGGCTTAGGGTATGTGGTCAAGAGTCTACAAATGAGAAATATGCATGTGTCTATGTGTGCAGCTAAATTCTGCCTGCAAGTACAGCCGTGACTTGTGTGTGTTCTTGGCCAGCTCACAGGCTTTGTTTCTGTGTATACAAATGTAATGACTGTTTCTGTATGCTTGGGGTGAGTGTGCATGTGTTTTTGTGTGTATTCCTGGGGTGTACAGGCATCCTGCCGTGTGTGCCCGCTGACTCAGTAAATTGGTGTTTGCATACGGAATGCTTTGTGCTCTTGAGCAAACCAACCTCCCTGTCCCCAAGCTGTGTGTGATTCCCTGTGGGCTGCTCATGCCTTCTCCCCTCTCCCTCTCGTTTCCAACCACTGCTGCTCTGTGCCCAAGCAGAGAGAACACTGAATAAATGGCATCAGTGGCCAGCAGTTTGCTGGGGTAGCAGTCACTGAATGAGCCCTGAGTGGCTTTTGAATGCCTGTTGTGCAGGATGCAGCCTAGGGTGGATGGGGCTCGGCTGGAGGTTCCAGCACCAGGCCAAACAGCATCACCCAAAACAACCCTTGGCCTCATCTGCAGGCTGTAATTATGAAGATTTCTGTCCCTACTTGTTCAATGGAGGAAGGTAGATCAGGCAGGCTTGTGTCTGTAATGTCACAGCTTTGGGTTGATCAATAGTCCTCCATGACAAACCACAGGCCTGGTTCTGCTCACACTAACCATCATCGTTGCCTTCTGCAGGGCTGGAGCCAGGTGACTGTAAGCATCCAGGATCCAGAAACTTCCAGGAGTCACTGCTAGTGAGCTAAGCCATGGTGTGATCTCTGCCCTCAGGCTGGGTCAAATCAGGCAACTCCTGATAGAAGAAAGGGATCCTATGCATGAAAATAGTTGCTGTGGCAAAATCGTCTGAGGGAAAGGACTGCCAGAAATAACACCACTTCCTAGCCAAAAGCATTTATTTTAGGAAGGCACACTTTTCTCTGTCTGCTGCAGAAGTCAAATGCCAAGAAAGGACAGAGTTAGGAGAGACCAACTGTTCATTCCTGCCACAAGGCAGGATTCTTCCCATCCTAGATAGGTGTATAACCTCTTTGTAGATGCCTCAAGAAATGAAGATTTTGCCTCTCCCCCATACAGCTTATCCTAGTACTTAATTATTCCTAGTCTTAGAGGTCTCCTAACATCTAATCTGAACCTCCCTCCTACACCAGAACATGTCCCATTCCCAGTGTCAATAGAGAATTCCTTTCTTATTTGAAGCAGCTTTTTAAACATTTAAAAGCTATGCTCATATCTTGGGCTTCTCCTTTCAAGACTAAGAGGTCCTGGCGTCTTTGATCTTTCCTTATGTTGTTTTCACTGCTCTTCTCCTGGAGAGCTGCCAAAAAGTCCAACTGTCTCCTGAAATACTGCACACACCTTGGACATGGTGTGTCCATATTTCCTCCCATATGGAAATCCCAGTTTCTGGACAATTGCATCTGTTTTGAATTCAGGTCACATTCACAGCAGTTGAGATTTGCAGAAACGACTGATAGAGGTGAGCAGGGCAATATCCTGTAAGAAATCTTGAGTCTGTGGCACCTGGGTACTCTTTTCCTTCCAGTACAAATGGAAGTTACTCAAGTGTGCACTGCTGGCTCAGAGCACTTGGAGGTGCTCTGAATGCCATTGAATTTAATTCCCATATTTCCCCAAGATGGTCAGGGCAAGCTTGGCATCCTGTCTGGCATATCCCCAGCCTCTCCAGCAGACAGAGGGGCACTGCCCTTCCCCACCCCCAGGTGCCTGCATGGTGGAGTCACCCATGGCCTCAGCTGGCTTTGGGACTGTATGCTGAGCTGGCAGTTGGTCAGCAAACTCAGGTGGGGGTGAAATCCTATTATTCTGTGGATATTCTGAAATATTTGACTTTCTGCCCCAGGGAAAAGATCTCCAAAGCCACAATGAGAAGTTAGGGATGTGATTTTCAATGAATGCATGTTCACTGTTTTGTGCAAGACCCATATTAATAATACATCCTCAGCAGGAGTATCCAGAAGCCACATAATCCTACTAAATACAAATAAAGTGCTTTCTGTGCTGTTCCCTTTTGAATTGTGAAGCATGAGGAAAAGTCCTGATTCCCAAACTCCAGCAAGGCCAGAAGAGCTACAGTAATGGTACAGCCCAGGACCTTCCTGGTGCCTCACTTACCCACAGGGTGCCTCTTCTCCATGGGAAATTAGGTGACCTTGTAGGAGCATCCATGGGAGCTTTTGCCCACATACGTGCAGGTGCTTCAATGAAAGGTTTCTTTCACTGAGAGCAAACAAAATCCACTGAGAACTGCAAAGCCAGCAAAGCCCTTTATCGATAAGGTAATAATCTGGTTTTTTCCCATTCTTTTTCTTTTTTTTTTTCTTTTCTCCTCTCATTTGTGGATATTAAAAAAAAAAAAAAAAGAGAGAGAGAGAAAAAGAAAGTGAATTAATAAAAATCCATTAAATCTAACTGGTAGCTTGAATGTTTATACCATGTCTAACTGCCTGATCCTGCCATTATTTTCCCCTGCATCCTGCTGTACCTGCAATTCAAGAAAATTGTCTCCCAAATTGCCATCTTTAGTTTATGATCCACGCACACCTTGAGTGTAAGCAGTGAATGGAAATGGACTAAAAAATTAATCCAGACAGGATTTCCTTGCATTTTTAACAGTCCTTGCTGTCAAACTGTAAGTCCTGCTTATTAAAGGTCATGTATATTACAGAATGAGGCAGGGAGAATTACAGAAAATGACACCTTTAGCAATGCATATAAATTAAAAAAACCATAAAAAAGATCTTGCATTTACATGTTTGCTTCTGTGCACAGGCAGAGAGACCAATTAAAAGTTGTGTTTGTTACAGTGACATGTACATGCAGAAACCTTTGGCAGAAATCTTCAGTATTCAAGCTGCACTGAGATTTGCCCTTAGAACTGGCTAAAGTCCTTCTGTTTCACACTTCCTGCACGATCAGATTTCTTATCCTAATTTGACCTAACAGTCTACAGAGATTAATTAAAATTTCCATGTAATTTTTTTTTTGTTTTTTTTGGTGTTTTACAAGTGAAGTACTCTTCCATCCCCACTTTCCCTAAGGAGGCTTTTAAAAAAATGCTCTTTTTGGATCCTATGTGATCCTAGTTATTCCTCCTTTATTAGGAACTTTCTAGCTAAACCACCACTGCTGCAGTTTCCAGTAAACTCACAACTTCACATACAGAGATACACACTCTAATCACAGTCTCAGCTGTTAAACTGGTTCTCAGATCATCTGGCCTGAGTTCTCTGATTCCCAGAGGGCAACCTCTTCCCTCTAACCCTCTTTTCCCTCTTCTCCCAGCATCCTTTCAGTAATCACTTATTTTTAGGACTATTAATTTGAAGTTTCCTAAATAAAGGCATAAAAATATATGTAAAAAGTAAACAAAAAGTGCTCATTGTTTTGCAGAGTGGTGGTGAGCTTGGGGAGAGATGAAGAATGGGAATGGAACAGAAGGAAGGAACAAATTACTGGAAGAATGGTTCTATGGAGAATAATTCACCGCCAATATATCATCACTGGCTCGGGATGCCCCTGGTTCTCAAATTGCTGATGACTGGGGGGCAGCAAGATTGCTTTATTCTTGCAGTCTTGCTCAGTTGCCTGCTGTTGGGCACCTTTGGGAGTGGGGCAGGGGTCTTTGGTCTGACCCAGTTGTGATGAGTGCTGGACCTGGGGTGCTGAGCTCTGTAGGGTTGCTTGTGCCTGCAGTAATGTCCTCCACCTGCAAGCTGCTTGCTCAGGTGACCACACCAGGGCTGTGCTTCATCTCTGCATGACCCTGGGGAGATACCTCTGGATCCACAGCCCCCTGGGGTCTGGGTCATGTGCTGGAGCTGACTGCCTCTCTGAGGGCAGCGAGTAGAGAGGGTTTCCAAGCAGCAAGTATCACCCTCTTGGGCATGCTCTGCAGAGCATGTGCTCTTGGGAGTTTGCTGGGCTTTTCGACCCCAGGATGTGTTAAAAGTCTCTGCTTCAGCCTGCGTGTTCACAGGATGAGTCAAAGCTCTTCAGTTTTCGGTCTCGGAATTGTTTATTGTTTCTTATCTATAAAATTTTTCTTCCTGCCCAGCCGAGGTCCGCTCAGCAGGACAGCCAGAGGCACTCTGCCTGCCTCCGGGGCAGTGTTATCTTTATATACTAAAAACTACATGTAACATGTTTACAACTATTTTCCAATACCTATCACCTATGTTAGACAGTGAGTTTCTACTCTAAACCAGTCTAAAAGTGCCAACATCACCACTGAAGATGGAGGTAGAGGAGAAGAAGAAGAAGAAGAAGAAGAAGAAGAAGAAGAAGAAGAAGAAGAAGAAGAAGAAGAAGAAGAAGAAGGCTAGACACACCCAAATCCCTCCATCTTGTCCCCAAAAACCCCTATACTAAAAATCCAACAACCTACATTTACACCCAGTGATAACTTTATTATTACACTATTTAAACGGCTGTGGCTTTTAGGTCTTCAGGTAAAGCTGGCAATTTGTTCCATGGTTCATAATCAAACCCACTGGTGTTCTGGGCTGTGTGCCAGGGTCTCTGAGCCCCCTGGCAGGGGTCCCAGCAACTCCAGACTCCCAAAGGGATGTCCTGAGTTCCAACAATATGCCAGCCCTCGTGTGCTGACACCAAAACACAACTATGGGCAAGGGCAGGCACTGCTGGAGGATCTTGTCCCACTTCTGCTCCCTATCTCATCAAGCCCCCCACTGGAAGGATGGACACAATAAATATTCATAGTGTACTTTAAGGTCTATTAAAAGCTATGGGGTTTTTTTTGCCCTCCAAGGTAGGTTCATCTATTCTGATTATGCTAAGGGCCTACCAAATCACTCTCTCTAAATTTGCCATAGCCCTAGTGATAAATGCAGCTGCTGGAGTGGGTCCTTTCTGGTGTTAATCAAATGCTTTAATGAAGTCAGCATGCTGTTCACACGCATTAAAATGCTCAGTCCCAGCCTGAAGAGGTGTGGTACCTCTCATGCTCTTGTGCCTCTGCAACAGAGGTAAATAAAGTACTTAAGACTTCTGTTGAGAAGGGATGAATATCTATTTGTTGCTGCTTCTCCTTCAGGCACTCCTCCCTCTCTGCCCCCCACTTTATTTTTATTTTTTTTAAGGTATGAATGGTATTTAGTGCCTCCACTCCCAGGATCACACAGGTAAGTGTCCGGGGTGTGCTCTCACAGCTCTTCTCTCTCATTCCCGTTGTGTGCAACAAAGCTGGAGCACTGACTCCAGCTTTCCTAGCAACCATTGTCTTCCCCGTGTCCAGAGCAGGGGAGCCAGGAGGAGCTGAGCGAGCAGGGAGGCACAGTGACCCCGTGAGCAGGTGGCCCCTTGCACACACCCAGGACCTGCTGTTGTGGGTGCAGGTGACTCACCTCCTGCACCCACAGCAGCAGTGGTGGCCTCGCAGGCTAGCAGGCAGGAGAGAGGCTTTCCCTGGAGAACCCCAGCATGGGTGGGGCCGTGCTTGCAGTCAGGAGGCTTTTAAGATCACTGGTGCAGCCACTGGTGTGGTCAGTGGCTTGCATGTGTGAATGAGGAAGACAGCCACAAGGGAAGTGAAGGATCAGGAGCACATGTCCTGTGAGGAGTGGCTGAGTGTGCTCAGCCTGGAGGAAAGGAGGTTCTGGGGGAAGCTTATTACCCTCTACACCTATCTGGAAGGAAGCTGTAGCCAGGTGAGGGTCAGTTCCTTCTCCCAGGTACCAGTGACAGAACAAGAGGGAATGACCTATTTTCTCAGAGCTTTACTGAAAGTTCTGCCAGACAAGATTTAGGCTGGATATTAGGAAAAATGTCTCCATCTAAAGGAGTGTCAAGCACAGGAACAGGCTGCTCAGGGCTGTGGTGGAGCCACCGTCCCTGCAGGTTTAAAAAAGATGAGTAAATGTGGTACTTGTGGGCATGGTTTGGTGGTGGAGCTGGCAGTGCTGGATTAATGGTTTCAGCTGATAGTCTTAGAGGTCTTTTCCAGCCTAAATGATTTTGTGATTCTATGAATGATGCACAGCCCAGTGGATCTGCTATTCAGGAAGGCTGTAAACCATGGCTTATATAAGGCATAAGTCAAACTTCAGCTCAAGACACTCAGGAAGTGGGTACCCAGGCTCCTGTGGGAGTCCAGAGAGCTGTTTCTTTGATCCTGACTTACATACTGACCTTTGGTCAGCTGAATCACTCTCTATGTGGTTGTTTAGACATTTTTGTCTGCTGTGTGGGTGTCTGCATGTGAGCTGGGTGCATGGACATCCATGGTGGGATTGAAATCCCACCCCACTCCCAGTTACATTGACACTTATTGAAAGGTTTAGACCCACTTTTAGACCTGTGGGATCCCTTTGGGCTTCCTTCTGACACAGAAATAAGCCCTGCACTGCATTTGTAAGTCCATTTTAGAAGGCCACGATATTCTGAAATATCTCAGATGACATTATTTGTCTATGAGTAGGCAACTGAATGGGGTGATAACTCCCAGAGAATTGAAATTGCCGCGGTATGGCTGCATGCAGGCACCTGGATTCAGGTTACTGACATCTACATGAGGTATTTTTAGCTCCCTGACTGTGAATCTCCATGGGAAGAGCTGGAAGGGTTGCTCAAGGATGTTAAACTTTGTACATTTAGGTTTGCTATTATCAACAAAAACTGCATTTTGTGGACTCTGAGTGTATATCACTGTGGGTGGTATGCAGACAAATAACTCCCCAGGACCCAAACAAGACCCACCAATGAATTTCACATGGACTACAAAACAACAGCTGCAAACATCACTACCACGCAGAACTCAAAAAAATGTTCAAGGGAAGCAGTGAGACTGTAAGCACTTCTCATGCCCCTGAGCATCCTGAATTTACTTATTTGGCATCCACTTGGAAAAGAAATATACAGCCCTCACTTGGAGAGCTGAGCCACATGGTAAATTGTGTCTTGTGCCACATCACAAGTGAATATGACCCAGCTGAACATGGTTTAAAGGACACTGACTGTTCTGCTCTTTGTTGTATCTGATCTATTTTTTAAAAAGCTTATAATCCATCCTTTAATCCATTTTTCTCTCTTCACATGAGTCCTTCCTCCTCTCTTTCTTCTTTTTTCCCTTTCCTTGTTTCCTTACATGGATGGAAATCTTATTCACTATTGCTGAAACACACAGACAGCTGAAAAATTGACACTGAAAAAGGAGTGGAGGGCTGAGGGGATTCCCATCATAGGAGTCCAGGAATCTTCTAGACAAACATAGTAAGAAGTGCACAGTGTTTAATTTTATATTCATTCTGAGTTAATGTCAATAACTTACAGTTGGTTAAAATATCTTTTCTGAGGCAGTATCCTGTGATGGAGGGCATCAGAAGACAGATTATTATACATTTCTCTTTAGTGTTTTCTCAGTCATGTCTAGAAATAAAAACTGGGATGTATTTCCAAGATTGAATTTGACATGACGCTCCTGAGACAGTCCTTGCAATGTCTTTCTTACAGTGTTGAACAGCTCCTGAAAATCTTTACCAAAAGCCATGTTATCCTGGCTAAGGAGTGTACGTGCTGCTGCAACACACCTCTTGATCTTGCTATCAGTAAACTAAGGAGGTTGAGGGCAAGACTCAGGCCCCCTGCTTCAGTAGGTGATAAGGAAAGTAAGCAGAATTCATGTCCTCTTACTGGAGACAGAAATTCAGAAAACTTGCACTCCTGCTTGGAGAGAAAGCCTTGTGCCAAGAGTCACCGGATTCTTCCATGTCTGGCCCTAAGTTCACAAGAAAGAGACATTTCATCTTTCCACCCTAGGGTGATTTTTGCACAGCATCCCAGGTGCATTTTCACCGATCATTCTCAAAGTTAAAACACCTTCCCTACTCCTATTCTTGCTTCTACTCATTATATCTTGTATCTCGTTTGTCCATCCAAGTATCACACAATAAATCTGCCATCAAAAGAGGAAATTGCTTTCCCTTTACAAACTCCTAATATTTTTCCCAATTCTCTGCTTTCTAGTGACAGCACCAAGACCACAACTTCCCTTCTTCCTGTGGGAGGACACTCCCTTCAGCTCTGAATATGTGTCCTGTCCTTGTAAGCACTGACCATCTTTGTCTCAGCCAACAGCTTTGTTACCAGCAGTTTTGCTTTTCCTCCTGGATAATGGATGACAAGACACAGTCATGCTAGGATTCCTACCAACTCCTACAGACCTTGCCTCCTCAGAAACACCCCCACCTGCCCTTGATGCCTCATAAACAACTACTTTTTAGCAGATCACTTAGCAGTTCCTAATCCATTTAGAGAGCACTTCATGGACATTGCATCACACTAAATTTTTAATCAAACTGTCGTGAGCTGCAAAGTCGAAGCTTTATTAAAGTCTAAATATATTATATTCACATAGTCACCTTTATCATCCCAACTTTTTATCTCATCAAAGAGTGTTTGACAAGTCCTATTTTCTATTAGTCTATGTTAACTGGCCCTAATTATGTTCCCATGCATTAATTCTGTTTTGATTGACTCCTATATTCGTTTTTCCATTATTGTGATGAGATTATGTCAGACTTGCCACTCTGGAGCTGCTGGGGTCAGACCACTTTCTCTTTTCTAATACTGGCACATAATGAGAGCTCCCCGACTCCTCTGGAATTTCCCTAGTGCTACAGGAGTTATCCAAGACTGATGTCAAGGGGTCAGAAATTTCCTCAGCCAGTTCTAGGAAAAGTCTTGGCTGCAAGTTTGCAGATCCTGTTCATATAAATGTGTTTATCCCTAGAAGAAGTTGCTTAACTTCCTTCTTGGTCGCTAGTAGAATGGAAAATATTTCGACATCCTTGTGTGATATAAACACATCCTTTTCTTTCTTTCCAAACTCAGAGCAAACATATTTATTGAATATTTCTACGGTCTCTAAATCATTATTCTCTTTTTTTTTTCTGTCTCCACATGGCTGGCCCATGACATCGCTGACATTTATGGTTTTCCTAATTAGTCCAGAAGAGTCTTTCCTGTTCAATAATTTGGATCTTTCCTTGCCACCTTTATCTTCTCCTTTCCTTTTTTTGTACTTCCTATCTTAAAATTTATACTGATTAGCATTTCTGCTTCATGTCCTTGCTTTACTTTGCTATTCTAGGGCTAATTGCTACCTTCATGTCAATGCTGAACTAAAAATGTCTGTTTGGCCAAAAATTGTTCAGATCTTTTTCTTGTGAAACCATAGGGTTTAGGCTTTTGTAAACTCCCCTTAAAACTTTCCATATATATACACATATACATATACATATACATATACATACACATACATATATTCACACTATACATATGTGTATGTGTGTATGTATATATGTATATTTGTACATATATTTTTCCCATGCTCAGGGAAGTTCATGCTTTCCCTTAGCTTTGGGAAGTTGTTTTCGGAAGTCACGGCACACGTCTTTTAGAGGGGGGCTTGTTTTTATTGGGTGTCAGAAACAAGATTCCAGGGAACAGAACCACTTGGATACACCCGAGCAGGCCCTTGGATGTACCTTCCAAGAGCTTTTGCACTTTGCAGAGATGGATGTAGCTGGATCAGGCTGGTCAGGAGTGGGAAAGTTGCCCATCCAAGGCAATCAAACCTACAAATCCTCATGTTTTTTTCTTACCCCACCTTCCTTAAAATCACCCCCATGTCTGCAGTAAGGCTCAAGTCTAAAGAGCTCTGTCAGGGTCACAGGTATTCTATGACAGTCTCAGGACAGCTCTGCTGATATGTAGTGTTTGATGTTGACTGAACACTGCCATTTTATAAGATTTGTTTGGAACCCAGATTTGTGTGACCAAGAACTCTCAGATGAAAAATCATTACAAGGAAGGGATACACTAGGCAGCTGGAGGGGAAAGAGTTCTTTTACATTACCTACATGTGGAAGACAAGATAGATTTTGTTACTCTGAGTAAAAAAGGTTGTACCTGCTTGAAGTTTGCCTGACTCAATTTGTTGAATGATTCAGAATGACCTTAGGTGTTGATAATTCTGTCTCCTAAGAGATTTCCTAGGAATTCAAGCTTTTTACAGCTAATATGACTTCACCCAAGCTGTGTGTGTCTGAGGACTATTCAATAATGACAGTCAGTTTGGTTTGTTTGCAATCTCACTGTGTCTGTTCAGCATGTAAGGATGCCAGAAGATGCTTTATCAGGGTTCAAGCTGAAAAAGTATGAGAAACCTTTGGCAAAGTGAGATGAAATTGTAGGTGAAATAACTATCATAAAGCAAGTTGTGGCTGACAGACACAGTTTTAGAATCATTACAGACAAAGTTCAGCACATTGAAGGAATAAAACCCAGTCAGCTCAGCCCTAGTCATTGAGTCTGAAATGGATGGTTTGAATCATGGTTAATTTATTCAAACTGGCTTTCCATCTTGGTGTGATAGACAGGTATGATATGCCTATCCCCATTCGACATTTTAAATAGTTCTCACAATAATGCGTCAAATTGAGTTCCATCACTGGTTATAATGCAGAGCATTGACCTGTGACATTTGAAATTAAATGACGGGAGCACAAATGCACTCGTTCCCAAGTGATCAAGCTTTTCACACAGGTGGAACGTTTTTGTTCCAGCAGCCATTTTGTTCCAGCCATAGCACCCAGCTTGTGTCAATCACAATTCAAAGCACAGGGAGCAATTCCTCTCAGAACATATAATTATGCTGCTGATCTCTTTACCTCAGGATGCTGTGGACAGTAAGATATTATTTGTGTTTAAAAGATGACTGGGCAAATTCGTGGAGGAGTGCTCACCTACTGCTCACATGCTCACCTACTTCAGGATGTCTGTGTGATAGAAAGTGCTGGAGCTTGGCAGAGCACTCAGGAGAAATATCACTATATCCTTGCCATGTTTTTTGTACTTTCCATGTAGGCATCAACTGCTGGCTATTTCCAGAAATAGGACAGTGTTATAATGGATTTTTTGTCTGTCTGAGTGCACCCATCCTTATATTTTTAATCAAACCCAGTGGAAATGCCTGACCATGATTAAAACGGGAATGGGAATGGGCTGTGGGTACCTAAAAGTTTGGCATGGCAGCTCTTCAACTGAGAGTGTGTCACAGGAGCTGATGTATAGCTGGGTGCAGTACCACATGAACAACAAAACAAATGTCCTCCTTGGGCTGGGATTTCATAGCTGAGCTTGCAGTCTCCTTGCAGACACAATCTTAATGGTGAATGAACTTCAGGGTAGACTGCATTTGATGCAAGATAGCAGTCATTATTCAAGCTGACATTGACAAAATGACAGAGTGGTAAAGTAATGGCACATTCTTTGATATTGCTCTCAGGGTCAGGGTGCTCACTGCTGTAGGATGGCTTATTGATCTGGCTTGCCATTTTTAGAGACCAGACAAGATGTCAGAAGGAAGTTGCAACTGGTGAATAACAAGAATTAAAGGATTTTGCATTGATTCGTGGCCTTCACAAAGCATGGACATACAGGTTTCTTATGGTGTCTGAACAAATGCTTCTGAAACTGGTGTACCTCCCTCATGATGATTCCATGGATAGGAGGTGCTTTGACAGCCAGCAACTTTCTTATTACTGCTCTCATAATTTTATTCCTGTGAGCTTCCAAGAATGCTACATACAGGGATGGATTTCATTTTGAGGCCCGTTGTGACACAAAAGGGCAGCTCTGATTTCATAGCTACATGCATTCCTTTGGAGAATGAAGGTTTATGCAAAGTCTTGGTGCACAAGGAGGATGCCAAGCCAAATGTATTTTTAGCTGCTCAGCCAGCTGGGTTTCTTGTGTCTATGAACTCACTGCTTTCCCCCACAACGATGAACGGAAACACCAGTCCTGTAAAAGTTCTCAGCAAAATATCTGTAAAAACTGGTGAACCCGAAGGTGCTGTGAAGTTCCCAAACTTTCTTTGGAGCCCATCCAGCAATGGCAGAAACACTTCAGTTTTACAACTATTCCCTCTGAGGAGATGGAGGAGATGGTGTATCCAAGGAATTGTACTTTAGTGAACTTTCAATGTTTTTTGAGAACAGTCTGTTTTCCCAAGCATCAGCTAGAGAGGACCAGCAATGTCCATGGAGCCAGCCAGGAATGAGCTTGAGGCATCCGTGTAGACATTACAGATGCAAGACCCAACGGGACCAGGCTGAGCAGCTTTGCTAAATACTCAAAGCAAAATGTGGGCTGCAGAGTCTAAAACCTTCTAGTCAACACCTTCATAAATACACAACAAGCTGCAAGCTCGGTTTAAGCCCAACTCCATAAACATCCTGGCACTCTGTGTCCTTTTCAACAGTTCATTGATTAAAAACAGATGACATTTGGTTTTGATCATTATTTATTTTTCACAGTTTGATGCAGTCAACAACAAGGCATAAAGACGCATCCTTTTTTAACAAACATAACTAGAGGCACAGAGGGAAATATATGACTGAATGAAATACTTTTTTGGGCTTCTTTTTTTAAGGTATTCCTGTGGGGCTTGAAATCTAGTCTAGAGAAAGGTAAATTATTTCAACTGAGGCAATGGCTTCAAAATTCAGATTGTTTGGATATCAAAAGTCTGAGTCTAAATTACAACACCAGACAGATTTCATCCAGGTATTTTTCAGAGGTCTGGGGGAGAGATTCACCTAGGTTTTCTAGACACAGATATGGTCAGTGTGACCACATTACTTCCAGGACATCAACGATGTCTACATAAAAATTACCACTTTGGACACAATGTTTCCCTACTGATGGGATTTTTCCAAAATACAGTGATGATGCACTGCAAGCAACAGCAGGGTAATGTGTCAGGTTGATTGAATCAAACTGTGTGTTCACAAGGTGAGCTGGGATCAGGACTCAGGGAGCTGACTCTGACACAACAAGCAGCAAGGTCAGGAAGGGCCCCAGCTTTGCTGGACCAGAAAATGAAGCTTCAGGGTAGCCATGAGGTTCCCAGATGTGACAAAGTCACTCAAAGGAAACCGTGAAGCAGAGCAAGCAGAGCTGACTTTCCGTGTGCATGGGTAAAGCTGAAACAGCAGCAGAGCTATCGACTTTCAGGTCTCACCAAGGCTGGGTGTTGTGCACATTTCCTTGGCTGGGCAACCTTTAAAAAAATGGATTTTTCAAGTGTGATATTAACAAAGCCCAAAGAAAATGGTTCTGAATGGTCCATATGGTACCTTTCTTTCTTCCTATCCTATCAGCCAGCACTGGTATAAATAAAGGTCCTGTGTGGGGAAAGTAAATACGATCTGAGCAGGAAGAAAACTATTTGCCCTGGATTTTGCAGATTTTGCAGGCCTGTCTGCAGAGTTCAAGCAGGGGTTTGTACAGGTCTGGAGTGTTGACCCCAGCCAACTGAATCCTTTGCTTTTTTCTATCAGCTTTGGCAGAAACAGACCAAGGCATGTCAGCCCACTCACTCCTGGTCAAACGTGTGCGTAGCAGATCAAAGCAGGACAGACACTGCCTGTTGCTTGCCAAGAGGGCCAGGTGGCAGAAAGCTTCTCACATGTCAGCAGGCACTAGGAAAAGTTTGGGAAATGTTAATAGACAGCTGATGTCCTAGTGGAGGTCTCAGGCTGCAGCTTTCAGAAGGTCACTGCACCTTCAAGCACAGCTGCTGCAGAGTCAGGGGTGCGTGCAGCTGGGAGGGATACAGGGCTGAACAGAGGTGCAACCATTTTCCTGGTGTGGGTCAACACCAAGGGCTGGTTAGGAGCAGAGGCAGATTGCAAAGAATAGAAATATGAGTCCTTGTACCCATAATAATCAGCTTTGTCTTTCTTCAAATCACAAACAAGTGTTTGAAGAGGAACGCATCCTCTTTCCTGGGTTGCTTTGGTGGTCTGGAATACACTCCAGGAATTGCTTCCAGTGAGCCGTCTGTTTCTACACTCAGCTTGCAGAGTAGTCAATGCCCCAGATCTTAGTGGAATTTAAATGGAAAAAGGGCAAAAAGGCTAATCCAGGGAGGGAGCCAGGAAGACGTTTAGAAGCAGGAACATGGTATCGCAAAATTGCTGTTCCCAACAACATTTTCAGTCTCCTCCCCAGGACCAAGTACTAAATGGGACAGAGAGCTGGTGTGATTTGGCTTCTGCTCCTCATATGCTGAATTTTATTTTCCTATTTAATTTTTTATTGTCTTTTTTTCTTTTTCATTTGGGAAGTGACCCAAGAAACTGTGTTTCCCACATAGCCATTTCAAAGGAAATTTGATGCTGCAACAAGGACCCTGGGGGGAAAGACTTTGGGAAAACAGCACCAGCTCTGTCCTGGATTTTTTTTTTTTTTTCTTCCTTAGGAAGCAAAGGAAAAAAAAAAAAAAGAAGGGAAAAGGGAGAGGAGTCCTCAATGTGGGGAGATGTGAAACTGGGGGAGACTGGGTTTCAGAAAAGCAGGCGATGTGGCTGCTTCATCCTACTGCTTGAGCCAAGGACTCTCAGCCTTTACTCAGACACAGAAATATCTCACTCTTCAAAGCTGACACTTTTGTGATCCCTTTTTTTTTGTCCCTTTACCTTTCTGTTCCTACCAGAAAGCTCCATAAAACCTCTCCTGATTTGACGCAGCCTGCCATGAAGGTTTCTGGACATTTGAAGATAGAGACATGATTCCTTCTTACCTTCCCTAGGAGACAGGAACTTAGGTGGGGAAAAACTCCTGCTGCACACTGTGTCACACTGTGGTCAGGCACCCCCTGGCAGCCTCCTGGAGATCCAGAGACAGAACTGTTTATGTCAGGGCTTGGCACTTTCAGGTGAAGTATCCTCATGAACAGCACACCTCTAAGTCTGCCCCCAGAGCAAAGATCTCAGTGTTTTACAGGGTCACAGACTGATTGCTCAACATAGCAGTAATCCAGGCTCTGAGGACACTTCTTTCAATATCCTGAAAAAAAGCATCACCCTCCTGAACAGCCTCAGGGTGCAAAATGATCTCTCCCAGTCATGCTGAAGTTGGCTGGGATTGTAGAAAGGAGGAAAAAGCCTCTCCCAGCAGGTGCACGTCCAGCTGCTTACCCTGCCTTTGATAACTAAACAAAGGCTTTGATCAAAGCTGCTTGGCATGAGAATCTTCCCCAGCCACTGAAATGCAGGTTTTTCTTGCCAGCTTGGAGAGACACAATACTGGAGGTTGGGATGAGCCAGTGCAATTGGTGAAGGATATCCTGTTTCTCATGCTGGTCAGGTGAGCAGAGAGGCAGACACCAAGTGTTTCCACCTGAGCTGCTCCAGCCATGCAGCTGCTGGGCAGGCTGGGCTCAGAAAACCCTTAGGTCACCAGCTCCAGCAGTGCCAGGAGGGTCAGTGGAACTGATCCCCGAAGGCTTCAGGGACAGACCCTTGTCTCATGCCCTGCAGGGGACTCTGACCCAGCGGGTCAAGCAGGACCAGAGAAATGGTGGAATTTCACCAGCCAGCTTACTGTCATTCCACTTGATGGGATGGGAAGAGTAGTAGTGCTGCCCCAGACTGTACACAAATGCCCTGAAGAATGCAATAGCTGACAAAATAGTCATATTTGTAGTCTTCTCCCCCCATCCTTCAAACTCATGGTAACCCAAAGAGCACTGCTGACTGATGCTGCCAGACTGGTGGGATTTAGTCCCTTCAAGCAGAGAAAAAAAAGCTCATTTGTACATCCTTGTGATCCTGGATACATTTACTGTCCCTCCTTCCCAGTGCTCCTTCTCTATGGCTGGGAGCTCTCTGGCAGAACAACATCAGGAATCAACTCCCAGCTCAGTGCAGGTCAAATCCTCACCCTCTTGCACAGAGTGAGCTGAAGAAGTGCTGCAGCAAGAACATTTGTGTCCCATAAGCCACTTGGAACAGGGGGGTCACTGAATGAGAAGGTGACCAGGTGCCTGGTCCCCAGCTGTCCCTCACTGTGCCATCATGATGCTGGCACCATGTTCAGATGACACAAGGGTGTCCAGATCCACCACCTGCACACTGCATGTCACAGGGATGAGCCCTGATCCTGTGGAAAGGATGTGCTAATGGAGGCCTGAATGAGATGTACAAATTATTCTTCCCCTCTAGCATTCCCCTTGTCCTCTCTGCCCCACTTCATACAGCTCTAAAGAGCCACTGTAACCCCTTACAAGCTCCTCAAGGTCTGCTCAGGCTCTGAAATTCCCCCAGGCTAGTAGTCTGCTCCTATTTACCACAAAGTACTGAAAGGCCAAACCTGCTCTGCTGCAGCTGAGCAGTCTGTCCATTTAACAGAAACCTAGAATACTTCAGGTTGGAAAGGACCTTTAAAGGTCATTTGTTCCAAGTCCCCTGCAGGGACATCTCCAGCCGGATCAGGTTTCTCAGAGCCCTGTCCAACCTGGCCTTGAATCTTTCCAGGCATAAGACATTGACCACCCCTCTGAGCAACCAATGCCACTGTTTCCCCACCCTCATTGTAAAGAATTTCTTTATTGTATCTAGACTGAATATCCCTTCTTTTTGTTCAAAACAATGCCCCCTGCCCTACTGCTACAAGAATTCCCATATCATGGCACACTTCCCTGGACAATGAGACTGCAGGAAATGTCTGCTGGGTAAGGAGGCCATCACTAAATCCCAGTCCTTCCTTCCATGACCCATACTGGTGCCCAGAAGATGTGACTGTGTAATTCCACATTTCCCTTGGTCCCCTTGAGCATCACACAGCGTGTGCAGGTGGCTGGAGGTGGCAGACCAGGAGACTGCAGGGACCACGCCTGTGGCCACAGAGACACGGGATGTTCCTCTGCCTGTGTGAGGTTGTCCTGGGTGTGCACATGAGTTTCCAGGGTGAAATCCATTGTTTATGCTGGGATTCAGCTCAGCCACTCCAAGCAGTGCAGCCTGATTGACTTTGTTTACTTCCCTTCCCATCCAGACAGTGGACCCTGGCTCTGCTCCAGAGCAAGGGACACATTTCAGAGTTCAGAGTGGAACAAAATTGTCAGTGTCCAGCACACTCTCTTGTCATTGGCAAAGGATTCTAGATAAGATCAGCAATTTTTTTTTGCCATGTATAGATTCATTTATCGAGGAGGGACAGAGATCCATGAGATTCATTTCATGGATGGCTCCAAACAGCTGTGGCTCAGAAGCAACTTTCAAGTGCTCTCAGCCTGGTTGCATCTGAGTGAGTGTCCTGGAGGCCTGATTTGCTTTCTAATTCATCTACCTGGATGTTTCAAACATATTGCCCCCTCCACTTCTCCATCTCAGTTTCTTTCCATATCTTATTGCATATTCCCAAATGATGCTGAATAACGTGTCTGTGATATTACTTTTTAAGTAACCTTAATTGTCTGATTTTGATTTGTGTTTAAATTGCACTTTCCCCTGCAACCTGAGAGGCATCAGAATTATACACACAGGGTTTCATTGAAAAGTATTTTTGTGTGCTCATTTGGCAAGCCCTCCTGTTGGAGGGCACATGCACGAGAGGGCAGAGTTAAAACTTCTGGGAAAAGATCAACTTCTGAATTTTGTGAGGCTTATGAGATTAAAACTTCACATTTAATGTCTCATTGAAAGAGAGCTGTCAGATTCTATTTCATATAAGATGTTGTTTTTGCAAAAAGTGCTTTTTACAAAACATATGGCCAAGGTAATTGTTTGGTGCTTGGCGGGGGGGAGTGGGGAGAGGGAGTTATTCCAGGGAAGGCGTATCTTTTCAACAGCTCTGACCTGAAGAATCAGAACCCTCAGTCAGTGCATGAAAATGAAGCTGAGTTCACAGTGCAGCGACGTTTGCTTTCCCATTTCCTTGCCAGGAGGGAGAGAAGCAAAGGGAAGCAGGCTGCTCATAGGAGAGAGCCATGCAGTGCCTCAGCACAAGTCTCAGACACCTTCCATGGCTCCAGATACACCTCAAGCAGAGCTGAAAGACTGCAACCCAACTGGCACAGGCCTGCTTGCACATGGGTGCGTTTAATGAGCAACACACTTTGTTCATTACATGCCTTCACTTTAAATCATAAAAGATTTCATGAAGGCTTTTCCTTTCCAAACATTCGTAGATTAGTCGCTCCCCTTTAAGGTGGCTTTTGTGTGTACAGCAGAGAGAAATGTTCAGCCAGGCTGAAGCTCAGGGCTGACATCAGTGGGAGCTTTCGTTAATTGAATTACTGTTTTGTGGCAGAATGTTTTAAAAATAAGCGGAAATGTCCCACATACTTTTTTGGCTGAGAGATCAAATGTATCCAAAGGAATTCAATAATATTCCTACATCTGTGAGTCCTGTCTGTCCCTAGAGGAAAAAAAAAAGTCAAATTCAACCTCCACCATTGTTTGTGTTCATTATATTCCCTTATCGTCTTTTTGGCTTGTGGGCAGCAGGGGGGAACTAGCAGAGTTCCTCGGGCCTCAAATGGAAACATATAGAGTCATATGCATATCACAAGAGCAGGAAGGACAGTATCAGAAGAAAAGACTCTCCACTATTCATCTGAATAAGAGCCGTGATTTGCTTTGAAGGCATTCACCTCCCCCATTGCCTGCTTTTCTTGTGAATACTTATTGTGGCAGAATCCAGGCTGAAGAGGTGCAGGTAAAAAAAGGAAAGCACGAGGTGAGATTCTTTGAACCAGCATTCGCATGCAGAGCCACATGTGGATATGAATTTTCAGGCAAGTGTATCTCTAGATGCGTATTGGCAGGCAAATCCCAAAGCAAGTACTTGCACTTAAATGAACTGATGAGGATTTATCTAAGAATTTGCTGGCAAAAGAACACTCATGTGAGCACTTATTCAGAGATACACTTGCAGGGAAATATTTGTTCACAGGCTTGTCCACGAATGCCTTAGTTGGAAATTCATATGTAAATACAGGTGCTACCATCCCTCCATGTATGCCCAGGGAGCGAAGGTGTGTTCATGTACAGTGAGCAAGGCAAGCAACAAGCAAATGAAAATACAAATATGAAGGGAGAGGAAAATGGTGTTTGGCATTCATGCAAATGGAGCTGGGTCCTTGTGCAAGCTCTGTGTGAGAGCATAGCCTGGGACCCTGGTGAATCACACAAGCAAACAAATTCAGACAGGGCTTTCCTGTGATAGAGGCTTGTGTGCGTTGGCCATGCAGGTAAGTACAAACACATATCCATTCTCCTGGCCAATGCTCAGGCAATTGGGTATTTACTGGTGATTTCATGGTGGCATAGGAAAACAAGAACCTGCCAGTCAGCCCTTGGCTGGCTGCTTGGATATTCAGGAGTCCTCTGTGAGAGAAGAAGGAGGAGGAGGAGGAGGAACAAAGTCACACAACTCACACCGAAAGAGAAAGACCTTTAGATCAGACCTGCACTAAACTCACAGAGAAAGAGCCCAGGTGGAACAGCCTTGCCAATTCCTGATCTTGGGATGTCAAAGCGAAAAACAGGAATGGCATCAAATCCATCTGGATATATGTGGCCTTCTTCACCAGAAAAATTGTATTGGACACTCCAGCTTTTTTGTGAAACGTTCTGGCACTAAACAGCTTAATCTCCCTTTGACATCAGCTCTTAGTTTCAGCATCAGGCCAGGATTTATTTAAACTGCCTTAAATGGACATTGCCAGGCTGGAAAGAAAAATAATTATTTGAAACAACTGATACTTTCAAAGCAGAGAACTTCTCACCCCATGCCCCTAAAACAGACTCTCCTGCATGGCTGCATGTAGCATGGGATTTATCGAGGAAATAGGGAGGTGAATCCCCTCTACCAGAAGGCTCCATTGCAGACAGACAACACCAGCCAGTGCCAGGCTTTTCACTGAACATAAAGGGCTTCAGGCAACTGCAAGGAGTTGAGCACTGGTCACAGCTTGTTGCTGATTTAAAGCCATTGGGTCCTGTGTATCTGCAGAGGAAAGTGAGCTGTGCAGCTGCAGAACCAGCATGGCCCTATCTGCCGGCACTGCCACCTCCCCAGGAGCACCCAGTCCTGGTGGAGTATGGCGCTGTATGGAAAGCTGCTTGTGGTGGGATTGGCTGGAAGAGGGAGAGGGTGGAGGGGGCAGAAATGGAGGCTGGATCTGGCTTTAGAATAACCATCCTCCTCACATGGTGTCTCCATCTATTTCCCCCCTTCCACGAAACTCTGCTTTCCATCTCTTTCCATCCATACATCCACATTGTAAGGCAGCCCCTGCACCCACCTCACCTTTCCCCAGTGCCTGCAGGACTGCAGGCTGCACACACACCTTTCCTAACATCAGACACGCACCCCCTCACGCACCCCATGTGGAAACCACCAGCCAGGCTCCCCGAATGCGAGCTAGGGGAGCTGTAAAAAGGTAGATGTGTTTTTCAGGAACACGAGCAGCCCAGCTGAGCAGAACTTCAAGGGGGCCACTTCTCGCTCCTTTTCATTTCCACTCTGAAGAGTTCCTGAATGATGTCCGGTGGGAATGAGCTCGCCAAGAAAAATGCAGCTGAGCTGCTGTCGTAAGGGCTGTGTTCTTCACGCCATAAAACCGGAGTGGAGGAGCTGTGTGAGAAGCTAAGACCCTCACGCACAGGCCATAATGTTCTTTTCTGCTTTGAAGCAGATTTAGGGCTGGCTCAGCCTCCCTGGGGGCTGGAGGCTGCTGCTTATCCATGCAGCCTAGCAGCAGCAATAAGCAGCTCAACGTCCTCAAGCCTCTTCTTTACAGAGAACCATCCTCTTCCTCCAAAGTGGTGGCTGCAATCAAGGAATCACAGGATGGACTGCCAGAGAAAAACCACTCTCTCTGACAAGTTTTGGACCTGAACACTTCCATCCTCCAAGGCTTGTCACCATCTCCTCATTTTTGCTCCATTGTCATGGCAAGGAATGCCTTGCAGGGCATCCTGGGCGGGAGCTGGCTACTCTCTGTCCTCCCCACAACTTGTGTCCAGGCAAAGGTCTTCTGGACAGCAACCCACAGGGTGTTGAAGACAGGTGGATGCTGTGTGGATCCCTTGGAATTTGCCAACTTTACTCAGCATAAACCTTCCTTCCATTTTTCCTGTATATAGGGCAGTTCTGGGGTTTTTCCTCTTCTCCCTCTCCTTCTCCCTCTCCCTCTCCTCTTTTCTCTCTTCACATGGACATTCAGCTGTTGATGGACATGGATCAACTATTTTCTCCAACATCCCAATCAGCAGGGTTCACCACCAGTTGCCAGATGATTGGATTTGTCCAGCTTCTCTGGGGATTCATGGCAGAGAGCAAGACTCTGGTCAGGGAAGGTGAAGAATTATTAGGTTGCAAGGCAAGAAATCCCAGCATTGGAATACTGTGGCAGAGTTTATCCCTTTCTGACATTTCTTTCTGACCCTTTTATCTCTCCCAGTCTGTGGCTGAGTAGGGTATGCCTGGACCAAGGCAGATGTATAAACCCCTAGTTATCTGAAAACTCACCCATGGGGAAAGGAGATTTTGGAGGAAATACAGCTCTGGATGTTTGGGTTACTGGCTTTGCTGCTGCACAGCTGCCTTGCTCTCAGTGGTCACCACAGCACATGCTGATAGCAAAGGACCATCCGGGGCTCAGAAGCAAATTCTGTTTTGGCCATGAAAGCCACATATTTCTGCAGCCTACCTGGGGGGCTGCAATAACAAGTAGCTACAAATGTGTGATTTTTTTCCACCAGATGCAGCTACATGAAAACTCAGCATCTAATTTGCACTTGTCATTTGGGATATCTCTTGTTTGTTGAACACCTTTGATGCAGATTCACCCTGTCTGTCGAACACCCTTGTATGAAGAAAAAGTTATTTTCCTCATTCCCTGGAGGTATCTGTTCCTCTTCACTGGCTGTGAAAGGAGCAGACAGCAGTTACAGTGTAAATCAGAACCATGGCATTAACACAGCAAAAAATTGGTGGGATGAGCCCTACCCTCTGTGTCAGATAGGAGGTCACCCCTATATCATGCTGCCTGCCCTTTCTCACTGTCTATAAAAAGAACATTTTGATGGCTCTGGTACACTCAGATCTCAGGTGTTACACTAGGTGCCTGGGAGTGACAGAGGAAGAGGAGACAAAAATGAGATTTTCAATAACCTTTCTAGGGTAGAAGGTTAAAAAAAATTGCAGCAAATCTCAGAGTTCCCCTCATCTGCTGGGATGACCTCTCCGGCCATAGGGATGGCTGGATATGACTTGTACCCACCCCTCAGCCACTGTGGTGTGCGAGATACTATTGCACTATCATCCACTGAGGATGATAGTTTCATGGATGTGACATAAAAAATCTGCTTTAATCATTGAAGATAAATGTGCTGCCAGTCCAGAGGAGCCAGCATGCATGTTCTGTGTCCTTTGCAGGGGAACTTCTGGTGTCCAGCTCTGCACAGAGAGTACAGGCTGTATGCACAACAGGCATCTGCAGCACAAGTACTAGTACTCACACTCATGACCTTCTCCCCAGCCAGGTCTGCTGGAGATCTCATTGCTTTATTAATGAGAGCAGAGATTCTCTGAGAACAATTAAAAGAGTTGCTGTAGGCACAAACAGTGCATGTGCAGACCTACAGTGGTCCTTCAGGTCCTGTGCAGAAACTAGGCAGACTGATCAAGTCAGAGCCCAAGGAACACATTTTCACTCAATTAAAGTAGTTTAAAATGAAATCTTGGGTCCGCAAATATACCTACCATAGTTCATCTCTCAAAAGCATGTATTAGATACATTCAGATGGGCTGTCTAAGTTGATAACAGACTTGGGGAATGACCTCAGGTTGAACTGCAGGGAAAAGAAATTGTTTCCTCATTAATATCTCAGCAAAATAAATGTCAAGTGGAAAAACAGTTTCTGTGTAATCAATCTTGGTTCACAGACATTGTGCTCTGACAATTCCTCTCATGGAAAGGAATATATTTCCCATAGATCTGTAGTGTTTCATACATTACAGCTTTCATAATATCAAAAGCCAGTGCTTAGGTTACATTGAGCTTTTCTTTCTAACCCTTTGGTTTCACATGACCATAATTCTCTGTAAAATTTCTCTGTTCAGACTAAAACTTTCACACTTTGTATAGGGCAAGAAATGATGATTTTTCTTTCACTGAAGAAAATCCTTTTAGCTATCTTTGATTTATTAGAATGTGTGTAGAGGAGAATTACACTTTTATGGCTTTTTAAAATGTATTTTTCTTCTTGGCAACTAGCAAAGCTAGGAAAGGCCTTTTCCTAACCTATTTGGCATTTTCCTTCCCAAGAAGCTAAGCTCTTGTAGGGAGTGGACTTGGGAAGTCATGTACAAGAAAAACAGCCATTGAAGGATCACCTCTAAGCATGCTTAGCTAAGACACAATAGGATTTTGGGGGGAAGGGAAAAGAGAGCAGTTTACATCTATTTCTTGAAAGAAAACATTGTATACAGGATGTGCTGCTGGGGCTGGGCTGGTTTAGGTTGGTCACTGGGTAAAGGACAGGAATGTAAGCTTAAGTGACAAGAAAATCTCCCTCAAATGCAGAGTGATGGTGCCATTTCTATTTGCAGTCTTACCAGGTGGTGTGATTTGCACTCTGAAGATATTCACTTTTGCTGGTTTTTCTTCCAAAAAAAGTTCTGTCTCTGAAAGTCAAATGGTCAGACAGAATCTCTTGTATAATTGCAAAGGAAGCACTTCCTCAACTTCACCTTTATGCTGACATGTGTGAAGGCATGGCTTAGCAAAACACCAAAGCTTCTCCAGATTCATATTCTGAGGCTGGCTCCCACCTACCTCTCTACCCAGCTGCTCATTGTAGAGGCAAGTGGTTGCTAAATCACTGGTCAAGTAGCCCCTGAGGAGGGTCCTTCTGGTCTCCAGCCACGTGCCGTGGCTGCCCAGGATTTACATGCCCTGGGCATAGAATCATAGATTGGTTTGGGTTGGAAGGGTCCTTACAGATCATCGCATTCCAACCCTCCTGCCATGGGCACGGCCACCTGCCACTCAGCCAGGTTGTTCCAAGTCCAACCAGCCTGGCCAATCCAGCCTGGATTGTTCCAGGCCAATCCAGCCTGGCCCTGGACACCTCCAGGGATAGGGCAGCCACTGCTTCTCTGGGCAACCTGTGCCTCATCACCCTCACAGAGAAGAATCTGTTCCTAATATCTAGTCTAAATCTCCCATCTTTTAGTTTAATCTCCCTCTCCTTGTCCTGTCACTCCATACCCTTGTCAAAAGCTCCTCCTCGGCTCCCTTGCAGCCCTTTAGCCACAGGAAGGTGCTATAATGTCTCCCAGAGCCAGTCTGAACAACCCCCACTCTTGTGGCATTGTGCGTTTTTAGAATCGGTTATTCCTTTTGTAATTCAATAATGGTTTGGTCCTCCGTTCCCCCCATGTACTTCCCTCACAATGGTTTCTCCCTATTTCCTCCCTTTTGGAGCTGCCCCCTTCCCCTGCCTGTCAAGGTAACCACCCCCCTTATCTCGAGAATTCTCTGTGTCAGTCATCCCTTATTCGATGTATGATTTGCCCCTGTGGTTTTTCCCCTCCCCTGTGTGATCCTCAGTGGCTTAGCTGTAACCCACGCTCCTCCCTGAGTCCTCGTTTATTGGTAAGCTTTGTGTCTCCTCCCATCACACCCACTCCCTTTATCAGCGCCCCCCCAAGACCTCCTCCTTGTCACCCGTCCCTAGCATCGCCGGGGAAGATTGAAAGATCCTTGGTTCTTGTACGGGTGTCCCTCCTCCTTCCTTTGCTTCAGTACCTCATAGCCGAGATCCCGCCTGCGCCACCCACGCCGCAGACAGTAACCACTACCCAGGGTTCCAGAGAGAATCCGGGGGTGGCACATCGTGTGGCCATCTTCGGCCGGGCCAGGGGCACCCAGCCGGGCTCCTGTACAGCCCCCGCAGCCGAGGGAGAGAGGCTACACCACTCTCTCATCCTGTCTCCACAGGAGAGGTGCTCCAGCCTCTGATCACCTGGCATCCTCTGGACCCATTCCATTTATGATGAGATGTGAATGTCACAGAGCTGGATGCCGTATTCCATAGCATCCTGCTCTTGTTCCTGACCCATCATGATGGACATATGGAGTCAGGTACACTGGGAAGAAAACACTTGCAAGACCTGCAGAATACCGAGGTGAATGAAAGAACCTCAATATTTAAAATAAGGAATTATTTTTAACTAGTGTCATGCTGCCCATGCAAACTGCCTCATGTGTTTGAGCACCAGGCATTGCCATCTCCGTGAACCTGCTGATTTCCAGGTGGTAGCAGAATACAAGGGAAATCCAAAAAGCTGCACAGTGCTTTCTTCTACTCTCATTTTCTCTTACTAAGAGGGCTAAGAAAACGTCATGCAAAATTCGTGTGCTAATGTGACAATAGAATTATAGATCCTTTCGGTGAAGGATGGCAGGAAGTGTAGAGGTCGATCCCATCTCAGCCACATTAATTTGTAGCCCCTATTTGTTGTGCTGCCTGCCTCTAGTCCTGGAGACAGTGGCAGTTAATTCCAGCAGAATTTCAGCAGACATCATGGAATCTTAGCTGAAAAGCAAGTTTCCCACCACCACTGGAATTTTTAAAGCACAGGGGAGTTTGGGCTCTTGCCTTGCTTTCTGACCTGTAGTGTGTTGACCTCATCTTCTTAACCCATTTCTTATATTTGTCCTGCATATCCCTTGCGACCACTGGATTCATCCTACTACCTCAGAGCATTTTCCTCTGAGATCTCTGCTTTCTGTGCAAGAAAATTCTAGCTGGCATTTGCAATTCATTGTAACTAGATCCAGGCATTGCCCTATTCAACACAGTTGGCTACCCCACAGAGATTTCCTTCGCGTCATGATATTTGTCTTTGGAAATTTTAGTTGTAGACCTGTTGTCATTGCCTACTGCTATTTGAATTTAAACTAAAGCTGACAGGGATTGTTAGATCTCAAGCTGTTTTCTGCAAAGTTCTTGTACATGATCCTTTGCTACTTAGTAAAAATAAAATTTCAAACAGCATGGCAACACTAGTATCTCCGGTTTTGGGGGAAAAAATCTGCCATCTGCCTGTTCGCAACAATATTGTCTGTCTTCAATGATTGGGCTGGAAAAATCTAATAAATTAAATGGATTAAGTGTACACGTTGCTCAGGGCCTGCGGTTTGGATCCCTCCAGACCTGGGACCCTGTATCACACTGATTTAAACTCAAGGGCAGTGAGGCATTGTAAGGCCATTGGTGGGCAATTTGGAGGAAGATACAAGACTATAGATAAGCTTTCCCATAGATGTTTAAAGCATGAAGAGCAAAGACCGTCCTAAGGTAATGCTGTTCCTAGGACTGAGAACTGTTGGTATTTTATTACCTGCAAACTACAGGCCCATCAACCAGGCTTTGAGTCTTACTGAGATGGCGCTTTCTGTATTTTCTTCTGGCATGTCTTAATGCCCTGGTCCTCCACCCTTGCAGCATCTGACCCTAAATCTGTGGGGTGACTCACAGGGTAATGGTGAACTGACTTGGGGCCATTCATTGTACATTTATACAGCCAAAGAGACCGGTTGTTAGGAAATGTAGGCTCTACAGTCAGGTAGGAACATATTTTAAGACACTGGGTATTAGAAGTACATTTACAATATAATAAGCCAGGCTGTATATTTCAAAGATCAATGGGAAGGGGCTACTTTTGGTGATGTTTGAAGTCTATCTCCTGGGCTGTCACATATATTCAAAGAATGCCTGCTATACATTTAGATCAACCCCCATCCCAAATGGAGGGGAACGCAGCTCTCTCCCCATATGGGGCTAATCTCCGGGAAGGCAGCACAAGCACATGGTACCAATTCCTACACACTTTGGTCCCTTAACTCAGTCCTGAAGGCAGGGAGCTGAGATGGGGGCAGGGGTGAGAGCCTGGTGTCACCCATTTATCACACAGGAGAGGGGTGCCTGCCTGCTGCTCACAGGTGATGAGTTTCACTTCCATAACGGGAGAGAAATAAGAGAGGACTGATCCCAGGGAGGGACATCTCAGGACAGGAATGGCCTCCTGGTGGAATTGCAGAAATTGCAGTTCTCTTCCACTTTGTGGGACAACAGCGAGAAGGCAAATAGAACCCAAAATGAGCTCCACCTCTCTGCACCGCTTTTTTTGCAGCTGAGTCCTGCAAACACGACCTCATGCACTTATAAATATATATATATATGTTGCACACAATATGTATGTTGCACACAAGCAACACTGTGGAGGGAGAAGTCTGACTTGAGTGCAGCAGGTCTGCCTGACCCACCAGAGCTGCCCTTGCAGCCCAAAGGGGCACGCAGGAGCCAGACACAGCACTGCCCTGCCCTGCACATGCAGACTGCAGGTGTGAGAAGCACTGCTGGTGCTGGAGGATGGGTAAAGACACTGCTGGCAGGAGGGAAAATGATGGGTAAAGAAATGTGCTTTCTGTGGCAGGAGGGATCCTGCAGTGGGAATTGCACTGGGAGACCTGGATGAGGACAGAAACATTTCAGGGTGAATTCAAATCCCAGCTTTTAAACACCATGTTATTTCTTGAAAGTTTCACAAAGCTGTTACTATATATATTTTTTTTTCTCTGCTGCAGTAATAAAGTAAATCCTGGTTTAGGCAGTTTTGACATTTTTGGGTTTTTTTTTAATGTAATTTTCTTTTATGTGGAATAAAAAAGAGGGAAAGAGTAATAATACAAGAGGGATAGATCAAGAACTAATGTCAATGCACCCAAGCTTGAAAAACCAACATTTTCAAGGGAACATCAAAACTAAGGGAATGAGAGGGATCTCTTGCTTAAAATTTTGAAACAATACATTGTGCTATATTTTTTCCAAACTTTGTTGATTTTTTACTCTTCTAGTTGCATTAGAGAAAAGCGTTTTCTAGGACAAGCCATGAGGAGATGAGAGCAGAGCTGTGAGGTGTAGCAGAATTGCTTACCATCCTTGAGATTACTACACGAGATATAGTCTAAGCCAATTGCATGAACATCCTGTTTTGGTTGTGCTCATCTTGCTCTGCACAGGCTGAGCCATACCCTCTGATGCACCATGCAGAAATGTCTGTGCCTCCAGGCAAGAGATGAGGATCTGTTGAGAAAATCATCCCAATCCCTCTTCTGCTACAAGAGGGGCCTTTGCCTGACAAATGCACATTTTTGGTGCAGGGATTTCTATTTTTTCTGAGACATTTCAGAAGGAAGTGAGTTATTCCCCAACAGTGCTAGATAGTCTCACTGCCTGTTAGACACTAAAAGGGAATTGTATTTCTCAGGGCTTGTGTCTCTTACACAGCAAGAGCAGAGAGATTAACTGAGTGGACATCCTACCAGCCTTGCATGATTTGGCTCTGCACTTGAGGGAAATGCCACACCCCAAATCTGAGTGACAGCTGACATTCCCACCAGTAATTTCTAGATGGTGGCAGGAGTGAAGACTCCTGTCCTGGGTTAATGTACGGTCTCAAGGATGTGAGCTCAGTTCTGGGCACCGCAAATGGGGGATGCTCAGCTGACCTTGTCCCTACATAGCTCTGAAGGGTCAGAGGGGTGTAGGGGTGGTCCTGTTTCTCAGGGCTTTCCATCCTTCCCAGAACTCACCAGCCTCCTGGAACCATGCAGCCTTGAGCACAGCCTGCCTTCATCCCACTCCATGTCCCTGCCCCAGCTACTGCTGTCAGGCCTCAAACTCTTCAAGCAGCTTTGTCAAACTTTAATTACGTGACTACAATCTGTCCAAGAATTTTATGACATTAATAAGGATGTTCCTAATTAGCATTTATTGTTTTTATTATTGAAATCCCAAATTACACAACCAATTGATTTTTCCCTGTTGCCCTCATTAAGTCGGAGTGAAATGCATTTTAAAATAGATTGGCATTTAATTCCTTTAGAAAGTGCTGATTAGATCAAGGGCCTGTTTCACTGCATTTGGTTGCATGAAGTCACTTTAGGTTTTAATTTCTCCTTGTTAGTATGACGCTGAGTCACTCACTGAGTTCCTCTTCCCCCCTGCCACACAGGCACCCACTGGAAAAATCTCCCTCCATGGCTTAGATCAGGACTTTGGAATAAATGAAGGCAAAACAAATGTCTCCAGACAGCGGATTTGACGTGAGATGAAATGCAAAGCTCAGCCGAGTGTTGAAACTGTTCAACTTGCTTCATGAACTGGCAGGATGGGGAAATAAACCTGAAATTATTAAGGGGTGTTTGGCTAAATATACAGACTCTGATATTTTCCTGTCTTCTTAAGACAGCCTGCCTGTGCTTGCTGCCTGTTCCCTGTCTCTCCTCCCTACCTGCTAGACACTCCTCTGGTCTGCCATGCAAAGCCATGGAAACTCAAGGCAGGGATGGAGATGAGACCCAGAACACATTTACAGTTGATGCACAGGTTTCTTGCACAGCTCCACCAAATTTCAAGCTCCTCATTAAGGTTCCTTTCTATATAATTGCATAACAAAGAGTGTCTCCCTATCCCATGAGTTTAATAGGGCTGAGAATATGTGGCTAGGTGAGGACCTCCATTGCTACAAAAATGCTACAGCCAGCTTTCCCCAAAGCCTGTTGCATCCCATGAGGAGAACTTGTATGATATTGGGGGTATATCTTCTTGATCTTCTTGATCTTCTTGACCTTCTTGCTTCCCCTGAAAAATTGTCTTTTTCATTATATTTCCTGGGTGACAGATATCTCTGCAGACAGGGCAGTGTCCAGCAGACTGAACTCTGCCATACCATGGGATGAAGAGGTGCTACAGTCTCCTGCCCTGGCTAGGACCTGGCCAGCAAGTCCTTCAGAATCCTGGCTATAGAACATGCAAAGAGTTTTCTTCCAGTTCAGGAGTCTGATATCAGTGTGAGGGTGCATCCTTCAGAAAAGTCCCTCCTCTTTCATCTTCCAGCATGTCTTCCCATATCAAATAAAGAGCACAAAGAAAAGAGAAACAAACCAGAATTCATGCAGACAAGCAGGCTGAAGAGGGACCACTCCCTCCTGCCCAGCTGGGGCCTGGAGTTTCTCTCTCAGCTGTGCATGACAACCCACACAGCCCCGCTCTGGGCTGTGGTGGTGGCTGTGCTGGGGTAGCCGTGGGCACAAGCTGTTGGCAGCACTCTGCAGGGACAGGATCCTTCCCTCAGGAGTGCCTCTTCTCAAGGATCCTTTCAGACTTGTTATCTTCTCTTGCTTGGGGGTGATTCCCTTTCTTCTCCTTGTAAAATCCATGTTGAAATTGGCTGGATTGCATTTTGGGGAATGACACTTGCTGGACCTATACTGTGCCTGCAGCTGTGTCTGCTGGGGGTGTGTGGGGCTGTGTGTGTGGGGCAGGTGACCCAGGGTGCTGGTCCCAGGCTGGTGCCACTACCTGCCACTGTAAAAGTGGTGCTGAGAACAAAACTGGTGACAGAAATGCGTGGTACTGGGGCTCCTCTCCTACTGGTTTTACATATAAAGCAAGACAGAACAGTTTTTCTTTACTTTTAGAAAATTTTTCTTACAAAATTATTATTTTTGTTAGGGTAAAAAAGGTTTATTTCTTATTTTGTATGGAGTTTCTTTTCTAGTAAATGTGTGGGTAACACACATTTAGCACGGGCAACTGTCTCCTTAAAATTCTGCCAAAAGCAAAAGAGTTTGTTTCTCCACCATATTTGCATGTGTGGGAAGAAAACACAATTCTTCATCCCTCCATCAGTGTCGCCTGGACTCCAGTGGAACCTGTGAATGAAAGCAGAGTTTATCCTGCACCCTCACAGTTTTCTTCTTCCCCTGTGGCAACTCTCACAAAGCAAAATCTTTTTTGAAGTCCTGTTTGCTAGATTTGTTAGATTTTGTTAGATTTGTTAGCCAAAATCTGTGGTAAAACTATCGTTCAAAATAGGTCATGTGGCGTCAGTTCACCTTTGTGAGTAGCTAATCCTGCATCTACATGCCTGGCCCAAGCTGCATCCAGGGAGTCCTGGGGCTTACATTTGCTGCTGGCCAAGACATCTGTAAGACCTTGAGCTCAGGTTTTTTATGGCACAAATTGCCCACAGAGCCTATGCTCTGCCTCTGCCTCGGGCTCAGGCTCTCTGTGCCACAGGGAACATATTGCAGTAGTTGGTAGGATGGGGAATACAAGGGTTGTGGTGGCACCAGGAGCAGATTTTAGCTGTCTACCAAAGCATGGGAAAGGGCAGGCTTAAGATCTCACCAGGTAGATGGGGAAACTGAGTCACAGAGCAATGGAGCATTTGCTCTGGAGTTGTGCCAGAGCCGGGAAGGAATCCAAGTATCCTGAATGTCGAGCCTTTGACCCAGACACCACCCCATGCTGCCTCTTTATTAAGCATCTTCTAAGATGTCTTTAAAAAGTCTCACAAGAAAGGCTCTCTTGTTCTCCTGGGAGCTCTATATTAGCATCTGAAACACCCGTGCTAAATTTGAGGAGGAAGGGGGAGGTGAAAACGCATGAGTAGCTACTTTGATTAGGTAATAAAGTATCAATTTATTTTTTATAAATACAGGGAAAATTCAAACCAGCTGGAACTTGCAGTACCTCTTTGCACGCCACATTTCTAGCAAAATTTCTTGCGATTCCCTGGAATCTACCCTGTGCATTATCATGCCTGAGGGTGCACGGACAGTTTCTGTGCTGTCTCTCTTCTGGTCAGCCAGCCACATACTAAGGCAAAGAGCAGAGGGACTTCTACAGCTGTTTACACTGGATTTTTCTCTTCTTGAATGCTGAGGGGATTTTTCACCAGGGCTGCAGAGTCCATGGTTACCTGGTGCTTTTGGGAGAGCTGGTTATTTCTCTGACAGCCCAAGGACCTGTGCTGCTGCCAGCACTGTGAGCAAAGGATGCTGAGGGAGGAAAAAGCTGGATGCAGGGTGTGCACGCTTGGAAGCACTCGTGTGTGGGTGTGCAAGCCCATGTGCATGGATCCCCTGGGTCTCTGCTTCTCTCATCATGCTTGTGTCTGAACGTCTACCTGAGTCACTCCAAACTGACCTGTACAAAGAAACTGAAAGCCTGGGGTTGTGAGGAAGAGGAGGCTGGGGAATAGTCATGAGGCAGCAGAGAGGGTGGGAATGATCCACAGCCATTGGACAGGAAAGAAGAAACAAGTTTAAACTGCAGGAAGGGGATTTTGAGCAAGATACGAGTAAATCACAGTGACAAGAATTAAGTGTTTGCTGACTGTCTGGAGAGAAGCAGGCTTGCTATTTTGGGGAATCTTTGAGAATAACATGTCTGCCAGGAAGGACTGGAGAAAGACTAGTTTTGGGGAAGGAGATGACTGATGGCTCTCTGTGTCCTTTACAGCCTTCTCAGCTGTGACTTTATATCCCTTAAGCTACAGCAGGAACTGAGCTTATCTAGTGCTGGTGGGAAAAACGAGTGCAGCCTGAATGCAATCCCCACTGTACTCCTTCCTCAGCACCCCAGGGCCTGCACTGGGTTAGGCAAAAACTTTTCCCCTGAGAGATCTTTCAAACAGCCCACATTCTAGCCCCAAGAAATGGCATCTCCTGATAAAGCTTGTTCTCATTGTGACATGAAGGAGTGAGGCCAGGTGAAGGAATATATACTCTCCTGTCTTCGTGTTGATAAAAGCAAAGGTTCAGTAGCACAGTGGAAAGATCCTGTTGGTAGAGAGGGGTCCCAGTGGAGTCTCTGAGAATTTAGGACTGATCCTGTAGGGAAGGTGCAGATGTGGGGCCCTGGAGCAATGCAGCATTTCCCCAACCCACACTGCAGAGCACATTGCCTTTCTAAGATCCCATTTGGATCTTTCCCTTTATGCCCTTTTTTTTTTTTTTCTGACAGGAGAGCTATATTTTGCAACATGTTGAACTCCACAAACAAACTAAGATTCTATTTTAAACTTCAAATTGATGTATCCAACTGGCAAGGAAATTAGCATGAATTAATTAGGGTGAAGATGAAAGGCTTAGGTAAGCAGCATTATGAGCAACAGCCTTTATTAAAGCTCCACAATACATTCTCCACTTATCGAAGAATATAGCATTTAATGAACACTAGATCTGAGCAAACCACTGACTGGGGTTGGCAGAATGGTACCGGTGCTTAACTAGCACCTCCCGTGGTTAGGAATCTCAGCGCCTCGGCTGCCAGAGGCGGTTTTGTACCCCAACAGCCTCCCCCAGCCACCCTCTCCTGCGGCTCCATCCAGCTCGGCAGCCTCCCACGCTGCTTCAGCATCACACAAACAAGCCCCTGTTCTGCTCAGCTGATAAAGGAGCTAGCAAACAATCTGATAAGTAATAGCTTCGGTGGCAAACAATTAATCACAACAACAAAAGCGTTTAAGGGGGAGTGCAAAAGGGAGGTAATCAGCAAGCCGAAACTCCAGAGTTTGGCCGCTGCAAGCTGCCAGTGAGGCAACATGGGGATTTCGCAAGGGTCTGTGCCTCTCCTCTCCCTCTTCTTCGGTTCAAATTCTGTTTCCCAGAGTTTCAGCTCAGAGTGACAGCCTGTGTCACTTCGGCGCTCTGACTCACGGCTGTTATTCAGCATCCCAGAAGGGCGCAGGGACACATGAGCTGAGTTAACAAAGTTTGGTGCAGTTAATTAGAGCGGACCTCAATGCCCTGTAACCCTGCCCTCAGCTCATCGTGTGACTGCAGAGAATGGATAAAGTGTGGGTAACACTCAGGTCTCCCAGGACAGCAGCTGATTTTAATGAGAATCATATACTTCTACCCCTCTGCATTTAAAGGAATCACTTGGCCGCTCAGCAATGCCCTCTTTGCCTCCTCTTCCTCCTCCACATTTTAATTGCTCTTTTCTACCCCCCACTGGTCCTTCAGACCAATCAACTCCCTTCGGTCCTCTGATACACGTTATATATTTCTCGTTATTTCACTATATGCTGTTAACTATTTGCTGTTTGAATTCCCTCTTGGCCCTCAAGTTTCCACCATAAATGTGATAAGTTACAACATCTGTTCTACCAGGACCGGACTTTCACTCTCAAAAGATTGTTATTTTACTTCAAAAAGCCCCAAAGCGCAGCAACTCACAGCTCTCAGTGCTTCATGGGAGCATAGCAACCCCCTGCATGACACCTCTGCGGACCTGGGAATGCCAGGAAATGACACCCTTTGGGTGAAATTTTCTGCACTTTGGTGTGAGGAGTGCACTGTGAAACTTTGTATCAACTTAGCGGTTAATTTGGGTGAGAAAAGACTGCTTCAGTCAGAAACAAGCCCTTCTACAAGCACTTAAATTGCACTTTTTAACACTTTCATGTGAAAACTGTGGTTTTTTTTTTTTTTTTATTTTGCAAAGATAATGACAAGAAACGTTGGGAACATATGAAAGGAAACAAGAGGCTTTCTTTGAGCCAGAATTATCCTTTTCACCTTTCAAATTCACCCAAAGTTATACTTCTGGGGCAAAAATATTTTGCAACTCTCTTGTTCAAGCCAGCTTAAAAAAAAAAAAAAAAAACCAAGAAAAGTGTTGTTTGACCAAGCCACTTCTAAGCCTAGTTTTTCTCAAGTAATTATTTACTTGCTGGTAGGGATTTTGAGTGTTAACCACAGTGTGGTCTTGCTGGGTGAAGTGCAAGAGGGCTCCCGTATGCTGGGAATCACCTCAAGGAAGAAGGCAGGATGGAGTGAAAAACATTGCCTTGAAGGGCTCTCAAATGCTGTAGGAAAGATGAGGAGAGCAAGCAAACATCTTCCTGGAGTTCACAAAGCTGTGTGGCAGAGAAGAGCAAAAAAAAAATTCTTCCTTCAGTTCTCAGAGCTGACTGGCAGGAAGGAGTGCAGCCCTTTGCCTGCCTGCCACAAGCAGCTGCCTGACTCGAGGCTGGAAAAGAGCCTTTCCATCATTCCACAGGCTCCTGGTTGAGGAACAAGCCTGAAGATCATGTCAGGGGTGATGGAGAGCTGGTCCCAGTGGATGCTGCTGTCCTGGTGGGGTGGACACACGAGGTGTGTGTTCCCTGCTTGGTACAGCAGCTGCTCCTGGGCATGCAGAGCTGGCCTTGCTGCTGCAATCCCCTGCATCTCCAGTGCCAGCACTCAGAGCACATCTTCAGGGAAATTCATGGCAATGAAAGGCATTTCACTCACAGCTGTGGAGCCCAGTATTTTCCCTTCCTGCCTGGAAAAGGATGGGCAAGTTTTGTACCAGCTGCCTGCCTCTTTTAGCAGAGCTCAGTGTGAGCTGGGAGGATTATCTGGGGCAGCTGGAGAATGGCCTGGGCTCAGTATCTTGGCTTCCCACCACAGAGGTCATCCCAAAGAGCAGGGAAGTGGTTGTGAGAGAACCTGGGGGAAGTTCAGTGATTTTAAGAGGTTTTCCATTCCAGGATGGAACAAAAGCCAGGGAGATTTAACCATGTTCTTAAAGGAAAACAGCAGGGGAAAAAGATGTGGGGATGACTCCAACAGTCAGCTTCATCTTCTTTTTTTTTTTTTTTTTTAATTTTTCATTTGGTTTTACAATGTATTTCCCTTTTTGAAACAGGGGAAGAAGTCATCTTGAAACACTGCACTCAAGAAAGACCCAAATGAAACACTTCAACCTTACCAAAGTACTCATCCTCTTTTTCCCCCCCTTTCTTTTTTTTTTTTCTCTTTTTTCCCTTTTTTTTTTTCACCTTAAAATTAGTTTTGTCAGAAGGCAGCACTTCTAAGTGAAACATTTTGCTTTGGATAAATTGATCTTTCCCCCTGGAATATTGTTTCAGCAGAAGGAGGTTGCACAGCCTGAGAGGAGGTCTGGCATGTTGTCGGTGCCTACACTATTAAAACAAGGCTCAGCTATCTGCACAGTTGCAAAAAATCCTTCTAAATAGTCCATCCCAGCACCTCAACATCCTTGAGGGTGTGCTTCAAACCAGCAGCAATGCAATGTGGTCGTCTGATTTTTTTCCTTGAGTATCATCCTCAGGCTTGCAACAAAACATCACTCCAGGATTAAGCAATTTTTGATGAATTATCTGCCTGTGAAATAGTCCTGGTGGGTTTTGTGCCACTTTTTTTTCTTTTTTTATAACACTTTTACCACCCACAATGTCCTGTGGCTAGAAGTTACACAGGTTAACCTCCATAAATGAGAGAAAAATCCCTTTGCTGCTTTTGAACCTGCTTTCTTCTAGTTTGATGCGCAGCTGCCTCAGAAAAGGCAGGAAAGCATCCATCCCCAGTCATCTTTTCCATGCTATTTTAGACTTGCTGAGCTCCTAATCTACCCATCCAAAATCACCACCCAGCCCTTACACAGATTTAAGAGTCCTAATCTGCTTGTCCATGCAGCCCCATTTCCTTTTCTATGGGGCTAGCTGCTTCTTGTCCCCAATTACTCTTTGACTTGGAGAAGTCCAAATTAACCCTAGTCCCCATATATTTAATAAAAAAGAAAGAAAAGAAAAAAGAAAGGAAAGAAAAAGCAGAAGAAAAGAAAGCTGGAAGCTGCTCTATATTCCTGTACCTCTGATCCTGCTGGTACTTTTCCCATCCTTCCTTATTTAGTAGAATGCATTTCTCCTGAAGTCTCTTACACAATGCTGAAATTGTCTCCATTCTGAGTGGAAGTAGGGACATTTTTCCTCACTGAATGAAACTTTTCCTCTTTTATGTCTAAAAATACACCTTGTACTGATGGGGGTAGTTCTGATATTTTTATCAATTTTGTCAAATGCCTCCAGTCTGAAAAGACAGTGAAAAATACTTCTGAAGAGTGTTGGAACATCTCGGTTTTCCATTTTCGATATGAAACTTCTGCATTTTTCTTCAAAATGGTATTTTGCTGGTGTTTAGAAGGGGGAGCAAATGATTTCCTATTTCCTTAGGAACAACATGCATCTCCTTGCTGCAGAGAAACACCAGTGTGAGAGACCTGATGTTCTACGGTGCTGGAGGGCAATTGTCAGGCGGGAGGAAAGGATCTGTGGTCTGGGAATGAAGAAAGAGCCAACGTGATATAATTTGGCAGCTAGTTTTAACCTGGCCAAACTTTCTGCGCTGAAGTTGTCTTTCTTCTAAGAGGAAAAGCCCTCAGCCCCCAGCCTGAGCCTGACAGGCTAAAACCACCCAGATCCTGCACGATGCTGGTGACATCCCATGCCCTGCAGTTTACAGACAGGCTCCCTGTTGGAAATTAGGACTCTCAGGAGCAACCGGGATGTGATTAGCGGTTCTTTGATGAGTGCCCAACACGCTGTCAGCTCTCCTGAAAAAAATCAGACAGTGCAGTGGCAGCTGTTCTGTTGAAGGCTGGTCCTTCTTCGGAGGATGCAATCCTCGGGCTCCGGCTTGCTCCCGGCTGCGGCGCAGGCAGCACAGCGAGAAGAGTGGGAAGAGGGGAGTGATTCTTGTTCCCATCACTCCTGAGCCACTGCTTAAAATCATTTAACGCCGAATAAATTATGGTGTAATTTAGTTGCATAGCATTTCATGCTCAATTAGTGCCACTTTAGAGGGAGGCAGTTCTCCATGGAGGATGAAGTTCGGGAATTTCACTTTGCGCTGGGGTGGGGGGGAAATGTATTTTTTAAAGATAAACGGGTAACCATGGCAACAGCACGACTCTGGGAGAAGCCGGGAAGAGAGGAGCGGCTGGAAAGGAGGGAAAGGTAGATAAGGGACAGGCTGGCAATAGGTCTTACTTAGGAAACAGATCTATCTGTGGGAGGAATGGTGCTGTGGGCTGATGCATTCCGAGCTTCTGTAGGAGCTCATCAGTTTTGTAAGGGTGCTCCAACCTGGAGACGTGGTCACCCCCTGGAAAAAGCAGACCCAAGAGGCTGGGACAGTGAGCAAGGGAAGGTGAAAAAAAGTCAGAAAGTCCCTACAGCCGACATCCCACGGGATAAAACTGTTGGGAAAACCTAAGTGGGCTGGTGGTCAAACCAGAGCTCAGAGAGTAGTGCTGGAGGTGGGCTCACAGCCATGGAAGTACAACAGCCAGCTGTGACTTCCATCCATCCATCCATCCATCCATCCATCCATCCATCCATCCATCCATCCATCCATCCATCCATCATGATGCAGGGGCACGGGTGAATATCAGTCTAGGATGTCCAGGACTCCTGGGGAGCCCTTCTCCTCCTGCCCATCTCCCTCACCACCAGCACTCAACCAAGTGAGATGAGAGCCATCCAGGAGTCCAGCCATGGCAGGAGGACACAGGAGCTTGGGGCTGGACACCATGAGGAGGATGCACATCCCTCCTCCCAACCTGTGAAACTGGACATCCTGAGTTCCCAGGGCTACAGAGGGCACCCAGCAGCACCCTCTGTATGACATCGACACAGTGGGGGTGTAGTAGCAGTGCTGGGACTGTCCCAGCTTGGCATAGCTCTGAGAAAACAGCTCCTCCACAGGATATTTCCCTTCAAGCTCAGAGGTTTGCTGGGTATGTCTTGAGCAACCATGTCCTCACCCTGTGCCTAAGGATGCAATTCCCCAAGCTAATTCTTCTAAGAGACAGAAAGCATTTCCTGATGTTCAGATGCAATTTTTCTTGCCTGATTTCATCCCTTTCCTCTCCTGAATAGCTACCAGGAGACCCTTAATACCCTCCCTCCTCCTCCCAAGTTCTCGCAAGCAAGGAAGTCCCTCTTTTAGTCCTGCTCTGGGCTTTCCCCACAGACTTTTCATCACTTTTGCCCATTTCTGGAGAGCCTTTGCATTTCCAGCAATTTTATGATGTCCAGGAAATCTCACAAGCACTGTTCCCAGGAGAGAGGTCTGATCCAGATGGGTCCAGCCTCCAGATGTCTCCTTGCACAAGACCTGTGTGCGAGCAGCGGCGTGTTCAGCTGGCTCCCTCACGGAGTGCAAGGGCAGGGTCAAGCCTTACCCATGCTCCTGGCCTTACCTTTGCTGTTAACTTAAACAATAGCACCAAAACCAACCTTCAGCCTCTTTCCTCCACCTTGGCCTCCTCCCCAGGTCCCCAGAGCCCACTGCTTCTCCCTCTGGTAGCAACTGAGCTCCTCCTGCAGCATTAAATCAAAGTGTATTTAGCATTAGGTAGAGCCACCAAAGACCTCTCAGGAGGTGAATTCAGGGTACCTGATATCAGGTTGTCTCAGCTTACAAGAAGAAGGGGCTGTGCTGTTGAAAAGGATGTGATCTTCACAACTGGGGGAAAAAAAATTTGCCAGCACAGAGAAGAAGAAAGTTTTCCTTAAAGAGAGCACAGTGTAAGTTTCCTTCTTTAATAGCCTCCTGCAGTTCTAGGAATAAAGCAGGAACTGTCCTATCGAGATCTTAACCACAGGTATGGAAAATGCATGGGGAGCCACGGGCTGTGCTTTGAAATGACAGACAGCTGTGTGGGATAAATTAAGATGCTGGTATAGCAAACACAATGAAAACAAGTACTTGCACAATATCCAGAATGGACAAAAGATGATAAATGCAGATCTGTAACTAAGAGTGTAAAGAGGATATGCCAGCAGTTGTGGAATTGAAAGGAATGAGATGCAACATAAGGTATTTAAACATCCTCTTCCAAGGAACTCTGGAAGAAAACCACAGGTCATCTGTCATGACCCCCTTTGCAGTGCAGCTCTCTTGTGTGAAGCAGGGAACAACATCTGGTTTCTACTGAATGGTGTCCAGTATTTGACTGGAGCATCTTACAGAAAATGATCCCTTGCTTTTAGATGTGAAGAAATTACCACGTCCCAGAAATTACCACATCCCTGGGATTTTGACTGAGTGTCTGGTCACATTTTGAGCTGCAAATGTAGGCCTTACATTTCACTGGAATTTGTCTGACCTTAATTTCCAGTTGTTGGCTCTTTTGTTCCTTTCCCCATGTGATTCAAGAGCCTTTCACACCTTATATTTTCTTCCTGGGAAGGTACTTACACATTGCAATCAGTTAAATCTCAATCTTTTTGATGAGCTAAACAGATCAAGAATTTTCAGTCGCTCATTGCAAGGCTGATTTTCTTCCAGCTCCACAGATTTTTGTGGCTCTTTCCTGCACTGTCTCCCACTTACTCAACTTTGATCATCTCATTTTCCTGCCCTCATCTTTCTCCCCAAGAGTTTTGCTCATAATTCCCCAGAAGCATGAAAAATTAGTCTTTCTGAAGTATTGAGAGTATGTGTGTGTGTATGTGTGTGTGTGTGTGTGTGTGTGTGTGTGTGTGTTTCCCTAGCCAGGACTGTGCTCCAGAAGATGACATAAATGAAATAAAATTACAATTGCTGGTATTAAGCAATCACCAATTTCCAAAAGCAGAGATCTCACGGATCGCTTCATGCTTGCTATTTATCCTGACACATCAATTACTGACACAGTGTTCCTCTGGACAGGTGCAATGTCTCTGGTGTTGGGATAGACAGCATCTCTGATTTCAAGCACTTGCCTGAAGGTTCCTTGGAGGGGCACAGCATCTTGAAGGGAGCACCTAGTTATGGACACATAGCTGCCAATTTGTATGGCCCATTGTCTGTAGTGCCCTTCCCAGGGCAAAAATGAGGATCCTGGGGAGTTAGAGAATGGAATTTGACCCAAACTTTCTCTCCCTCAGTTATCTCACAGTATTCATCTCATGCTTCCAGCCTGGGTTCCTTTCCTAGATTCCTTTCAGCCCCTTTCCCACCTCAGGGGCCCAATGTACCCCTTGATCTTGATAACAGAATGCAAGAAGCTATGCAGGGTCAGCCCCTGCACTGCAAATTCCTTCTCTTGGCTCCGTCTAGAGAATTGTGCTGTTCAGTATCATCCCGGGATGTTATTAATGTGTTGTTTACTTCTCCATCCCTGTCATTAATAAAGATGTTAAACAAGACCAGTTCTAACATCGATCCCTGTGGCACCTTCTAGAAACCTTCCTCCCCATGCAGACCCCTGTAGTTTATCATGGCTCTGTGTTTACACACCTCTTAGCCAATTTCCCGTCAGGTGTCTCAGCTTGTATCCACTCCAATTCGAATTCATTTGCCAGGTACGGTTTTGCAAGGCACTCTATCAAATACTTTATTAAAGGTGGCCTCTAGATACTTACATTTTTCTTCCCTTAATACAAATGGCTCCATCTGAAAAGATAACATGCAGGCTGGTATATGCATTTGGAAGAAGATAGGGCCACATTTTGTATGCAGGCAGTGGTTATCAGCATGAGTGTTTAAGTCTGGGGGTGTTGGGTAGTGCTAATTGAAAGTGTCCATGTGTTTTGAAGTCAGGGGTTTGATTCTGGTTACCTCTCCTTGATGTAAATGTGTTTGTTTAGTTTTGTCCAAAACACAACTGCTGATTTTTAAGAAGCAGCCAAACAACAGATCTGTGAGAGGTTTCCAAAGTGCTTCATGACACTAAGTCAGGTGTATGTCCTGGAAAGCCCCCATTTGGAAAAAAAAAAAATCTACTTTGGGAAGACTAGCACTCCTGGAAAATTTGGACCAAATCTAGTAAAGAAGGGCATGGGAGGCGATACCTGATCAGGGCAGTATTACACCCTGAATATTTTCAACATAAACTCCAAATGTTTGGTTTCCAGATTATAGCACCTATGTGGACAGTGGGAGGAAACCATGGACTTGCCATGTGGATGGGCTTGAGACATTGCTGTGTCTCCATGGCCTTTGTCTGGAAGCAGGTAGTCCTGGCTGCAAAGGCTGGCTCCTGGCTCACTCTAACTCCATCCATGCTGCTGGGGGTCACAGTCAGCTCTTGCAGTCCGCTGGCCTGGGAGCGAGTCTCCAAACCTGTGTGATTTTCCTCCAACCCAGCAGAGAGCTGCCTTTTATAGGGCTGTGGATTGCAGGAGGAATAGTGCCAGGACAAACCTTGCAGGGTCTGAAGTCGATAAGCATCTCGGCAGGTCAGAGAGGGATCACATTCCCATTGCCCTACTTCATCTTTTCCCCCTCCTTCCAGCCAGGCTCTCCATTACAAAATGTACAAGTCAGGCAGAACAGCCCATCTCCCCTCATTCGTGTGCGTGCTTGTGTGTGTGTGTGTGCAATCATTTTTCTCCTCTGTCAGAAGACAAAGCTGGCTTGTAAAAAACCCATTAATCTGAGCCCATGCCTCATACTCCTTTTCTGCTGTGCAGGACTCCAGAGGAAGTGCTGAACGAGACATTCTGCTGTGCTAATGCCTCCTAATCTTCCCCTCTACCCTGATAGTCTCCAGCAAACCCTTGCTGAGCACTGGGGCTATACGTCTTCATGGCTGCTCACCAGGGGCATCATTAGGAAAGGGCTCTTAAATGGCTTGACATTCATGGCTTCCCAGAGGAATGGAGCTGCTGACAGATCTCTCCATTTGGAATATGAAATCTATTTGTTCAGATGCATAATGACCGATTTGTCTTCTCAGAGGAGCTGCTGCTGAGTCCTGGGACTCAGTTATGGTGCTGCAGGCCAGCAGCTGCATGCTGAGACCACAGCAGAGCCTGCCCTAAGTGATGCTGATTAGAGGAGGAAGAAAAAACAGCCCTGAGGGGGCAGAGGTTGTAGGAGAATTACAGTCCAGGGATGGAGAAGGTCTGGAGGAAGAGGGCCCTGCAGGGATCCAAGCCAGCGTGTGCTGGAGCTCACTGAAGCTGGAAGGGAGAGAAAGGCAGCAGAGCCATCCTGGAGGAGATGCTGGGTCGTGCTGCCATCTCCTGTAAGGAGCCTTGACCATGGCCTTGTTTTCTTGTTGGCAAGCAGCACTTGGGCACTCAACCCACACTGCACCAGTCCTGACACCAGGTGGGAATGAACACTGCTGCCTCTTCTGCTGCTGGTCAGAGCACTGTGGAGAGAAAAGTGGGACAGCAAAGCAGCATCACAGTGCATTATTAGGGGCACAGTGCTTCCATATCTCAGGCTTCACCAGGAAACGTCACATCTTCCCTTCCTGTTACATCCCCTCAAAGTCTTGAGCAGCTTCAGGGCAACGAAGGAAGCTCTGGGGCAAGGAAAGAGCAGAAATTTCTGATGGGAAAGCAGAGAAGTGATATCAGAACCCAGAAGGGATTGAGAAGGCAGAGAAGGTCACAGAATCACAAAATCAGAGAATGCTGGTGCTGGAAGGGACCTCTGGAAATCATCTAGTCTGACCTGCAGGTCATTGCACTTGGGGTGATGCAGTCAAGAGTAAAAGAAGGACACAAAAAGGGCAGATGTTAGAAAGGCTTCACCTGAAACAGAGGAGAAATCAGATCCCTGGAGAAGCAACCTGGAAACAAGACTCGTTCTGCAAGGGACCTGCATGGATCCAGTGTTCTAACTGCCTTGTACTGGGAGCTGCTGGCAGGTTGTAGGTTCTGTTTCCTGAGGGATAAGGACAGAAGATACCCCAAGCACTGAAAGCTTCATCCCAGCCTTCATCAAGGGTGCAGAGAAGGACCTCCTTCCCTGACACCCTCCTATTGCAGCTGAATCAAGACACTGACCTCTACCACTGAGATGTGGGATTTTTTTTCCTAGGGGAATCCCAACATTTCAATGTCTGCTTGTTTTTCCCAAAAGGGATGGAACAGTTGCCATTTCAAAATTTTCCACAGAGTGATAATTAAACAAACAAACAAACAAAATCAGTAACAACAGAAAATTTGGACAGCAGCAAAATGTTTTGATGCTGTGAGAAGGTCTGGCAGAGTTGAACCTATGTGGTGCAGGAATATGCAGACTGAGGGGATATGGAAAGCTGTTGAAAAATTATTCTCAGGTTTGAGTTCCCCTCTAACCCCCTGACTTGGCATCAGCAAGTCAGAAGAGAAAAAGGCATCTCAGGACAATGCAGTACCTGCTACTTCAATGCCAAAATGTCTGTACTTGGTCTGCCTCCCAGCTTCCACCACGGATGAATTCTTTTTCAAAGCAGGAAGCAGCTGAGGATGCCTGGGCTTGTCCCGTGCCAATGGGAGGGCTTCCCAGGCACACAGAGCCCTGACTGCTGCGAGTGCTCCAAAGCCAGCTGCCTGCTAAATCAGAAGCACGATAATTGAATCAGAAGAACAGGAGGGAAGAGCTACATCTCTGCTCCACTGTGTCCCATCAACAGACTTGTTGGCTATCTGGAGCTTGGGGCTCTTCCAGGGAGCCCTTGGCAGCACTGCTCACAGGACTGTTTGCCTCTAATTACAAACAACACCAAGGAGATGCCTGATGTGCTCAGGGCCACCTTTCATGCTGGGATTTCTCTGTTTGCATTGGGTTATCAGTGTACCATGAATTTCTGGGCGTGCAAATCAGGACAGTTGCCAGCTGGAGAGCAGAGAAGGAGAGAGCTGCAGAGAATGCCAGGCCCCTGGAAGTTCCCAGAAGACAAGCCCAGGTCTAGCACTTGCCCTGGTCGTTGTAGTTAGATGAAGGGTCACTAAGTGGTGTTCCTGTAGCTTCCTGAGGCACCACTGGCTGTGCAGCCAGGTTGGGTGTGGAGGTGGAGGAGATGAACATACTCTGTGGTTGTGGTCTCGTTCAAAATCAAACCAGCCTGGATTGTATCATCTCCCTCACTATCTCCCATGGATCCACAGGCCAATCTACCACCTGGCCTTGGTTTCCTCCTTATCCTGCTCTTAGATTAAGAGGACAATGCTGGTGTTATTTCACATGCACCCCCTGTGCTGCTGTGTAGCTGTGGAAAGAGCCCCGGAGCAGGCAACAAGCATCTGTGTGGCAAGGGCAGCTCCAGCAGGGAGCAGAAGAGAAGGGAGCAGGGAGCACAACTCAGCCAAGGCACCCAAAATGCCTGTGTTGGTTGCAAACAGCTCTCTGGTGGGAGTGCTATCTGGTGTAGAAACGCAGGCAGCACCCAGACGGAATGCTTTCCTTTGGCCACAGAGAAGGGAGTAGGAGCTCTGCTCCAGCCAGACCCAAACTCAGACTAAGAGCCACACCCATTCCTAGATGAGCCATGGTGACTGTTGCCCAGTCTGGCTTGGTCTGTGTGGGCAGAGGATGCCCTGGTGATGTGTCCATCCAGGGCTGGGAGCACGTGTTCCATCATTCACCCAGGCCTGGCTGATCCATGGGAAGCTGGCACCCTGCAATCGGACTCCTGCAAGTCTGAGTCCCCGGACAGAGTTTGGGGCAGGATTCAGATGAGGCCCAAATGACTGTGAGAGGAAGGAGAGTGGCTTTCTCAAACTGCACAGAGGAGTATTATTCCCACTACAGGATCAGAAACATCAATGTCCCTGGGCCTGAAGCAGCTCTGATGGGTGTGGATGGATGAGGATGCAGTCTTGTGGTGTGTCTTGGAGGTGTTGGAGCAGCTCTGTGAGTGACAGAATTGTCAGGCACTGCTCTCCAGGGACTGCTGGCTTAGCTCCTGTGTTTGTAAAAGTATGGGTGTACCAACAGTCCCTGTGTGTTTAAAGGCTCTGCTGGAGAGAGGCTGCCAACTTCACCAGCAACTCACAGCAAAAGAAGAATGACCCAGCACCCAAAACAACCCAATGATCAAAAGCCTTCCTTTGCAGGTTTGTCCCTGTTGCATGAGGGTGAGAAAACAAGCAGCATGTCAGACAGATGTTAGTTAATGAACTGGAAGGTGCCCAGGGTGCAGCATCCAGCTGGAGTCACACCAGAAGATCTGTGCAAGTGTGATAAAGCCCGGTTGTAGACATTTAGTGGGCAGGCTGTGAAATGCAGCTTTGAGGCATTTCAAAACCGAGTGAATTTATTTCGTCCTGGTTGTCCCTTACAGGGTACTAAGACAGTACAATCTTACCTGGTTGTTGTCAAAGTTCATTCTGGGGCAGTTTACTTGTGGAGGGAGGGTTGGAGTTTGTGCTTATTTGGGTTTTTACCCCTTTGTCCCTGCAGCTCTGCTCCTCAGCACTGTGGTGCACCACTGCATCTTTTTGGCAGGCTGTTACCTAGATCCTGGTGCCAGAGGTGAGCACAGCTGCCCATGGAGCTTGTCTTCCTAAAGGCACTCCTGAAGGAGGTGGCCTGGCTTCCCTGAAAAGGATCTGCTGCCTTCTTACCTTTGTCCAGATCTGTTGGATGGTTTCAGACCTGGCTGGCATTCTCACAACACGCTGCATTGCCTCTCTCAAAGTGAAGTGTTTTCAGACAGAGTGTGGGATGTTTTTGTATACTCAGAGCTTGGAAAACTTGCACTGGGCTTCTCATGTAACTGTGGGAAAAGAAATGAGAATAAAGAGATACCTGTGGTCATTTAGAGTCCTGATATGTGACTCAGGCAGTCAGGACTCTGCCCTCTGACTGGCTCCAGCCATGTCCCTGCTGGAGGCATGTCAGCCCTGAGCAAGCACAGAGTACTGAGGGTCCCCAGCCCCTCCAAAGACCTTCTGTGTCACTGCCATCAGAGCATGAGGACAGGTCCCGCCAGCCTGGTTTTGCTGTTCACTCTGAAGTCTCCTCAGGTGGGAGAGTCTCTTCATCCCCACCAAGGAGTAGCAAAGTAGATGCCGGGAGCAGAACAAAGCCAAAAGCCTGATGGAATCTGCTATCTCCCTATGCCCTGGGGGTCTGCATTTTGCCCAACACTGCTCCACAGGGACAGTTCCCAGCTGGGGAGCAGGGTGGCTGTGGGGGCTGAAGGGGGATGCTCAGTGGGGGTAAAGACCTTCTTGTCATGCCCCAGTTCCTCCACAAACAGATGGGGCAGTGGTATACCTCAGTGATCCCACTGATCCTCTGCTATAAAGCCATCACAGCCCTGCTTTGTCCTCTCTGCTCCATAGAAAGCAGCTGCCATGGTGGTGCAGACACCTCATCATCACTGCAGGCCTGCACTGATGCATTCATTTTGTCTCTCTCCTTGTTGTCATCCATCAGGGCACTTGCAGGTACTTAGGAGCATCAGTATCCCAGGACCACCCTGCAGTGTTCAGCCCTGCTCCTGCAGAGGCACAGTGTGTTTGCAGAGCTGGCTCCACATTGTGCAGCATTTATTGCTCAAGGAGCAGAGCCAAGCTGCAAAATAAATGTCTGGCTCCTTTACTGCTGGTTTCTAGCAATGAAGGAGTGCCATAAACTTTATGCAAACTCCCAGGTGATAGCTGCAGAGTGGAGGGACACATTTGCTATATATTTAATTTCCCCTCTTTGATGTGGCATGTTGTTTCCACTTTATCTGTGGTACAAGGAACATCAGTATGGAGGATGGCTCTTTTCTCACTTTGCTGCCCTTTAGCAGCTCCTATTGCCTTTCTTCACCTGAGCTCCCTGTGCAGAGTGATTTATCACAGGGTAGAGAGTCAGGGGACCACAGGGAAGAGCCTGATAGAGGACCTGTGTGACTGACATGCACGGGCATCTGAGGCCTGCCAGACACAATGTCCAGCTCTGTTCCCTGCAGACACGGGGAGCTTGTGTAAAACACTCGTTTTGCAGATGGCAAAAGAATAAGTGTCACATTTATGTTACAGGACAGAGACAGAGCCCATCTCTTGAATCTGTATTCACTGGAGAGGACTGGGTTTGTGGCTCTGGTTTGCAGCCTGGCAGTGCCAGCAGCCAGGAGCAGGGAACAGCGTGGTGCAGTCTGCAACTGGGTTATCCCTGCAGCTGCTTTTGCTCCCCAAACCTGAGCTTTGTGTGCACACCCTGAAACAAGCAGACCAACCCATGTTCCCACACACCAGAAATGGTGCTTAAAGGCTCAATATAATTTTCCCCATGACTCGTCCCCAGCTCATCCCTCCACAGAGCTGTGCCAAGCTACTCTGTCCAGCAGTACTTCTGCCTCTTGTGAGTCTTCCTGGCCCCACAGGGGCCTTTTGTCTTTGCTCATTTGGTCGTTCAGCACAATGAGGCTTACAGGGACATCACAACTAATCTTCTTCAACCAGGCACCTCTCAAACAACCCCAGCTGCTGCAGGGCTGTTGATGGATGCCTGCAATGCCTGAATCTGCAAGAGTGCTGCCAGCTGAAATCACTTGTATTTTGAGACACCACTCCAGTGACCCCCTGGAGCAGGAGGGCTTGAGTGCCCACAGTCACTGGGATGCAGGAGGAGCCTCCAGCATGAAGTCTGTGTGCAGCCCAAGTGCTTTTATCCCCATGAAGAGTGACCTCTGGGGGGACAGTTCAGAGGAAGGGGCTGCTCTTTACCCTGGGAATGAAACACAATTCAAGAGGACAACTTGCCCTTCTGCTTCCCCTGTGGGCAGTGGGAGATCACTCAGCCCAAGCCAGAGCATGCCTAAAGGAAGTTCTTGTGGGGGTTTTGTGTGGTTTTTGGTGCTTCCCTCACAGTACTCTTGGATAGCTCTCACCTGCTTTTGTTCTCTAGGATCCTCGTGCTGCTGTGGTTCCTTTTGTTCACTGAGTTCTTGTTCTCCTCCTCCCTCTCTGGACTTACCTTGCCAAATGGATTTTGATTGCCTTTATCCAGAGATCAAGCACTGTTCTCTCTCATTAGAAGCAATATTTGTTGTACCAGGACTTGAATGACCCCAGTGCAGAGAACAATCCCTTTTACTGCTATGCAGAAGACAAATATTTGCTGGTACAAAACACTTTGGATGGTGTTATAGGGAAGAATTCTGCACACTTCAAACATGCAACAGAGCTGACATGCCTTTCCACCAAGTCACATGTACCCTGACACCTGCTCTATCAGTAAATTTGTAAAACAATGGTTTTATTTTACAGGGAAAAAATTTTATTAAAAGTCTGCCTTTTGTTTTCTTTGCTTACTATTTCATCTTTTTTTCCCCTGTCTCTTGAACTGGAATGAAACCAAGTTTCTTAATTTTATTTTAAATGTATTTATAGGTTGTGGGAAAAGAAATGAAAAGAGCAGTGCTCAAGACTGGCCAACAGCCAACGACCACTTCTTGGTGCAGGAGGGATGAAATGAGTCTCAGCCAGGCTGATTCCCCCTTGCCTACCCAGAGTGCTCCAACTTCTGTGCTGTTGGCTACTTTGCATCACTGATTTTCATTAAAAGTCTAATCAAGGACCTGTTGAATTTTTCCATCAAGAATTTAATCAAAATCTATTCATTACCATTACATATTTTGTCTTAAATCTCTTTCCCTTTTTTTTCCACCTGAAGTGAAGGACAATGTCATTTGTAAGTAAAAAGAAAATTAATGACCATTTCAAGTTGAGAAACTGAAGTGGAAGAGGTATTTTAAGTTTGTTTTCCCTTCTGAATCTTCATAGGAAACAGCAAGTGGTGAAATCAAGTTAAAATATTTTTCCAACTGCAGAGAGCAAGCTGGACTCTTAGCTTGGAGTGAAGGATCAAAGTCCTTTCCTAAAGTGTCTCATCCTGCAAACCAGCACTTCTGTGTGTAGCCACACAGAGAGGGAGAACCTGAGCATGGATACTTTTACAGGCTCCAGTTAACAACCAAACAGGAAATCAGATATTTCAAAGGGAGGGCAGCAAGTTTTGTGTCTATCCAGAAATGAGCCATTTCTTTTACTCCAGGTAGCCTTCCCCAGCCTGTGGATAATGAAGCAGGAAAGGTGAAAAGAGAAAGTGGGGTGGGGAAGTTCTTGCTTGTAGTTGGCTTCTTCCAGGCATGGTCACCTTTCCATATTGCTCAGTTTTAAAGTCTAATGAGATGTGCTGATTCCGCAGCTGGGAATTTCTTCTGCAATAATAATTATCAGCCTTTACCCTTCTCTAGCTGCTTCCAGTCCAGGGCCCCTATGCCTCCACCCAGTAACAGATCTTGCTCTGCCAACCCTTCTGGGTTGATGATCTCCATTTGACAGGCAGAGGGAAACAAACAAACCTTCCTGAAGACAATGGGTGTTTCTTCCCTTCCCATGACAGGTTGGGGTCCCTCAGGGACAGGTGCTGCTCCCTCCCTCTGACTCACAGTGAGGTGAGAGTTAGGTGGTGAGGTGAGAGTTAGGTGACACAGACAGGCTGATTCCCCCCTGCATGCTGATTTCAGGGTTTCATAGCACATTTTCAACCATCAGGCTGAGCCTTTCCACAGGAAAATAGACCTCTTCCCCCCAGGACTGGCCATGCTCCATGCAATGGCCAGGGGTCCTCCTGCTGCTGCTTGTCAGGGCAGCAAAATGATGCTCTGGCACACAGACCCATTTGCATCCACTGTTCATGCCAGGATGGGAGGTAAAAGCAAGCACAGTCTGGCAGAAGGAAGAGCAGAAATGCCCCGCTCCATACCTAGGAAAAAACCACAGAAACTAATTAACAGTTGAAATGTGGTGTCTGAGTGCACTGGGCATCAGAAGAGGTTTAGTGCAGCATGTTGGGGCACATCACAGGCACAGCGAGCTGGGAACAGCTTGGAATTCATCAGACCTGTGTTTGGAAGTGAGCTGTGCCAGGAGAATTAGGGAGAGCCAAGCCCTCCTTGTCCAGGATAGGGCAGAACAGCTGCCCCTTGGGGCTCCCTCCTCTCCCTCCAGCCAGGCTGGCAGGGAGGGTTTTCCACGTTCTTTCCCAGCACAGTCCCTCTCCTTCCATGTCTCATTCAGACATGCAGGTGTGGACATCATTCTGAGGCTCACAGGGGTCCAGACTGTGACACTTGGTCACCCATGCACTCCCTTAGCAGCACCGAGGATGTGGAGACTGCAGTAATGGGCCGGTGTTTGCCCTTCCAGCTACAAACCACCTCCCAAAAGCAGTATTTGTGTTGTCTTTCCTGGCATCTTCCCATTCCTGGGGCTTGCTGGGTTTAAACAGGGTTCAAAACTTTCTGGTTGGCATTCCTGGGTTGCTGGGTTGGCTCTAGTAACGTGCTTCAGACAAAATAAGAATTTCATATTATGGTAAAGTTCTAAATAAAAAATAAGACAGCCCTCAAATGCACATAGATATTTCAGTTTCCATCTTCAACTCAACTGTGCTTAAACTGCTGAGCAGAAAGAGGGTTTGGAAGGTCTTTGAAGGACCCTGCAGTTACCAGGATTACCAGATTAGATCTCCCAGGGCTCAGAACATTGCTTCATACAGCACATGGTGCCTAACCCAAGAACACTGAGAGCCAAGGAGAAGGAAATTTGGCTTGGTTTCTCATATATCAACTCTCTAACGCTTCTCTTAAAGCTACAATCTGCCCTTTCCCACTAAACAGACAAAACTGTGGCCATAATGGGTAATTCCTTTCCCCATCCAGCTGCTTCTGAGCTTGTAATGACACTGCAAAGCATCTCTCATTCTGAAAATTCTCCTTTTAAGGCACTTTGGGGTCATTCTTTTTTTATGGGAAGAAACAGAGAGGGGAGGAAGGAATGATCCTGAGGTAAAGAGATAAATAATCTTCAAAGAGAACAATTAGCAATCAATTGCAGCACTGCTGTAGAGCAGAGATAGACAGCATATTTCTGGCTTTTAATTCTGATTAATGAGAGAAAGGCCTGGCATTCCCTTTCTCCATCCTTGAGAAACTGGTCTCCTGATTATGTCACAACTGATCTGCAATTGTTCTCCCTGAAGATTTTTTATCTCTTTTCTTCATGGTTGCTTTCTCTGGGACCTTAATAAATTGGATCCAGCCAGCAGCAGTGCTTGCTAATTTTCCCCTGAAGAGGATTTGAGTCTTTGTCAAGCTTATAGGGCACCTGTTTGCTTGGTCTCTGTTGCTTCTTAAAAGATTGTGTTTGAAACATTGCTTTCCAGCACTGCAGCATCAAGATTGCTGGTAGTTATGTGTTTGCACTGGATGAAATCAGCAGCAGGGCTCAGCATTGATCTCTAAATGCTCCACAGAGATGACCTTGGCCAACAGGATTCTTTTAGGATCACAGTTTTATAAGCTGTGGGGAGCACCTTGTTCTTCTCCCGTGCTTTTCAGAAAGGAGTGAGATGGGACAGGATTGCCAGAAGCTTGGAAAAGCCTCAGGCTGAGCCAGCAGGAGGCTGGACAAAGCTCACAGGATTAGAGTAAATCAATGGGTATCTAGGTGGTAAAGAAGGGAAAACCTCCATGGATGCAGAAAAGGTGCTCAGAGCCGAGCCCATGGCACAGGTGAGCGCTCCTCTGCAGGAGGCTGCTTCAGGGCTGCCTGAGCAGGGCCACAGTGGCTCTGGTGTCCTGGGGCTTGTGATGCCTCTGGCATCTTTGTGGGCCCTGCCAGGACATCATGCAAACTGAGGACCAGCTCTGCACTAGATTTCTCTTGCCATTCCTGTACGGGGGACTTTTCCTGCTTCCAAGCTGTTGTATGGATATGCAGTGAGGCAGCCCCTCCCTGCCAGAGCTGTTCTCTTACAGGTAGAGCAGTGGGGAAATGGATGGTGTCTGCTTTTGTGGGCAGCACAGAGGTGATGATGCACTTGCTTATTGCTCTGAAAGTGAAGATTAAAGATTTCTTGTCTTCCTCCCTTTCCATTCTTGAACCAATCCTCTGAGTGTGTATGTGTGTCTGCACGAGTGTCTGCGTTACTGCCTGCATGAACACAAGGGTCTATCTTGCATTAATGCAGTCAGATAAGGAGGTCTCCTTGGGGAATCATTCCCCACTGTTTTTATTTCTATATGACAAACACTGCGTGCTTGAGTGGTAAATGAGATGGTGTTATTTCTCCAACTTCCTTTATGTTCTTGTCCTAATATTCCCCCCTATTTCAAGCTGTTGCTACAAACCCTCTCCCTCTGCTCCCTCTTCTCCGTGGCTCTCATCCTTCAAATGTTTAGGCTAAGTCTCTCCGTGGGGTCTGATGGGATCAGCTTCATAAACCTTCCTGCTCTTAGGTTACCTAGGAGAAAGGCCATGGGAAGAAGTGTTACCAAAGGCCTTGCTATCCCCAGGGCCGTATACTGTAGCCTGATTTGTGATATGACCATTTCCTCTTGGTTGGAGTGATGAAAGCTACACCCCTAAAAACCTGCATAAATATTTCAGCTGAAAAAGAAAAAAAAAATAGATAATTGTAAAAAAAAGGTCATGATGAGAATGGAGAACCAGCTGCATTGCCAGCTCCACTGGAAAGTGTGAACTGGGATGTGGGCTCTCTAAAGGTCACCCTGAGCCAGAGAAAGCCTCAACTGAATTCAAAATACTTCCCCTCCTTACTGGCAGCAGCACATGTGTTTTCAGACAGTCTTTAGGTTTCACTCTTATTAATGTTGTTTCCCCTTTGCCTGCTCCAGGGTCAGTCCCCAGCCTGCTCAGGGATGAGAGCTCTCCCTGGTTTTGGGTTGCCTGAGCCTGAAGTGGCTGGATGGAAATAAAATTGTGTTTTCTCAGGATCCCAGCTGGCCTCACCTTCTGCAGCACTGACCATGCCATCAGCCAGGCTGGAAGCTCTTGTGGATGTCTCTTGCTGGGAATTCAGCACTCAGGACATAACATCTGTCATTGCCCTGCTTAGGTAAGGAGACATCCTCCCATCACCTCATGGAAAAATCCTGTATAGTGACAAAGCCACACAGCCCTCTGTATGCCTGTGAGTTCCCATGTCTGTGAGGAATACTGGCTGCTTCCCACTTCCCAGCATCAGAAGGGTATTCTTGGGCACAGAATACCCCAGGGAAAAGCATCCAGCTCTGCCTTGAAATGTGTCAGGGTTATTAGCAAGCAGCAGCCTGTGAATGACAAACCCCTTGATTTAGAATTAAGCTGACATTTTATTTCAATCTATACCATGTTGTTTTTGAGGAAAAGAGCTGCTCACACAGCTCTGAGCAGTGGCTGGAAAACTTGGAATGGCAGAAGGCAGTTCTCACTGGTCCCGAGCTGTGAGGTGAGTGTGACAAGCCAGACTGTTACCTGCAAGAGCCAGCTGAGCTCCTGAATGCAAAACACAACTGCATCCTGCCTTGAAAGACATGAGAAGCCAGGCAGTGGTGTCACCATCGATAACCATGGCCTGAAATCCCAGGTGAGCTTTGGGCATTCTCATCCCTTTCCCCGATGCATCATTGGCTCTTGCTCACTTTGTCCTGCTCCAGGATGTCCAGTACAGACCCAGCTGGCTGATGACCACTTCAGAGTGGGAAGCTTCCCCAGAGACCCACATCACTCTTGGTGGTGCAGAGAATAAGTTGCAGTACTTGGGGCTGAGACTAAAAAATTGAATCCCAGGGCACGGTGCCAGACCTGCCACTTGCAGCTTTCTCCTCCTGGCTGTAAAAGATCTCATGACAACCTGTCCCAGACACAGGCCCTCCAGGCTGGAAACACATCCTGGTGTTGTCAATGATGCCCCTTACTCTAGCCACCAACGCAGCAATTCCACTGTGTAAGTGTTGAAAATTTATCTGTCATCAGTAATGTCACCTTCTCATCCATGGAGAGAAATAAAGTTCTCATGTGCTGTGATCAACATCACCCTACAGCAGAGAGCTCAAGGAAGGCTTCTGTGCCTAGGAAAGGGAGGTGGAGGAGATTGGCTCTGGCTGAAGTGCCCCAGATTTTGTGTCCAGCTCTGGGGAACTGGAACCTGCCACCAGCATTGTTGACCCTTGGCACCTCTGGGCTGCTCAGCCAGGATGTGAATGTGCTCCAGAGCTGCTCCAGGATGTGAATGTTCTCTGGTAATGATGCACTGAGACCTCTCATTACTTTCCCACCAAATGACCATGGAGAGAGCATCAGACCCCTGGGAAGAAGAGTTCTACCAAATCTGCCCCACGATTTCCATGAACTGCTGATCCACTCCAGTGTGCTTGCCTGGGGCAGGAGCTTTGAGGACAAGCCTTGCTTGGGGGGTAGATGATGTCTTGCACTGACTTCCTCCTGCTGCACATCCCTGTTGGACAGGGTGATCTCACCACGGAAAGCAGAGGGATGGAGAAACACTTCACTCCTCAGTGGGTGGCACTCATTACACAGAGCAAGCGCCTAAAAGCAGCAGGGCTGTGCAGCCTTTCTCACTAATGGGGAGGTCTAGCCTGAAGACTGCAAAAAGTGTTATTTTTGCAACTTCCATCCCTGCAACTACATGGAGTGTAACAGGGAAGATTATCTTGACAGCTCTCTCACCTTACTCTCTCATTACAACTCATCCAGCAAGGATGGGGGGTGGGGGGGAAGTAGTGAAGCAATGTTAGGAGGCTGTGCATTTTTTATAGTTATGTCTTATGATGTGTTAATTTGCCAAATCAAATATATGTCTCAGCACTTCCACCTTTACCTCCTGCATGCCTGCAAAATAAATAGTCATATTAATCATACTTTGCCATTCTCCCCGGGGATTGGAAAGCAGTTTGCAAAGATGGGCTGGGCCAGCCTTGCTGCCTTGTGGGGAGGGTACTCTGAGAGAAGATGAGGCACGAGGAAAGGGATCAGCTTGCTGAGTGGCTGGTGAGGAGTAGAGGGTGAGTTCAATTCCCATAGCTCCCTGTCCCTGACTGGGAGGTGAAGAGCCAAAGGCAGAGTGGAGAGGACCCACCAAAGTTTCAAAATTGGGTCTTATAAGCTCTCACTGACTGGCAAAGCCCAGCATTGGGTGGGGAAGCGTGGGCAGATAAGAGGTACCAGAGACATGGAAAGGAGCAATGAGGGAAAACCATCCCCCACTACAGCCAAATGGGAGCAGACCAGGATGTGATTGTTCAGCTGTGAGCTGCTGAAGCTGAAGTCAAGCAGCAGCTGGGTATTGAGGCAAGAGGCTCCAATACTTCAGCATAGAGTTTGTCCTCATTTCCTCTTCCCTCCCCTCCCACCTGCCTACTATAAAAATATTTCCTTCTCTTGCAGTCTACTTTTCCTCTTTCTTAATCTTGGATGACTTCATTTACACTGGTTCTCTGTCTTGCTGACACCTGCCATCAGCTCTGAGCCTCTCTCTGCTGGAGAAGTCTGTGACCCATAGGCTCCAGCACAGTGGAAGAAGTTATTAATCAGAATAATGTCATCCAGCAGCATTGCAAGCCAGGGAAAAAAATTGCTGTAGAAGAGATGTACCTGTGGATCTGCAATGAGAAATGTCACTATGTCCATGATGATATGTTTTCCTGGCCAGACACTTTCCAGGAAGAAATCAGTGTGGTACATTGAAGCTCACATTTTTGGGAGCATGTGGGCTGTGGGAACTCACTGAGATGTGAGCACTGCAACATTGAAGGCAATCTCCAGGTGGTTAAAACTCAGAAATCGTGAGATGGAATAAGGAGCTCTCTGTGTGGTCTGCTTCAGCACTAGGATATTGCACATGCAAGATAGAGCTCCGAAAACCCAAATGTACAAAAAATCCCTGTGGTCCTGGAAGTAAGGAGGTGCTCTACATGCAAGGGGAGGATCAGAGAAGATTACGTAGAGTCATGTGCCTCATCTCCTCTCCTGTGAAGGACCATGTCCTGCTCCCCTCCCTGAAGGCATGTTGCTGGATGCCTGGTGGAAGAAAGACTGTGCCACGGTGCAGCTGGGGAGAGGCCATTTCTTCAGGACCTTACCCCTGCTCCAGGACCCTTTCAGGTAGACTGTAAATCAAGAATCAATCCTCTTGGTGGCTGGAAGTGAAGTGGCCAAGCTGTGCGGCCAGGGAGAGGATCCAGGAGATGTTTGTCTGGGCAGGAGGTTAGAAAGAAAAGAGAAAGGCCTTGTGCTCTGCATGGGAGAGCTAACTCCTTTGGCGTGAGGTTAGAGATACAAACAATACCAAGCATGGCCCTGGGCCCCTGGTCACAGTCAAAGCCACACTGACTTCTCATCCAGGCATCTGAGGTGCTCCCCAGACTCCCATCTCTGGCCACACTGCTGTACCATTGCAGCCTTTGGTGCTGGCAGATTTAGGCTGGGGAATGTTGACCTGCTGCTCCCCTGAAATGGTGCTCTAGGTTTCCATAACAGAGACAAGGTGAAGGAGCACCACCAGCAAAATTCTCAAACCCCCTGTCCCATTCCATACTGCAGGAGAGACCTAACACTGTAAGTGTGATGCTTCTCCTGGATGCTGATCACTGAGCCAAGGATTTGGAGCCACCCATCATGGGGGGGTTATCAGTCACATGGGACAAAATCCCTCCCAAGGATGTCAGCTCCAGGGGAAATAGGTCACATTTGTCCTGGGCTTCCCATCATGTGAATGACTCCTTCTCTTGCCCACCAAACAGTGTGCTGGCTGGGAACGCTGTGCATGGGAGGGACACCAGAGAGGTGTCCCAGCACCTCTCTGGTGTCCCTCCCATGCACATGCTGGCAGCCCTCTCTCAGTATCTTGAGGCTCTTCCCTGTGTAAAGGACAAGATAGAACTGCAGTAACCTGAAAAGTCACTTATCCTTATGGCATGGCTCAGTTCCCAGCTTCTGTCCTTAGTCTCAAATCATTTGCAGTAAGGTCATGGGATGAGACTGGATGGGATGGGAGGCTCTCACATTTTCCAGAGGTTTGGGGAAAAAGGGTCACAAAGGCAGGCAAGGACTCTCTTGGGTGCTTCATACTCAGGGAAGGGGTGAACCAGCCTCCTGCACCAAGAGGGGTAGGAAATGCTGGAGATCCCTGCTTCCCTGCCTGTGCTTGAAACTGCAGTCATCTGCCAGCCCTGTTGTGCAGCAGTTTTAGGAGGGAGAGTGGCACCCTGCAGCGCCCTGTCCCCTGGCTGCCCCGGGGGGGAAAGCAGGTTCTGTGCAATGTGCTCCCTTGGAGGCTGTGATGGGCTGATGTGCTAAGTGCTGATGTGCTCATGCAGAGACTGTCATCCAGATGACTTGTGGGGAGCAGCGTGGCTGAGGATGGAAGGTGCTACAGGAATTAAAATTACTGTCTCCAGATTATTTGTGAGCCCGGGATGGAGGCATTCATCAGCAAGTCCCTCTGTAGAGTACAGCTCCCCAACTGCTCTGCATTTCTGTTGTTATGTGTATACATGTCTTATTGCAGTGGAAGGCACAGCCTCTGGTGCCCTTGGGGACACCCCAAAGGACCCTAAACATCTGCACAGGGCAGGTGGATACAATGGAGGGCAGGCTCTTGCACCCTTGAAAGGCCAGGTGGGATCTCCTGGACGTCTCCTCAGGGGCTGGAAACCTCCACCAGACACATGAACTGCTCCCTCAAGGTCACAGAGTAGAAAAGCAGCTGGAGCTGGTTCACATTTTCTTTTTTTAAACAAAATGAGCCTTTTCTTAGACACTGTTTTCAGGAATTTCACCAGGAAGGAAAAAAAGTCTTTTATTTCAGGAACATTTTCTTAATGCTCCAAACTGACAGGCACATTGACAGCAAAAACATCCTGAACCCCCCTAGACTTTTATTTTTTGCACACAAGAAAATTTGCATATGTTAGCATATATATTTGATATATAATGTGTATATCCTCTGAAAAGTAATTAGTATTTTTTCAACCAGCTGCAATGATCACATGTTCCTAGGCTCCGTGCTGGCATAATTGGATGAAACTCTGTTGTACGTGTTATACTGCCGGTTTGAAGAATACATCCAAAAGTTCCCATCTGGTCCCAGGATTTCTGAATTTCTGTCAGTGTTTTAAAGCATCTCTATCATGGCCAAAAGGTCAGTACAACATAAGAGGCTGTGGAGGCTGAGCCTGGGTGTTAAAGGTCATGTCCAAGAAACCCATCAGAATTTGTGCAGACTCCTGAAATCAGGAGTTTGGGAGACAAAGTAGTTTAGAGAGCCCCAGTCCCTGACAGCACACTTGAAGAGTGGGAGCTATGGCTTCAATAATCTTGTTTCTGCTTGTTTTCAGTTATCACATCACGCAGCCAAACCTGGAAAGCCACTCCTGACAGCGATGTGTCATGGAAGAAATGTTTTTTTTCTGAGGATACCTTGAAGGTTTTCTGAGGATAAAGAATAAAACTTGTGCAACTTGTCAAAGGAGCTGCAATACAGCAGGAACATTGTTGAGAGGAGAACTCTGTGTTTCACTGAGGATATGAACTACCTGCCTAAAATTGATTGTCTACATGCTCATGCTGTGGTCGGGTGAAAATGCTCCTCATCCTCCATTCTGGACAGATTTTGTCATGGGAAAAGTAGGCAAGAGGCAAAATGAAAGGGTGACTTACATGTTTTCTGATGGAGCAGCAGATGGAATATTTTTTTTTATCAACATATTTAAAGGACTTTAAATATTGTGAAGAGTTCAGGTGAAGAAGAGTTTAAGAAGTTAGAAAGGGTAAAGCTTGCTCTCAAGTCTCCTCTTCCAGGAGTTTTGTTGATGCCTGTGAGCAAAGCAGTTTTGGGTTCGAGGGGGGCTGAATTCCCCATTGTTAAAAGGAGCTCAGCTGCACTTGTCCACCTTTCAAGGTCATTGTGGGCATAAATACTGCCAAATGCAGAGATGCTACAGCAATCACACATACAATTGAATAAGAAGGTTTCTGTGTTGCCCAGAGGCAGCCATTTGCCAGCTGGAAACTCACTGCATTGAGAGGTTTTATTTCAAAGAAAGGTCAGCCACACCAGCGAATGACATCCTGGTGTGTCTGGTGGTGAAGGATGACGTGGTCTGAGGAGCTCTCTAACAGCATGCTCAGAAGCAATTTTAAAGGAGCAAGTCTTGATAGCCTTGCCTGCAGATGGAGATCAGCAAGGAAGGCCGTGGTGAGGTTGTTGTCTGCTGCCTGTGGTGTGCAGGCTGGAAATCAGGCTCCAGGCTTGAGACAGCACAGACACCTCAGATCTTCAGCCTAGAAAGCAACAGGGAAATCTGTTTGCTGGTTCCTCTCAGCAAGTGCTTGAGCTAATTGCAAAATGTGAAGGATGAAGAATGGCAGCAGAAACCATAACAGACAGAAGGCTCAGGAAAAGGCAGTGCATGTTCACGAGAGCTTGGACACTCCCAAACAAATGCTGTTTTTCTTCCTGTCAGGTGTCACTAACAAAGTGCAGGTCCTGTTACTGATGGTGCAAAACCCAAAGTGTGAAACAGTGAAAAACTTTGTTTAGGAAAGCTGAGTGGGGGCAAAAAATTCAGGAATATTTATATTTCACTGGCTGTATTTGTGGACAAAATACCAGCATAGCCCTGGATTTCATGCTGTTGCAAGCTTTGAAGCTATTGCTCTGTGTCTTTCAGCCAGAGGAAATTGGACTTCGTGGGCCTTCTCCAGTCAACACAGGAACAATTCCCCTTAGCAAAGGGTCACCAGTGTGCTGACAGGGCAGACTGGCCCTCTGTCATGAGGACAGAACACACAGCAGCTCTGTCCTGCAAAATGCCAGCCCAAGAGTGCCAGCACTCAGACCTTGCTAGGAACCGCCAGGGCCAGGACAGGCACCAGGGCCAAAAGACAACACCATGGACACCATTTAAAGCCACCCAATGACAAATCCTCCACGTTCTCTGATTGTTTTCTCACTCTGCAACCTTCTTCACCAGCCATGAGACTCCTGTTTCAGACTCTGAGCGTTACCATGGTGTTCAGGCCACCAGGGTCACCTCACCAGCGCTATCAAAGCCCCTTGAACAATAAACTGCTGAAAACACGGGATGTCTCTGTGATTCCAGCAAAAGGAGTGTTACAGTATTCCTTTGTCCCCAGAGCAGATGCTCTGAGAGGTCTAAGGGTTCCTTGAGTTCAGACTCGGACCATTTTCCCCATGACCTGTGCAAGCTGAGGCAGAACTGGGCTTGCTCTGATACCTCTTGTTGAACTCTCATGCCTGTGGTGACACGAGGCACCCAACACCCAAGTTTTTCTCACACTTGTTTGTCTCAGAACCTTACGAGGGATACAGAATCACAAGAATATGTTTTACAACTGCATTTTTTTATACCTCCAGATGTTTCACTTCCTCTTTTCCCTCTCACCCCCAGTGACGCGATGATGAGAGACTCATTCCTGGAACTGGGTTAAGACCTTTCCCAGCTTGGGAATTACATTTTGGGGGATTGCTTTTAACTTATCTTTTCTTAGCTCTAGCAGCTGCTGGTTACTTCATTTTGCCTGATGCCATGTCAGTAGGCTTGTTCTCCCCTTAAAGGACTGCTAAACTCCAGCCCACCCCTGCAGGGGTGTGAAGCACAGACAGGCTTCCACGACTGTCCAGTTTTGCATTTATCTCACAATCCTCCAACTTATTCATCTCCCAGTTTGATAAAATCTTTTTGGGGCTTCTTACAATCCCTCATAGTTCTGTCCTTTCATCAATTTCTTTCCTTCTTCTATTAACAAATAAAACTCTACACAGTATGATGCCACCTGGATAGATCTCACCTCTTGCTCTGTCCTCTTGCTTCTCCAAACCATTAATAAATATTTTCAGTGATGCCCCTCCCAGATCTACTCCCTTGAGTCTTTCCCATTTAACCTTCCTCTGCTCCAAGGATCATTTATTCACTCCTACCCTTTGTATCCCGTTGCTTGAGCAGTTTTTGACCCACAACAGGATGCTGCCCCTTACCCTACAGATATTTATTTTCCTTAAGAGTCTCCTGTGAGGAACTCTACCAAAAAGCCTTTAGAAAAATCCAAGTAAATTATGTCCAGAAGCACCCTTTATCCTATTTGCTGTATTAACTCTTTCTCAGATACTGGCATGCTCAGAAGTCACAGATTTCTGTGTCTGCTGCATTCATGCTCATCCCCATGTGCTGTCTGTTCAAAAATCTGACCAGATTTTTTGTAGGGCTGGGATGCTCTGAATTACTCATCCATCATCAGCTTTCTCAGGATCCTACCAAACCAAAGGTCCACAGGACCCCAGAATACGGGGAGGGAGGGATTTTAAAATAAGGGAAAAACTGTGGAGCCCAGATGAATATTCCCATTTTAATTAGCTCAGTCATCACCTTGGGAAGTGTATTGGGGAGAAAAACCACTTTATTTTCAGATATTGATTAGATTTCTGTATCTTTCATTCCCTGGTTTTGTTTACTTTTAAAGTTTCTGGGGTTTTTAGAAACATTTTAGTGTTCATTCTTTCACTGTGGTATCTTTTAGGCAATCATAAGCCTTTTTCAGCTAGAAAAAATACCCCTATGTTTTTCAATATTTTTCAAGAAAAAAATCCTTCTTTTAACATGACATCCTGAGTTTATTCCCTGGCATCTCCACAAGGGTGCTGCTCTTTATCTCTTCTGAAGGACCTTGACAGGCTGGAGGGAAGGGTAGAGAAGAATTGCTTGAAAGTCAGCAAAGCTGAAGTGCCTGAAGTTCAGTGCAGGTCCTGCCCATGGGGAGCAATGAGCCCATTCACTGTCTGGGGGATGCCCTGCTGAGAAACAGAGCTGAGGAGAAGGAGCTGGGGTCCTGGTGGACAAGAACCTGCCCCCCTGCCTCTGAGCCAGCAGTGTTCCCTGCTGGAAGGCCAGTGGTTCTTTGCGGTGCCTCAGGAAGAGCATTGCCAGCAGGTCAGGGAGGTGATCCTGACCCTCTGCTGAGCCCTGTGTCACGTGGAGCACTGTGTCCAGCTCTTGGCTCCTCAGGACATGGGAGATGTGGAGCTTTATGAGCAGACCCACAATTTCTTGGTATATAAGACATGGCCAGGATCTTTGTTTGGACTTTATCCACAAGTTTGATGTTCAGCTTTTGGAAAGACGTTGAAAATGGAATGATTGAAAAAAGAAGCTGTAAAAATGATGGGAGGCCAAGGGAAAAAGAAAGCTTGGAAATGAATGTGAAGAAATTTATCCTATTTAGCCCACTAGAGAGAAGGGTAAGAAGTAATTTGACCTATAGGTATCTATAGAGGAAGATGGTATTTGATATTACAGTCCTCTTTAATTGAGCAGACAAAGCAAAATGAGATCCAGTGTCTGGAAGCTGAAGATGGAAAAATTAAAGGTGGATATAAGGTGCAGCTTTTTTTTTTTTTTAATAGGCTAAGCAATTAACCACTGGAGCAATTTCCAAGAATGGAAAAATTATCCATCACTCTAGGTTCTGAAGTCAAGACTGGATGGCTTTCTGAAATGCACATCCCATGTCAGTGCCCAGTCACGAGTGCCACACAGGACTGCTGTAATTCCATGGATCGGTCCTTCAGGAGGTCAGAACCAATTACCATAATTGCACTGTCTGCTTTAAATTCCCTGAATATCCATGGCCCTTTCTCCACCATGTTTCTAAGGCAGGACTACTTTAGAGCAGCACATCAGAAACCTCTGCTTAGGTTGAAAATATATCTGAAGGAAAAGTTGCCATGATGGCCTTTCCTTTCCCCTCTCTAGATGGCCTTTGGGAACACAGAGGCAGCACTGAACACCTTTCCCCCACTTTTGTCTTGAAGGTGCACCTCTGGAAAGGCTGCCTGAGGTTGGTCCCCACTGTCAATCCCCTCCCAGAGCTGGGCAGTGTATTCCCACCTGCCATTGCCTCTCAGTCCTGGCATCCCCCAACCAAGCTACTCCCAAACCAGCCACTTTGTGTGTTTCCCTACTAGGGCTCATGTTTGTGAATTCCCTTCACCTTTGTTTTGCTGTAATATTTGCCCCATTACAAACCACATCAGGCTGTTTTCTAATGCCACTGCCTGAAACTGACCTTATTGTTTTCATGCATTTACCCTAAATTTCCACTGTGTGCTATTGTTTCACACCTCTCCTATCTCAGGGAAGTGATATTATCATGTGAACCCAAAACTGGGCAGACTGAAGGTTCTCTTACTCTTGCTGCCCGTTTCTGGCAGCACGAAGAGCAGACACAAAGAGTGACTACAGGAACCATGCATGTTTTTGTGCTCCTGCTTCCAGGAAATTCTCCTTGTTGTGTGTTTACAGAGCACCTCACAGAGCTGGCCTGCAATGCTAGTTCCCCAGGGGCATGCAAAGAGGAACCGTTACTATCAATTACTGCAATTATTGCAATTATAATAATTATTATTCTGTCACTTAAATTTCAGCAATTAATTTTTCCAGAGTCTAGTTCAAGCCATTTTCTCTCTGCCAGATGCTGATCACAGCAAGAGCGAGGTGCAGCATCTGCTGCTGATCAGAATCTGGTTTAACTCATTAAATACTGCAGGGGCAGGTGCCTGGTAAAGGGCAGGCCTGGGTTTCTTTGATGGGCTCAGGCAGAGCCCATCAGAGCAGCTGAGTGTGCAGTGTGATCTTTATGCTGCAGACCAGGCACAATGTTAGTCTGGGTACTGCAGGCTGGAATAGGACTCTGCTAAACTGGGCTGCAAGGGTTCAGAGCCAGGGTGTTGTCAGACTAAGGTGAAGGGTGGGGGGTGGATTATCCAAATTTAGGCAGCTGAAGGCTGTGTCTCTGAGCTATGGCAGATGTCTAGCAACCCACCAAGAGAGCCTGGACATGCCAAGGACCAGTTCATCCCATCCTTGTAGGAGCACCTCCTGGCAGTGTATCACCTCACACTCTGGGGACACCACCTCGTTTTCCCCACTGGTTTTAGTGAAGCCCAAAGTGTCTGTTTAGACCAGACACCTGCCTTAAGTGGAAGGAAAATCATATCCTTCGCATTTGTAATTGTAGGTTTGATAAGAAACCTTGACACTTGAGAAGAATCCATCAATCCAGAGGTTTGGGAACCACCAATTCCAGATAAACGTAGGAAGGACAAAGCAAGAGGCAGTTTCCTCTCATCAACCAGCATCAAGTGACACTAATAACACACTGTTTTGGCAAAAACCGGTACAGAATATACAGGTCACCTTCCTGAGTGACAGATCTGAGACCTAAAATTGGCATCAGTTGGACAGGTCCATTGAGAAGTATTTAATTTTTTTTTTTTTTTTTTTTTGGTATCAGTTCAGAGCTGGCTTATACTATATTCAGGGTATAATACTAACCTCACATGAGGTGCTGCTTCTTTGGGCATCACTGCTGCTCCTTCTTATAAGCATTCTTCTACTGCAAGCCCTGAGAAATTTTACACCCAGGTCAGCAAACTTGAAATGAAGGCAGGGAGCTGTACCTCAGGAGGCAGTCATTCTAGAAATGCTCATAATAATAGACATTCAATTCACTGCTGTAAGAAAGGGACTGAACAATATCTTTGAATCTTTCAGTAGCAAGACAGTAGGCAGGAACTAGGAGATTGCTGCTGTCTTCTTATTGATATTGTGTCCAATTCTGTGTTTCTGCCTTCCAAAAAGACCTTTAGTTAATTAGAAGAGGATAAGAAAACTGCTGCCACGATGACTTGGTGTTGGGGAAGCTTGTCTTCTAGTGAGGAATTCACTTACATTATTTATCCAAGGGAAAATTAAGAGGCAATTGGATCAAGGCCTATGGGTCTGGGCATTGAAAAACGGTCTAGGGAAATAAATGGGACTTTGATTTGCTGGGAAAAGACGGCTGAAAATCCAGTGGTAGGCAGAGGAAATGCAGTCACACTGGTAAAAAAGTGCAAAAAAAAAGTGTTATCCACTTGTGAGTGGATAACAAGGCTTGCAGAGCGTCCCTTACTCATCTTAAAGCCAAGGTTGGGGATGTGCCGTGGTGCTCACAAGTATTATGTGAACAATGCAGAAACTGGTGGGGTGGAACTTTGCTCTCCTCACTGCTGTTTGGTGTTTTGGATTCTCTGATTCCCAGGGCTACAAACAGCTGCATTTTCTCACTGATAACAGATAGAAAGTCTTCTCGCATACAGCAGTATTGAGTTAGGAGTGTAGCAAATAGTCTGCCATTTTAGGCATTGGGGACAATGTCTGTTCTTTAAAAGACACTATTTAACTTCACTTGTGTGGTTCCTTGAATGTTTCTTGGTGATTCATGGCAAGATATCCAGAGAAAAAACAAAATAAATGGACCAGAAACCAGACACGAAACACCTTGCTTTCAATTTGTCTACTTCAATTAAGAAAATTATAAAATAAAAGGCCAGTTTTTTCAGGATCCTCCAGCAAAGGCCACATTTAATTCTGTGTAAAGTAGGTGAAGGTTTCTACTATTTCAGTGGTCTTTTCAGTGAGCTCTGCTTTAGTGGTGGTGTTTAATGGTTCTCTAGCTGGAGAAAAAAAAAAAAGTAAGGATGATTTTTCCTTTTTTGATGGCAGAGCTGCAGAAGGCTGCAGGCTGAAACCCAGGGCTGTGAGTGAGGTTTCTGGGGTGGGTCCAAGACAAAGCTGGACTCTGCTTCCACATTTTTGACAGGCTTTGGGACTGTGAGACTGGAGGTTTGTTACATGAAGGCAATTTGCCTAAGGTAACTGATCAAAAAAGAGATAGAGAGGTGGGAGAAATAAACTGTGTAAACAACTTCATGAGTGTGTTGTGTTTGACAGGGATAGAGTTAATACTTTCCACAGTAGCTACTATGGGGCTGTGATCTGGCTTTGTGCTGAAAACAGTGTTGATAACACAGGAATGTTTTATTTATTGCTGAGCAGATCTTGCACAGAGTCAAGGCCTTTTCTGCTTCTCACGCCACCCCACCAGTGAGGGGGCTGGAGGCTGGGAGGGGACACAGATGGGACAGCTGACCTCAGCTGACCATGAGGACATTCTGTACCATACAGCAACACACTCAGGATAGAAATCTGGGGGGAAAATCTAGGGGAAGGGGGAACATTTGGAATGGTGGAAGTCATCTTCCCAAGTAACCAAGAGGCGTGATGGAGCCCTGCTTTCCTGGGGAAGGCTGACCATCTGCCTGCCCATGGAAATGGTGCTTGAATTCCTTGTTTGGTTTACCTACGAGGCTGCTTTCACATCAACCTGTGAGTTTTCTCACTTTAACTCCTCTGATTCTCCACCCCATCCCTACACAGGAGGAGTGAGTGAGTGGCTGTGAGGGGTCGAGCTGCTGTCTGGGGTTAAACCATGACAGTGAGGAATAAGTACCATTTCTTTAATCCAGCAAAGGATTGCACCAGTCAGAACCAGCAGCTAGAATTCAATTGAGGCAGATGAAATTCAATTCAGAGGGAAAGCACAGGTTTTTCACTGTGAGACCAATTAACCACTGAAACAAACAATGAAGGAAGCAGTGGTTTCCAGCCCTGCTTATATATTGGGCTGACATGCCTTATGGAGCCACAGGTGGATCCAAAATGGGGTAAAATTGGGCTGCATGGGGTGAGAGAACATCTCCTGATGGTGGTAGTTAGGTGAAGCTCTGCCCTCCAGGTTACCACTGGCCAGAGGGGATGGCTGTGTGGCCCATTTGCAGTTTAAGACACAGACTGGACTTAACCAGGAACATGCAGAGACATTTCAGCAGGCTCTGCTCAGCTACAATTGCATAATGAAGTCGTTTAAGGAGGAAATGCTTATGTTTGGTTCACTAATAGGGCTTCATTAAGAGCCTTTATAGACCAAAAGACAAAGAGTAACCCAATCAAAGGTTCCTGATGAAGAGAAAACAGCAAAATAGGAAAACTAGAATTACTACATACCAGGAATGTCTGAGCCCATTCCCTGCAATGAACAGAGATATAGTTTCCTCATTGACTTACAAGGACATTTAGTGCTTATTTGCATATGAAAACATGTGCCCAGAGAAGCACAAGCCCATAGACATGTCAGCATTCCCAGGGATCAGTCCTGGCTGGGGTGGAGTACGTCCAGCCTGTGTTGCAGGGTACAGGGCTGCAGGTGTGAGAGCCTGGGTCAGTGATGAATGTGTCTGGAGGATGGAGTCCAAGAGGGTGGAAGAAACTGCAGAGTAGTGCCACAACAGGACAAGATCCAGCCCTGGCCCAATGCTCTGAGGACCCAATTTCTCATATTTTGCACTGTCTGCAGGACTAGCTTGAGGTGGATGGCTCCCCAGTTGCAGGTGATCCAGGAGGAAATGCACACACAACTACCAAACCACCCCTCCCTCTAAGTGCCTAATCCAAGGGGTGGAGGGATCACGTGAATGATCCCAAACCCCCCAGTGCTTCTCTTGCTGAAGGCAAAGGATCATGGTCAGAGTCACACAGAGGTAAACACAGCCCTACAACCTGCATCTCCAGCAGCCTGGGAGAGGAACCCCTCTGCTGTGCTTGGTCTTGTCCTTCTTTCTTTACTACTTTGTCCTACTTTCTTTACTTTACCTCTTTCTTTACAGCTATGTCTGATGTAAGGAAGGGTGTCTGGGAGAGCCTGCAAAGGGAACCTTGTGGACACTGATTCTCTGAGCTTATCCTGGCAATCAGAGTTGGGCAGTCCCAGCTCCCTCCAACACCAGGACCAGGCAGTCCTGAGAAAACAGACCTTTCTCTCACAGACAAAAACAGAGTAAAAATACAATATTACCAAGGTGAAATGTCTCCCTTGCAGTGAGTTGTGGGGCAAAATTTGCCGGTGGAAAGGACCTCCTAGGCTGCTGCAGTCACTCATCCACAAGAACCAAAGCCTCTAATCCCATTAAGAAACTTATCTTTCCTGATGGACAAAAAAGCTTTCTCCCATCAAACGTCTATTCTGATGGAAATCTTTATACCAGAACTCCTTCTGTCTCACAAAGGGCCAGGGTGCAATCTAAGCCTTTGATGTTGTGTTTGGAGTATAATGAAAGGCATTAATTTGAATAGAATTATTGAAATGGCATGTCTGTTTCTGCTATTAATAGAAAAATCTTAAAACAATGAGCAGCAGAGATGGGGTCTATTGCAGGGAGCAGGAACAAAGGCAGAGCATTTTGCTCTGGTGTGTTACGGGAATGGCTTCAGGTCTCTAATGTGCTGGGCTCTGCACAGAGCAGAAACAACAAACCTTGCATGGGGCCGAAAGAGCAAAATCTTCAGACCTGGGCTCTGCCTGTGCATCTCCTACAGCTCAAAAGCTGCAGTGCTTCAAAGAAACTGCACAGAATGGATTCAGACCAAATCAGAGGTGATGGGTCCTCATTTACCTGGGCAGCTCCTTGCCAGAGGGTGTTATGGCTGCTAAAAGTTTATCTGGGTCCAAGGTGAGACTGAATGAATCACAGAAGAGAAATCCAGTCAGGATCAAGCCTATAATTCCCTAATATTTGTAGCATGGGAAGGATGCAGGAGGGGAGGATCATACCTGCGTGACATGATATTATTCCTTCCTTACACATGCACTTTTATCAGGATGCTGAGATACCAGAGCTTTAATCTGACTTAATAAAATTGTTCTGATAGTTTTGAGTTCTTCTGATCCCTGTATGTAAAGAAGCATTTGAGCATTTGTATTTTTATATCTGTGCATAATTGCATAATAAGCTGAAAATCATAATTCTAGGTGGATTCTGTGGTGAAAAAATAAAAACCCCAAACAACACTTCCTAGGGGCTTGAGTTTCTAATAATTGTCTATTTGTCTCTCCTGTTTGCTTTCCAGGAACAGGCTGGCAAAATGACTCAGGGATCACTGCTGTATTTTGGGAGCAGAGCTGGCAAGTGGGATGAGGCACCTTGTGGGTGCTGGCTCCACAAGGAGCTCACAGTGGGAAATAGCTTAAAGTGAGCTCTCCATGTAGGGTGAAATTAGATAGTTCCTCTGTCTCAGGAGACTGAGAATCTCCGGGAAAGATGGGAGAAACATGATTTGTCCACAGAGTGTGGCACAGTGCCCAAGAGATCAGGAACCCTCAAAAAGAAACTACTTTGTGGTGGATGCCACAAATCCCACCAGCATCCCCTGCAGCTGTTTCCATAAGACAAGGACCACAGCGAGTGATGTGAGTTTATTCTTTGCCTTCACAGTCTTTTCTGGCTCAGACAACCTCTTCACTTGTATCCACTAACTTTACCTCCAGAGTTGGTTTGATGGGCACAGGATGATGCAAGTCCCAGCTTAGAACGGGCTAAGAGCACATATGGGCAGCATGGAGATCAGCTGCAGGAGGGGTCTGGAAAAAACCTATGTGCTCTGGGATGTCATTTCCAGCATTTAGTTCTGCCCTCCACCATGTAAGGAGCAAGAAGACTTGCCTTCCACATCTGCTCTGAGTCCCTGGCATGGCTTTGCTTCTCCCCAAGACACCAACACCAAGGCTAGCAACATCCTCCCTCCTTCAGGTTTTTTGTGGTTTTCCACTGCACTGTTGGGGTTTGAAAACATGCATACACAGAGGTCCTGTAAGCTCTGAGAAAGTGACCAAGGCTGGAAATTACCCAGGATACAGACAGAAAGAAGAGAAACCAGCAGTGGGTTTGCAGAGCAGAGGAGCAAGGGACAGGAATGGGAGGTGTAAAATTAAAGCTGTGAGATGAGGGAGACCAGAAGAAGCTGAGAACAGGAGGCAGCATCACAACTCGTGGTCTTTGCTGCTTTGGTTTTAATTACCTGGCAAACCCTCCTGTAACATTCCCATCGCTTTCATTCAGGACGCTGCGGTTTCTTTCCTGTTAGTCACCACAGACAAAGCCAGCACCACATTTTCCCTTCCCTAGATAGGGAGAACAAGGCTGACGCTTTGCATCTTCCAGTGGGAGCGGGCAGGCTGGCAGACAGTGCCATGGGGTGCTGCTCCCACCGTGCATGTTCCTGCCCTGTGCCAGGACCACCCAGCTGCCTACAGGAGCCACGCCCTGCAGCTGGCACAGCCCTCTGGAAGGATGCTGGGCCCACCTGTAGGCCAGGAATCAGTGGGCTGGTGGCCACTGTATAACGCTTATGGCTTGTGGAGGTGCTGCTTTGCTTCTCTGCAGCAGTAACACAGCCCAGGCAGCCGATTTGAAAACCCTGAGCTGCTGTCATGGCTGCATCACTGTTACTATTGCATGCTGCTGCAGAGTGATGCTGCTGGAAAGAATATTCAGCAATGAGAGCAATTAATGGCATGTCTGTGTGCATTGAAGGGCATAAATCAAAGTTTCAGCACAGCAGGAGGATCCACTGGGAAGCTGAGAGCAGGAGACCCATGTTGCATCTCCTTCAAGGATGCAGTCTCAAGCTCTGGAACGATCCTTGAGACTGGCTTTGTGCAGGGCATGCTTCATCCCCTGCAGCAGAACTGCCCTGGAACACATTTTGTTTAGTGTTTTATTAAATCCATGCCCCAGCTGTTACACCAGACCCTCTGTCTCACAGGCTGCCTCTGAAGCACAGCAGTGCAGCTTTTCTGGGGGCTGTGTGGGCTGACATAGAACAGACACATAAGCTTACTCTACCTGAAGAACTTGCAAGCTGTAAACTTTTTCCCGCTTTTTATCTGGGCTGATTGGCTGCTGGGTTTTCACACACACTTACAGAAGCCTGGTCTCCGGAACACCAGCAGAGAGGACTGAAAACCAGCGGAAAATGGCAAAGCCAATGAAGTTTTCAGTGGTGTCAAAATGAGCATCTACAGCTAAGACAGACATAAATACAGTATCAATGATGGATTTAGAAGGTTACCTCTCATGATAAAAGGGAGTTGCAACAAGGAGATTTCTCCAAACTTCCTTCTTTCCTTTTCTTACTCTTCCCTGAAACTTGCCATTGTTGAGGAAATGGCAAGACCTGCAACACATGGGAGGAACAGCAAACACCAAATAAAGCCTGGGACAGGACCAACAGCAGACAAAGGTCCATTATGTAACCCACACACACATTCATTAGAGTCTGGCAATTATGCTGGGTGTTAATTACTGCTGCACCAGTCAGGATTCAACAGCAGTGGCACCTCGGGGTTGGCACCAGGGCAGCCCCACAGCAGCCCCTGCTCCACCTCTCCCTGGCTTTGCTCACCACTTTGCTCCTCTCTGTCCTTTGGCAAACCTGGCCAGCACAATTGGAAACGATGAGATAAAGCTCACAAAATGAAGAGGTTTTGAGCAGGTGCTGGATGTATCGATTCGTCTGCTGGCCTTTCAGTTGCTGGGGGTCACATCTCCAAGTTCAGCCATGAAATAACAAGGACTATAAATAAAACAAACAGGCTGAGATTTCTCACTAGGCTCCAGTCGCTAGCAACTTCTAGAAGACAAAGTACCAGGTGATGCAGAAGTCCTCAGGATAAACAACCAATGCTGTCACTGGGTGAACACCTCTCTCACCATCTCCTCTGCCACCAGCAACTCCTTCTCCCCTCTCTGCACCACTTCTGTAAGCAGATGATGAGCTCTAGGTGATCTGGATTAAACATAGGTGTGTGTACATATTTCCATGTTTAACACATGTATCTTTACAGACTGCTTACTTTCTGTCAGTTCACTGGCTGGGGTTGTTGTGTGGCTTCAGAAAAGGGGCATGCTTTCCCATCATTTCCACCATTTGCCATGAACAACTGCTGTGAGCTGTTTAGCCTGCCCTTAAATAATTTTGGCAGCAATTCCTCTGACATCTTCCTATGGACAGAGTTTGTCAGAGCCAAAATCAGCTCTTCCTGAGAGCACTCCTCTCTGTTTTTCAGCATAAATTTTCTTTCCCTTCTGCTTTGTGCAAGAGAGCCGTGGTACAACAAATGGGTTTTTTTCTCAGGGTCATCAACTCATACGATCATTGACTCATAGGATCTTCAGCTCATAGGATCATATAGGTTGGAAAAGACCTTTGAGATCATCAGAGTTCAACTGTTAACCCAGCACTTCTCTGTTCACCTCTAAACCATGTATGCAAGCATAGCACATCTTCTAGACAAACCCTCCTGGAGTCCCATACAGCAGTTGCTGTGCAAAATCTGCTCTTTGCAGGGGCAGAGGCTGAAGAGGGGGAGCTCAGGGTGGGCTTTCCAAGGGGGCTGCTGAGCTGAGGGAGGTGGCTCTGCATGGTGTGGGAGTGACCTAGCATGCCAAGGATTGGTGTGAATAGAGTCAAGACAACTGGATGCATGGAGACAAAGCTGTGGCAGTGATGATAATGGCAAGGAACAGAGTTTCATGCCACGAGGTGATGGGCCACCAAGAGGTGTTGAAGGTCATTTAAACTTCCTTCTTTTAAGTATTACTCCAAAATATTACTAAGGGACAGGTGTGAGTGAGCATTTTTTCTGAGGATCCTGGGGTGCCGTGCTCTGCTTCCTGCAGCTCCCTGGTGTGCATTCATTCCATCAGGCTCCCAGCAGACTGCTCTGGCTCACCAAGGCACCATGTGCCAGCTGAGACAGGTAACTCCTGTCAGGTGCTGCAGACAGAGTTAATGTCTCTGAATCAGAAGAGGCTGCTCAGCTGCAGGTGAGGGGGTTAAAAACCTCAGGCAACAGCAACACAACTGTTTGCTCCTACCTGCTGGCACTGGCAGACCACTCTGTGAAAGCCACCCCACAACAGGAGTGCCGCAGCTGTAGGGGGAGAGAAAACCTGGGTCAGTACACTGTGAGCTGTGCACGTCCCTTCTTGGCATTTTGCTTTTACCCAAGACTCCACCTCCCTTCTGCAAAATGGGAGTTTGCAGTTGAACTTCCTCCTCCCCAGCCTTTGCAAGCTCAGTGCTCTGTATGGGGTACGTGGATAACCAGGGGTCCTGCTTTTTGCAGGGGTTAGTCTCCTGCTCCTCCCACTGGGCTGGAGGCAACTGGGTGGGTTCTCCTTTGCCTAGTGAGGTGTGAGCATCACCACCACACCACAGGACCTTCCTGCCAGCCAGAGCATAAGAAGGATTTCCTCTCCTCCACCCGGTGCCCGCTGCAATATCCCAGAAGCTTCTTGCTCTTCACATGCCCTCTCTCCTGCTGAGTGGGTTGAAACTGGTCTGTGTACTCCAAAATTGAGAGGGGAGGCACCACAGCCCTCTGAGCACATCTGTACAGAGGCAGTGCTGGAGCAGATGTCTGTCCCTGAGGACACTGAGCAAGGTGAGGATGTCGTGTCTCATTCCCCAGGAGTCAGTGTCCTCTGCAGGGGTGAAACTTGGCAGGCAAGATACAAGGACAATTCAGAAAGGCAGGTGGTAAAATGTAATTTCAGATCCCATGCAGGCAAGAAAAGAGAAAAAAGAGACACTGAGAAGACTGAATTATTTGCTAGTTTGGAATGCTTAATTTTTCATCTTTTCTAGAGCATTTGCATAATCTTTTCTTCTTTTTCTTTTTTTTTTTTTTCTTTTTGGTGCATGTAGGATTTTTTGTTTTGCTTTAATTTTTTTGCTTTTGAAATTTCTTTTTTTTTTTTTTTTCCTTATGAAACGCTTCTTTGTCTGTGCTACCTTGGCAGCCTGTGTTTGAGCATGAGCAAATTATTCTGTGCTTACTGCCATCAGAAGATGCCAGCTCTTGGGAGCCTCACAATGCCATTGCAACCAAAGCCTTGGAAAAGGGGAGAAACTGGTGACAGGGAGATCACCAATCCAAGCGGTGCCACCACTGCCACAGAGCAGGATTCCTGCACCCAGTGCAGCAGCCTGTGTGTATCCACAGCCTGTCTCACCCCTGCAGGGCCATGGGGTGTCCCTTTGGCTTTTCATCCCGTGGCTGTGGGCACAGGCAGTGGATGGTGCCCAGTGTGCCGTGGGTGGAGATGCTGCTGAGCAGAGGCAAATCTTGCTGCTCCTTGGCTTATTCAGCATTTCTCTTGATCAGAAAGTACTAAAGCTCAGAAACTCAGCAGAGGCTCTGCCAGAGTGTTTCAACTGGTTATTGAGATCCCTTGCTAAGCCCCTTCGGCACATCGTCAGGCTGACAAACACAAGCATTGCTGAAAAAAATGGAGACATTTCATTTAAAAATTGTGCTGAAACTCAGCGTTCAGCCTTCTCTGCAAGAAAATGTGATTAAACATCTCCTCTTTAGCTTGAAAACGCTTGCCAAGTTTTATCTGAAAATTCATTACACCCTCTCTCCACATACGTTTTCCAATGAATGTACTATTTATCTCCATCCTATTAAAAAATATACATAAATATCTGTCTCTTGCTGTAACACCAGACTGAGGGGCTCATGTGTGGGTTCAGAGCCAGACTTGCTTTGAGCCTCTTCATTCTCCTATGGGTCCATAACTGTGCTGGGAATCTCTGGATGATGGACTTCCAATCATGTCTTGGGGAAGGGGGAGTCCACTTCCAAAGGGAAAACTGAGTTAAATCATTTTAAAAAAACCCAGAAAAGCCAAAAATCCCCAAACCAACACAAACAAACCAGAAAAACAAACCAACCCAAAACCTCTTAGAACCAAAAATGAGCAATCTTCAGGGTCTGGTTGCTTTGGAGCACCAGGGAAGTGATCCTTGATGGCTAGCACGGAGCTATCCAAGTGCTTCAAGTCCTGATCTCCCCAACCAACCCTCCTCCTAATGGGGAATATTTATTCTGTGTTGACAGAAGTCTGCTCCAGGGTGGGAGCTAATATTAATTATATGACAAACACATCCTTGGGCAGTGATTTGCATGCGGCCTTACATCAAACAACTCAAGGTCCTGTAAAAGAGGAGTGGAGTCTGCTCCTGCTCCTGCTGCATACTGAATGAATCCAGGCATGATATTTGATTGCTGTGACCTTCAGGAAGGTCTGAACCTGTTCCCAGCCCTTGCACGCCCACACAGGTGGCTGGCACAGACTTGGCAGCCCATTCTGGTGGGGCTCTTAAAATAGTTTGGAGAACCTCTTGTGAAATACCGGGTGTGCAAAGGCACAGAATGCCTCGAGCTGGGGTCTGCCTCCTTAAACCAGCATCATATTTACAGCTTTATCATCTGCAGAGAACAGCTGGTGCCTCATCCCGCTGCACGCTCCGCAGTGTGACTCTCTAACTTGCAGTCTGATTTATGGAGCATGCCTTGCTTTACTCAGTAAAATTTATAAATGGCACGAAAAAAAAATAAAAAAAAAGAACCACCCCCCCCCCAAAAAAAAAACCAGGAAAAAAAAAAACCAGAAAAAAAAAAAAGAAAAAGGAAAATAAAAGAAGGAAGAAAAGTGGCTGAGCCTCTTTACTTCATGTTCCACCATCAGAACTGACAGGTAAAAGTGCAGATGGGAAAATACCTGCTGAGAATGAAGGAAGATCTACTAAACAGAGATCTATCTCTACTCCCCATGAGGTTATCAATGCTGTGGTGATCTGAGTATGAAAATAACAAACTGTCAGAGCTGGGTGCTGGCAGAGGAATAGCCCAGCTACACAGGGCCTCATAAAGAAACAAATCTGGCGTATTTGGAGCAGCCCAGCCAAGGGATATCTGATCCCGGAGCTGTCTCTGATTTTGCTTATCCATTTCATTACCCGTGGTTGCCTTTCACTGCCAGAAGACACGGAAACAGCACCGTGAAATCCTCTGGCTCAAGGGGATCAGTTTGGAGATGTTTGGGAAGTCTTATGATTTTTCCCTCCATCAAAAAAAGAAAAAAATAATCTGATTTCTCAATACCAAAACTTGCCTTAGGGAATGGTTGGTATCGATGGATTTCCCAACTCTAAAAGTAATTGTTCCCAGTACCTTTTGGAATTGTAAAACTAAGGGTCTCTGACTTCTCTCAGTGCTTACTTAGAAATGCAACCCCAGGGTAACAGAAATGTTTGAGGCGAGAGCAGAGCAGTCGACAATGACAGTAGTGAAATACTCTGACTGTGCCAAACCAGTCTTGAAGGATTATTATTCCAGTTCTAGCCCAATCTGGAATAGACATTTTGTTTGTTTTCCTTTTTTTTTCTTTCCTTTTTTTTTTTTTAATCCTAAAAATGTTTATAGCATAGGAAAATAGCTCTGGGAGAGGCTCCTGTTCTGCCAGAATCCTGTCATTTCTGTGGGGACTCCATGGATATGGTACTGGTAGGAAACTATTGGGAAAAAAGGACAGAGACACAGAGAGTGTTCTTGTGACAGTGAAGCTCCCCATGTCCTAACTGCATGAAACTTGGCAAACTCCTTACTGAAAAAGGAAAGACAGAAAATTAATCTATGCATTAAATTGGGTGTTTCTTCTGAGCCCAGCACTGGGCTGCACCTTAATGACTTGAAGGTAGGTACAAACCGGTTGTGTGGAGTTTCTGAGGGGAATCCCTTTCAAATACCCATCATCCAGAAAGGAGAGCTTAGTGACTTCTCATACCCCCACTTCCCTTAAGTGTTTTGCTTACAAAATTAATACCTGCTCATCTTTTGTTTTGCTTTGAATATTCCCTGACAGCCTCCTCGCACCAGCTGGGATGCAGGACCTGTATCCTCATTTCAGGGAAGCAATTCTTTTTCAGCTCTTGCTAGTGCTCTGCCTGGCCTCTCCACTAGGACATGGTCCTATGGACAATGATGGGAGCACTGCAGGGTGGGATTCAGGATGAGACTTAGCTGCAGCTCATGGGAGCCTCCCCAGAAAAAAGCTTGTCCAGGCATCAGGATCTCATGCCTCACCCAGTAAGAGCAGAGTGCCTCAGAAACAGCCCTCAGAGTGGGGAATCTTTATATTTTCCTTGCTGATGTAAAAAAGCCTCAGATATGTTGGAATCCCATTTCCTGGTGATCCTGAGAGAGGGTGCACCAAGAATGGAAACAATTTAAGGCTGCAGATTGAACAAGAGCGAAATGAGGGGAAGATGTTGCCTGATGGTATGAGGACTCTGGAAACCCAAGTATCAGGTGATAGAGTAGAAAAAGGAGGTGGAAATGTGGAGAACAGAAAGGGAAAAGTCTGAGAACAGCAGCTGCTGAGAGTGTGTCTTTGATGGAGAAGGGGATATACACAGCTGCCAAGGGGTTTTTTTTACCTTCATGTGTGAAAATTCATGTGAATTATTTAATGAGCGGATTTGCATATTTTCAAATAAATTGCAGTTTATCCTGCCATTGCTTCTCATTCTGTTTCTGTTGACAGAAGCTGTTGCTAATCGAGGAGCTCTTTTTCTGTAAGGTTTTATAAGAGGTGCTCACTGAGACACTGTTGCTCCTTCCAGGAACACACCAGGAGGGGGAAAGGCCTGGAGACAGGATGAGATTGCTCTTAGGACACACAGCAAAATCGCATTTCCCAGTGGGAACAAATCCTTTTCACATTCCACACTATGCTGCACTTAGGAAGGGAAGAAGCTGAAGGAGGACTTGCAATGGTGTGAAGACCAGAGGAGTTAAAAGTGTAGGGGCAGGTCAGGAGCCTTTATCCTCTACAGAACAGCAGACAAAACAAACAATTATTAATAAAGCCTGGGTATGGTTTTCTATAAATATGCCTGGGGAGTAAGCACACAGGGGTAGGAGAGCTATTTCAGCCAAAGGATAGTGCTGGCATGAGAACAAATGTATATAAACTGGCCATGAATAAACCAGGCTGGAAATTAGTCGAGGGCTTAGAACCATTAGAGCAATTGGGTTTGGGGCAACCACCCAGCAGGAGCCATGGAGGCAGAAATCCAAATAGCTTTTAGGAGAGAGCACACTGAAGCTCTGAAAGGGCGTTGTGATGTGTTGCTGCAACAGCAGGGATTGAACTTGGCAAGTCTGGAATTCCCTGCCAGCCCCACGTTCTTGTGTTTCAAGTGTTTGGGAGGTTTGACTTCTATTTTTTGTGGATAAATATGGCTTTGTGAGCAAAAGCAAATGAACTGCTGGTGGAAAAATTTATTTGAACATTTTTTAAGGCATTTTAAGGCAAAAAGAGTTGAAAAAAATGCTGAAAAGCCAGCTCTCACCTCCCTATTGGAGCAATGACAGCCTGGAGCATACTTTCCAGATAGGAGAGCTGAAAAATGAAGGTGTATGGAAATGTCACTGACCTGTGGGCTCAAAGAGGGCATTGAGATGGGGTGTCCTGGAGACAGTGACCACTGAATTCCAGAGCAGTTTCCCAGTCTTAGGAAGGAAAAGTGTCCTACCAGGCATTACTCAGTGATGGAAAGGACGGAGCTGAGTTTCTGAAACAAGTTCCTCCTCATCAGTGCCTTGACAGCCCCCTGCTTCACATCCCAAGCAGCCCTGTATTTCCTGTCCTGCCCAAGCCCAGGTTTTTATTTGCTAGTTCCCACAAGGATGTATCAACATCATGCAGTTCGTGCATGATCAGCCCCATGCACCAATATAAGTCAGGAACCACCTGCTGGAGAGCAGCTCAGCAGAAAAGGCTTCCAGCAGAAAAGCAGAATGGGATCCTGAGCTGCACCAGGCTCAGCATTGCCATCAGGTGAGGGGAACTGATCCCTGCCCTCTGCTCAGCCCGGGTGAGGCCACAGCTGCAGCATCGTGTCCAGGGCTTGGCTCCCCACTGTGGGACAGACATGGATGTGTTGGAGTGTCCAGTGAAGGACTGATGGAAGGGCTGGATCCTGTCTCCTGTGAGGAAAGGCTGGGGGAGCTGGGACAGCTCAGCCTGGAGAGCACTGAGATGGGATTTCATCAATGTGTAGGAACACCTTAAGGGAGAGTGACAGAACAGAGTCGGGCTCTTTCCAGCGGTACCCAGAGACAGAAACGGAGGCAAGGAGCACAAACTGGGACACAGAAGGCTCCTCCCGAACATGTGGAAACACTTTGTCACTGTGAGGCTGACCAAGTACTGCAACAGGTTGAGTCCCCACCCTGTGAGATCCTCAGAAGGTCTCTGGACACTGGCAGCCTGCTCTACGTGGTCCTGCTTGGAGAGAGGGCTTGGATAAAATCACAGATTTTCCTGTCAGTCTTAGCTAGCATGTGATTCTCTGAGATCCACAGGCAAATTATGTTCTGTTTCAAAGGCTCTATTTTATTTGCAATCTGCCATCTATGGTTTTCATTTGAAGCCTCCTAACTCCATTGTAAGGAACAGACAACAACTGGCTTCTCTCCATCCCTTCCTTTCCTCACAATCTTGCAGACCTTTCTCACGCTTTGGTTATCAGTTTGTCAAATCTTAGCCTCAGCTTATTGGGTTCCTCCTCACACAGCTGCAGTTCTATTGCTTCACTTGCTATTTTTGCCTTTTTCCAAACCTTTCCCGAAACAGCTCACTCTGGGGAGCATCGTGACACTGCAAAGTCCCAGGTCACAAACAACAGGAGACACATACAGTGAATTTATGGGCCTCGGTCATTTACAGAAGATGAAATTGAGGTCTCAGAGAATAGACAGGCACAGTATTGACGGGTAAGCTGATAAATCAACACACAGCTTTGGGATGATGTGCCTGCTTGTTTGCACCAGGAGGATCACTCTGATGAAGGAGCTCTAGATGGATGTCATAAACTGCTCCTAAAGCTGCATCTGCTCACCCTTCCAGTGTGGCCAAACCTCATTAAACTGCCTGTCCCTTTGGGACCAGAGTGGAACCTGTTCAAATTCATCCCTAAAGGACTCTGAGGATGATATAGCTGGGGTTCAAAAGTCATCCCTATCCTTGAATTTAGAGGGGTGGAATCTGGTACCAAGGTTTTCCATGGCTTGCCTACACATCTCCCACTCTCCTCCAGTCAGTGAAGCTCTCTTTGTTTGGACCCATCATTTTCTGGCATATGAATTGAGAAACAGCAATTGCCAGAGGTGCTGAAGCACTGCAATTTAGCTCTGGGTTGCTGGGCAGCAATTTAAACTACCATAATTTCAGGAGATCCATAGAGGAACCCTTCCCTAATTGAGCCTTTTTGCTTCAGTCAGTCAGAGATGCTTATACAGAGGACAATGAGTCACTATAGGAAACATCAATATGAGAAGTTGCTGGGAAGGAACAAGACCGAGTTCAAGCTGCCCACAAACTTCCTGCAAATTTCAGATCAGCAACAGCATTTCACAAAATAAACCTTCTCTAAAATATTTTTTGAGAGCTGCTGTTTGTTTTTTATTTTTTTAAGAGAGAAAAAAGATAGGTAAGGACACACATGAGAAAAAGAGCAATAGCAATCCGGCTCTCTAGCTTGCGAAGAATTTTCTGGTTGAGAATTGAGACATGGGAAAAGAAGTCAAGGATGAGTAGGAGCTCCTTGCCTACAGCAAAGCACAGGGTGAAGTCACATCTCCTCACCTGGACTTGTGGTCTGAGCAGCCCATGTGGGAGCCCTGAGGGATGACTGGAGCAGGGCTTTATCTCTCCATCCATGTCCTCCACCCTAAGAATGACCTTGCTTTGAGTTTGTGTGACCAGAGAGGAGTAGGATGTGTGCCTGGGAGTAGGATTTGAGCTCACACCTCAGCCAGTACCACTTGCCCTTTCTCATTAAGGCAGCCCTGTTTCCTTGCACTCCCCTCACAGCTCTAAACCCAGTTATTTCTTCTTGTCCCTAAAAGCATCTGGGGCCAGTCCATCCTAGTGTGCAGGTGAATGTCTTTTCAGTATTCATCAAGCTTCATTCCTGGTGCTTGGTGACAATTTTATCTTCCTCTGGGGAGACAAAAGAAGGAGAGATGATGTTGCTGTAAAGAGACACTAATCACACTGTGGGGATCTCCTGAAGAATTCACAGAGCTCTTTGTTGTGGGATGCCTGGTCTCCTTGTCCTCAGCTCTTTCTTTCCTCTCTGATTTCTGTAGCACGTTGTGTGGGCAGAAAGAGAGGGTTGAAGTTATAAAGATCTTGAAGGGCAAGGGAAGGGCATTTTTTAATATTGCATCTCAGAGAATGCCACAAGCTGTTTTGAATAGCATCTGCCTTTTTATTGCACATGTGCAGGGCCTAGTGGACAGGAACGGGGATCTGCTCTCACCCTGCATCATTGGGGGGGCTACTTTTTTCCTGTTATGAATTTTGGTTCCTTTCTGGTTTACCAAGAGCTGAAAATGGATCACTGTCTATACAGATGCATTTCTTCTTCTGGAGTTTGAGCAGAGCTCAGGGAGTCTCTGGAGGAACAGTGAAGCCAGGTGCAGAAGGAAGATGGTTTTGGGTGGGACTGATAGCGACTGGTACCTTCAGGTGACTGTGGTTTTTTGCAACACTGCCAACAGCAAAATCCACCTCCTGATGACATAACCTAGGGGCAATTTTCTCCTCCAGCACAAGCCCATTTGCGGTCTGTAGGTACACCCAAGATCTGCCTCTGTGCTCCCACACACACCCTAAGAACAGACATCTTCTGCTTGGGTCCCAGCTGCAGGGGACAACAACCAGCTGGGCTGTAGAGTTAATGGTTGAAATCAGCAGTGCCTTTGAGGGCTGCTTTGCCTATGTCCATCAACAGAGACTTCTTTGGACCCTTCATCATCCCTGCAGGTGAAGTTACACATAGCCAGACTTGCCTGGCAAGCTGTCCCCAGTGTGTGACAACCAGCCCAGCATGTCCTGAGAGTGCCAGATGCCTGCAAAGTCTTTTGGATCTGCATGCCAACATCCCAGTGCATGCCACATCCCAATGCATGCCCTGAGCTCCCTGGACTGGCAGCTTCGATGCCTTCAAGGAGTTAACTTCCCTCCAGATACTCTTCCCCAGTGAAGTGACTTGAAACAGGGGCCAGCACACAGCAATACAGAACAGACTGAAGCAAACCATATGCTTCTGCCCAAGAATAACAGCATCATTAAAATCCTGAACCAAGAACTCAAAGGAGCATTTGAAGAGTTCATAGCAGCAGGTCCTGAATCCTAACTATCAGCTTCTCTTCCCCTCAAATCCTTTGTATGGGCTGAATGTGAAAGCAAAATGCGTACTCAATCACAGCAACCCACTTCCTCCTCAAGTGACTCTCCAGATATGCGTTCACCTCAGGAGTGAGATGTAGCCTAAAACAGCAGGGAAACAAACAGGTGAAACAATAGACAGAAAAGGAGTATGGGGGGAGAGGGAGCAAGACAGACCCCAGTCACTGCTTAAGCTTTGCTTATTTACAGCTTCAGCATACATATGAAGATCTATAGCACTTACACCCAAATAAATCCTCCCCTGGAGACAGGTGGCAGATATCCCCCTCCATTATTTACAGCCACTTCTCAGTGAAAACTGCAAGCTGTAAAATGCCCATACAGTGTTGGGGAGATTTATAGTCCTCCTGTGTTTCACACACTGCCTTGCCCTGCGGTGTTGCCTTTGGGAAGACATGGCAAATGGACTCCAAGGTGTTTGACAAAGATGAAGACTCATTTATTACTTGATGCTTTGGAGAGAAATATTTGTACGCAGCAGCCTACACGGGCTGCAAAGGTTAATCCTCTCCTCTCCCGTCAATTCAGCTTCTCATGGGCAAGGGGAAAGCAATGTGTTGGCAAGGAAAGGAGTGAGGAAGGGGAGCAGCAGCAGCAGTGACCTGTGTCACCCTGCGTCCTTTAGCAGGGCCAGAGGAGACCGGGGACATCACTCTGACACTGACCCTTCGCCCAATTATGTTTGATTTCAACTTTTTCTTTCACAAGTCTTGGTCCTACAGGAAGGGGACTGATGTCCTCAGTTTTAAGCAGCAGATGAGATTTCCTGAATCCTGCTGTTAGAGGAGACTTTTGGCTTGCAGGTCAAAAGCATCCATGACACCCAGCAACCTGAAATCCAGTTGTGACACGCCTGACTGCCCTTGGCACAGTGGGGCACAGGACCACAGGGGCTTTGGGCAAATTGGGCTTCAAAGGGGGCTTCAGAGTATCTTCTCTATGATTGGGACTCCACAAATGCATTCCCTTGTCCTTCTCTGCTGGCAGGGCCAACAGTACTGCTCTCTCATCTCTGAAGGTGAACCCTGAGAGTGGGGCTGAGGCAAAGAGCCAGCGTGGTGCCAGCAGGCTGCTAGTGTGCTGCCTGCTCTGGATATAGACAAAGAGCTTCAATCTCCGGGGCTGTCGATAGAATGCTTTTTGGCAGCACTAAATTCTTGCAAAAACTCGAACATGAAAACATAAAAATAAAAACACGGTGTAAAAAACAAACAATAAAAATATAACACCAAATACATCACTTAACTAAAACCGCTTACCCAGTGGCTTTGATGTTAATGCATTGTCTGTAACAACGTGGCATTCCAGCTGAATACTAACTGGCTGCAGAGCCCAAGCCCAGCCTCACTCCAGAGCTTTCTGGTTTTACTACCCTGATTTCTGCAGTCAGTGTTCCTCTCCTGGGGTTTATTAGGTCTCGTCCCCTGCCATGATCAACTAAGAGCTGTTTTCACTTTCCCTCCCCAGTGTTAATTAAAGTTGGGGTGGAATAACCCACAGAAGACTCCTCGGAGGAGGGAGAGGAAAACTGAGCCCAGCACGACGACAGGGTTTGATCAGTGGAGAGCTGTGTTAACAAGAGCCTATGGATGTGAGTGGGATGAACAGTCGGTGGGGAAGGCAGGAACAGATGGTACCCAACTATGGGCAGCATGGTTCCTGGGGTCTGCAGGATATGCAAAAGCTCCTGCTCACTGCACAGGCTGCCTGGTGCCTAATGAGAGCACCAGCCACAGCCTCTGCAGAGCCATCCCGACCTGCTCCTGTACACGCAGCATGGAGACAGCACAGACAGAATCTCTCCTGCTCCAGCCCTTGCACGCTGCTAGCATGGGCTCAGCCAGAAATTACTGACCTTTCTTTGATGTCGAATTTTGGGGGAGTTCCTGTGCAGACCTGATGCAAGTGTGGCAGCTCTGTGCAGATATTCAACACCCAGGTGCAGGAGAAAGGCTGAGTGAAAGCCTGGTAGGAAGGGGGGTCTGCATCTGGGGATTGTTCTGAGCTGTGACACCTGGAGGCACAACTTCTGTTCCATACTGGAAGAGGTACCAGTTGCTCCAAAAGATTCTGGTCGCTTTGTTGATGGAGCACCTGGATTTCAGTCTCACCTGCTATGATCTCTTGCTGACTGCTGCCAGCCAAATGGTGAGGGAAGGGGGTGAGGATGACCCTGAATGGGTTAGTCAAGTCCCTGCACTGTAGGTGCAGTCATGGGGCAGGAACTGAGACAGGAGACAAATTGGAGGGCTTAATCCTGGAGGCTTTCACTGCAGACAGTTTGTAGATGCTGTTTCAACTGCAGTTAATAAAGCCAGTACCACAGGGCAATGGCCCTGGACGGCCCTGCCTCAGCTCACATTGCTTGCTGAGACAGCAATTGCCAAACAGACAGCTGGGGACTGCTTCCATCCTGAGCCTGTAAATCCACACCCTGAGCTGCTCCAGCCACACTCTGTCCTTGGATTTCAACAGGTGGAGCCATGTGGAGCAAAGTGATCCAAGTTTTCCATTCCTGCAAGGTCATGGTGACCACTCTCTCTTCAAAGGAAAGCATTCCATCTGTTCATGGCTGCTTCATGCTGCAGAAGGCAGGTGGTCTCTCTTCTGTCCCTGGTTTAGCTAACATTTACTTCCACACCCAATCTTCTTCCAAAACACATTTTTGTTCTCTAAGATAAATCCTGAGACAAGCATCAAGCACATCTGTTGCTGTGCTCTGTATCTGGCCCTGGAGCTTCTCCTGGTCCACTTCCCTGCTGATGGAAGGATCAAATGTCCTCTGCTTCTCCAGCCTCCTACCCTTTTTCCTACCTTGTATAGACAGTGCTGCTGGGCTGGGGCCCAGGTGAGAAGCCAGAGGTGTGCCTGCTGTCTGTAATCACACAGCAGAGGTTAAGAGCAAGGCTGTGGCTGTCACATATGTTGGCAGCAGTGTGGCTCTTTTAGGTTTGGATGTCCAGCATGGATGGAGAGTGGGAAGAAGGTGTCATTGGTTAGCTGAGGCAAAGAAATTCTGTTCTGAGTCAGTGGAGAAAGTATCCAACTTGACCTCAAGTGAGAAAGGAAGATAAGAAGCAGCTGAGGAAGCTGAATATTACCTACAGACTTGAGAGTCTGCCCTTTTTTTTTTTTTTTTTTTTGGCAAATTATTCATCACTGCAAGGTGTTGTTTTGTCTTGCTTTAACGGAGCTCTTGGCCTTAAGTGACCCAACCTGCAGCAAGGTTCTTTCCCACATTACTACACAGCGTGCTTGAAAAGCTGTGCAAGATCCTTTTGCTCCTCCAGGCATCCGGAGATGTTTGGTGATGTTGCTGCTTGACAGCAAGGGAGATGATGGGCAATCAGAAGGAGGAGAAATGTCTCCCAGTGATGAGCAGAGACATTCCTCCTGTAAATGAGTCTACTCACCTACTAGCTGACATCCGGGACTAGGAGAGAGACATCACAAGAGCCTCCCATCCAGGGTGTGAGGTTGCCTCTGCCCCTCTCACCCAGCTGTGCACCCAGCTCTGCTTCCTGCAGCAGCTCCCAGGCTTGCAGTCCTGCTCCAAGCCCCAGTGCCTCCCACACCTGCAGAACATGGAGATGCCCATCTCGCCCTGCTCCCTGGTCCCATCAGAAATCTCAGAGAAGCATGATGCACTGTGGGGGGCTCCAGCTTGTCTTGTCATAACGTCTGCTGTGTCGTGCATTGGAAGCACTCCCTAGTGTTAATTAAGGCTTTGAGGACCCAAGTCAGGCAGAAAGAAGAGAAAATGCTAAGAACAGCTAATTTCTTAAGCTGCCCTCTGGCACCTTTTGAAACTTACCTCATGTAGCAAATTAAAAATGCTAATAGATGGCCAATAAAAAAAAAACCAAACCCTTTCTTCTCTGTAATTTCAGTGAGATGAGTGGTTCTGTGCATCAATTAGTGGTGGGAAATGAGATTTCCTTCACTGGAGAAGGGCTAGGCCTAACACACAAACTCGTAGGCTGGCTTCTGAAAGGGTTCAGTCCCCTGAATGTCTTCAGCAAAGGCACATGGGGCCATACTGAGCTGCTCCTCCCACTTTTATAGTTCTTACAGACTTACTACTCCTCATTACCTTTTGTCTCAAGGCAGACTGTAAGTCTGGAGACTCAAATGGAACAAGCAGCGCCCCTTGTTTTTCAGAGAGCTCCATCTCATCTGGGTACTGCTTTTACATCAGTAATTAATACAAAATTACAGCAGGCACTACCCTTGTACTGCCTGAAGTTGTCTTTGAAGAGATGCTATCTATTACACCCCAGCTGCGTGCCAGCAGCACCCATGGCTGCAGCAATCTCAGCTTGTGCTCAGCTCTAAGAGTTTAGAGAGCAAATGGTCCCTGAAGGCCTTGCAGATCCTAGGCACAAGACATGGGAAAACCTGTCCCTCCACCCTCTGTCACTACAGGGATGCAAATTGAAAATATACACACCCTTTTTTTCTTACGGTCAGAGGTTTGAGTACCAGGCTTCTGATAGCCAAACAAGCACTGTACTAGCCAAGACCAGCGAGCTTTGGAGGAAGGATTTTTGATATTGATGAATACTGAATAGTTTTCCAAAGCAGGACAGCCACCAGGATTGAAATGGTAGTGGACACCAGCTGAAAACCTTGTCTCTTGTGTATCTGCACAGGACACAAGTGAAGCAGAGGGGAGACAGAGCTAGAGTTTGACATTCTCAGTAGAGTGCCCAAATGTCAGGATGACTGGAAAACATATGAAAAAGCCTGCAGTGCTTTGGATCTTCCGTGCTATGCATAGATACTGTGTGATTGCTCCTGGAGCAAAAACAGGAACTTCAGCCTGGAGAAGACAAGGCTCCAAGGAAACCTTAGAGCACCTTCCAGTAGCTACAAGAGAGCTGGAGAGGGACTTTTTACAAGGTCATGTAGTGATAAGACAAGGGAGAATGGCTTTAGACTGACCAAGGACAGGTTTAAATTGTACATAAGGAAGAAATTTCTTACTGTGAGATAGTGAGACGCTGACACTTGTTGCATTGAGAAGTCATGGATACCCCATCCCGGGAAATATTAAAAGTCAGGCTAGATGGAGCTTTGAGCAACCTGACTTAGTGGAAAATGTCCCTGCCCATGGCAGGGGGTTGGAACAAGATGATCTTTAAGGTCCTTGCCAATCCAAGCCATTCTGTGATTCTGTGATTCTATGGCCATGCTATTTCTGCTGAGCTGCATGAACTGATTCCCTTCTTGCACTGATCTTTACACCCTTTCATTGTCATCTCCCATCCGTCTTTTTCCAGAAATACCTACCTGTGATCTACATTTTTGAGGCCTTGGACCAAGACAAGCACTCAGTTAAATATACAGTCCCAGCATATTGATTTTACAGATCAGTTGGAACACCTGGGAGGTAAAAAGTCCAGGGAGCTTGAAGGAGGTCATGGACAGCATCACAGTCACACAATTTGGCCTATATCCAGTGGCTCTGCACTTAAAAGCTTTCAGCCAACTAAAAGCAGTCTTGGAGCACCAGGAAGGTCTGAATAATAACTCTTGAGCATGGTTAATGAAACTTCTGGGTTTGACGTATCTCAGCCACATCATGTCTCCCTTCTGCTTCTGCCCTCCCATGGCTGCAGTGGAGCAGACAGGAAGGAGAGAGAAAATTGCAAGCAGAAGCTTCTACTTTCCTTTTGGAATTGTCTTGACTTTTGACTCCCTCAAGGGCCACACAAGTTTGTTGCACAGCAGGCCCGGCCAAATGAACATCAACACCTTTGTAATTGCACTGGGCAAGGGAAGGTTGCTGAGAGGGGAGGAGAGGATGGTATGTTCCCAGGGCTCCATGACCTCATCCTTCCACTGTCACAGCAGAAGGACAGGGAACAGGGAGATAAGGCAGCACTGGAGAAGGAGAGGAGCAGTTTCCAAGCAGGGGTTTGAGCTCACTTTTCACACACCAGGTGCTTCACGGCGTTCCAAGGCTGTTGTGGTCAGGGAGTTTCTCTTGTTCCTTCTGTGGGGCAAAGTGAACAGAAGGGTCTCAGCTGGGTGCAGGCAGATTCTCAGTCACCAGTTCCCAGGATACAGTGAAGGAAAGGATGAAGCTGTACAGATTTGGGGTGTTGAGTATTTCCTCTCCTCATGGCCAAAACATGGGACCAACTTCTATACTTGAAAAACCCACGTGTTCAGTGCATCACTGCACAGCCCAAAGGCAAGTCTCCATGAGAGCAAGGCCAGCTTGATGGCCAGCTTCCACTTCTGGGGTGATGCTACAGAGGATTTTCTCACTATTTTTTGCAGATCTTGGCAAACATGCTTCAGGATCACCTCTAGCTCCTTTACACTCACAGGAACACAGCAAAGAAAGAAGGGCAGGTCTGTAGCTCCAGCTTGTCTCAGTAGAACAGAGAGAGAAAAAACAGCACAAGTTTGCAGGACCTAGGTGATCAATATGTCAGCAAATTGGGACTGGATGGTGATGGCACTTGCCAGCATCGAGGAGAAGTTTCATTTGCTGTTTTTCAATGGATGGTTGGAAATTTTCTAAAAGCAGTGTCATTGTGGTGGTTTTTTTTTTGTTTGCTTTTTGTTTTTTGAAGATTCACCTTCATTTCTGGTGGGACAGTGTGCAGACTTTGTGTCCAGGCTTTGGGTGTCTAGATACTTGCCATATTTCAGGCCACTTACAGATAGAGACTGTCTCAGGAGAGGTTGATTTTGATTTCTAGAGGTTCAGCTTTTCTTCTGTCGCTTCTCTAAAATCCTACACAACACCACAGGTGTTGCAGCCACAAGGACCATTTTGCCTGAGTAGGACACACTCTTGTGGTGCTAATCATACTTTCCCTTTCTTCTGCTGCAGGTCACTGTCTGAAACCTGTTGAGAAGCCTAAGCCTCTCCATGATTCCCCAGTGGGAGTTGGTTGCACTGTAAGCTAGCTGGGCTATCAGCAGATGCAGCTGAGACTCCTCAGACCAGGGGCCATGAAGGAGAAGACCCTGCTGTCCTAAGCAGTGTCCACAGGGAGTTAGAACAAAGATATCCAGGGCTATAAGCTCTTTATCTTACACAAACATTAAATTCAATTTAATACAAAGGGGGAAAAATGAGATTTATATCTCCCAGATTCTGCTGGTCTGGGACACAAACTTAATTAGAAAGACTGAAATGTCATCATCTCCTGGAGGAGGGTGAGCATCTTTGTTGGATGCACTCACTGGCCAAATAAATGTGATCTGCTATTTCTTAAATGCCAGTGTCTCATTGCAAAGAGTGGGGAAATGACCCTCTGGAAAAAGAACAAACCTCTGCTCATCCTCTAGTCCATTTAAGGAAAATTATTAACCTGGCCTATCCTTAAATTGTGCATGCTGTAAAGAGGATCCTGGACCTGGCTGTGGTTTTGAAGCCATGAGGAGAGTTTTGGGCACAGCTTCTCCTGGCTGGGCAGCCCCCAGCTGTGCAGCAGCCGCAGGAAGGGCAGAGAGCATACAGAGAAGCACAGGTCTGTTCCTCTTGGTGCCTGCCTTAGCTGTGCAAAGCATGAGCTGAGCAGGGCTGCAGGGACAAGAAATGAGCTTGTACTACTAGAGGCTGGCATCTCCAAAGGGCCTGTGAATTTTGCAAGTGACCCTTTAATCTGGCAGGCGATGAGAACTCTGACCTTGACAACTTCCTAGTGCAGTAAGTGGTACCCACACCTGCAGGACATTAGGGCTGTGGTTTCCAAACTGGGACCTGGCATGTATGGCACGAAAAGGAAGTCATGGAAGATGACCTGTGGTTGTCCTTGGGAACTGTACTAGTCAGCTTTTCTTCCTCAGTGGTACAGAGAGCCTCAAAACATCTTCCTTCTGCCATGGGATTAAAGCCAAGGTCAGACTGTTCCCATGGAATAGCCAGGTCATGGAGAAATGTTTGTGCAGTGTTTTGTGTTTTCCATTCCAGCCCTGCTTTGCTCACTGCAGCATCTTTCACAGCTCAGGGAGGATGTGTGCAGGACAGAAAATCAGGAGGATGGGGAGTGTACGATGGAAAGCAGAGATAGGGTGGAAAGCAATGTCCGGGATAGGTGGAGCATGCATTGAGGAGACTGGGGGATGGAAACAGCCCTAGGACTGAAAGCTTGATTTAAGAATAAGAGTTTTAAAGGAGAGATGGAGATGGAGATGACGGAGAGGGAGAAGGAGAGGGAGAGAGGGGCCAGACGTGTCCGTAGAAGAGCCTCCAGATCTTTGTGGCTGTTTACTTTGCCTAAGGCCTGTTTCCGTGAGTCAAAATATCTGGAGACAAATGTATGGGGAACAACCAGGCAGTGGTGGTAGGAAATAAACAGGATGGCAGTTCAGGACTTTTCTAATGATGTTTGATTGTGCCTCAGAGGGAGGGTGAGACTTGATTGCCTGACCCTGGTGTGGGAAGGCAGAGCCTGTAAGGTGCTGGCTTCCAGTGTGGTCCAGCTGTGCCAGAGCTTTGCAGGGCTGACCCTCGTGTGCTCTTGGGGCGGGCAGTTGAATCTGCAAGGGCAACCCTTGAGTGTGTTTGGAGCTCCAGGTTATTCACACTCTGCCCCCAGGACTGCTAAACAGCCCCATAGTGAATCCCAGGGCAGTGGCAGGAGGCTGGTCAAGAGATGGTTGTGTAGTACTTTCCACATGATATTTCATGGAGGAATTGTGGGATGAAAGGAGGCAAACTGAGACTGAACGACCTTGGGCTGACTCCTCTCCAGGCCGCTCTTGGAGACATCCTTAGAAATGATGGATCCCCGTCTGCCTTGATGGCAATCCAAAGCCCAAGCCCTGGCCTCCAGTCAGTTTGGCAAGAAGGTGATCAGAGGCCTGTCCCAAAGCAAGAACACAGTCTAGGCATGCAAATGAGACAAGAAGCTCTCTCCAGGTGGATACCGAGCTGAACAACACAGACAAGTTTCTTCCAAGGAAGGCTGAGGAGTAGATTGAGTGTTGTGATCTAACTAGGATGGATCCTGTGCTCAACAGCAATGGTCTCCCTGCCCCAGTATGGCCCTCAAAGCACACATTCCATTCAGCTGAACCCCATTAAACCATCAATTTCTCAGTTTCCCCTCAATTATGGAGATCAATGACCCCTTAACTCTGCTTTCCTCCATACATTTCCTGCTTCTTCCAAATGTGGAGCAGTTAATTGCAGTTCACTGCTCATCCTAATGTTTCCTCTCTTGCTCACTTTCTCTCTCTGCTGTAATTTACTGACATTTTCTGAGCACGTTTAGGCTATGTTGGCAGCTGGATTCTGCGATAAGATTTTTTGACATCTAGTGATTGTTGGTCGATAACATTTCTATCCCATAATGAACAGAGGAGGGGAACAGGGAAGGAAAGTGCAGACAAGGAGTGATCTTCAACAGTTAGGAGATGAGATCATTATCTCTTGGAAACATGGGAAAGGCAGAAGTGAGAGCAGAGAGGTGATGCAGTCATCACAGCTGAGAACAACCTCATAATCACCTTTCACAGGACAGGCATTGCTTGGTACAAACACAGCTGTCCCAGGGTGCTCTCTGCTTCCCCAGCTCCAACCTTGGGATGTCTCACAGGGAGTCTGATCACAGATCTCCTTGCAGGGGATGTGGCCAGAGAGGAGGAAGTAGAGGTCTTGCTTTCCCTCCAGCTGGAGTTACTGCTGCTGGCTCTGGATGTGTGTTCCTGAGTGCCAGTGGGCAGCCAGCACGCTGCTGGGGTCTCCAGAGCTGTGGGATCACATCTCCCTCTGCCTTTCTTTCCCTTTCAGCTGATCTAAGACCATGTCTACACTTTCTACCCTTGCCTGCAAAGTCCACCCTGACTGGTGAGCCCAGTGAAGGCTGAGGAAACATTGTGCCAAGCTCCTGGTTTCTAGGAACCATCCAAAGAAATCATGGCTGCTAAAAGTCAGGATTTGTGCCTTGGGTTATCAAGACCCAGCTGTGTTTGATCTGAGATTATAAGGCTTCAGAGTCCTACACTATCACAGAGGCAGAGAATCACAGAATTGTAGAATAGTTTTGGTCACAAAGAACCTTCTGAAAGCCATCTAGTTCAACTCCTCAGCAGTGAGCAGGCTGCCCAGGGCCCTGTCCAGCCTGACACTGAGTATTTCCAGGGACAGGGCATCCACCTTCTCCCTGGGAAACCTGGGACCTTGTTCTACCACCGTGATTGTAAAAAAATCTTCTTTCCTATACGTAATCTAAATCAACCCTTCTTCACTTTGAAACCATTAAAGGCATTATCCCTCGTCCTTTCACGCTGTGTGAGGTGGACTTGCTGCTTGGGGTTTGGCTTGGCTTGGGCCTTGGTTTAAGCTCAGGTTAAATGCACCTAGATACAAAATGCTGTCTCTGGTGAAAAGTCCCAGGAATTTCATCCAAGTACTGTTGTGTGGACTGGGACCATGGATGAGGGGTTGTGTTCTGGCTGTGACACAGGCACTGTGTGTGGATTTGGCATAAGGACAGTCTTAGTCTCTCATTTGTCTCCCAGACTGCAAAGGGATGATGCTTCCTAGTCAGGAAGTTCCTCTGGGCTGCCTGGCATGCTGGAAGTTTCTCCTGAGCTCCCAGGCTTCCACTTTTCAGCAGACATCAAAGATAGAAGTGATTTCGTGACCTTGAGCTTGTGGCATTGGTCTTGTGCTGCTCCATGAGCCTCACTGGGCACTGGTCCTTGCCCTCAGCACCACGGGATGGAACCCCAGCAGTAACCTGGATGGGCTGACCTGGACCTCAGCACACTCACATGCAGCGATGGGAAACGAGACAACACATTGCTTCTTACTCCATGCCCAGTCAGATCTTCAGCTGAAACCCACAGCATGCAGGGATTCACCAGGCAGCCAGGCATCTGCCTGTCTCTGACTAAAGGCGTTGCAGCCTTTTGCAGTCACAAAATTGGCAATGGAGTTAGTGAACAGAGAGCTGCTCACTGCTGGGGAAGCCCCAGAGCAGCAGATTGCTGCCAGAAGGGATGATTTGCTGGGGAAGCACAACTACAGGCTCATCCTGCTGTGCTTGTTTGAGGTGGACATTCCTGGCTGCTGTCAGGTGAGCCTCACTATAGTCACCTTTATCACCTGCCCTGTGACAGTGCCTCTTCTCTCCTGGCTGCAGAGAGGGCTGAAGGCAATGGCAGATCTTGTTAAGGAGCCTCACTGAAGTGCAGATGGGGTAAGGCTGGACCTGAGTTTGTTTTCCTGTCATTCTTCTCATCCCTGGAGTCTAAAGGGTGCTTAGTTCTGATTTCTGCCTGTGCCCAGCCCAGCCCAAATTTATACCAAAGGTCATAAGGACAGGCAGCGAGGGGCAGAACCATCCTCCTGCTCCCAAATCTCTCCTCTGCCACTTCCCACTGTGAAAATTTTGGAGAGAAACACAAGAGACAAGGCGCATATGGCCATAGCTTCCCCACTCCCACATCTCTCAAGATGGTATCTTTGCCCTTAATAGCTCTTGATGGGATTTTTTTCCTTTTACTCATGTTGTTCACCCGCTTTGGGAAACAGATGAAATTCAGATGTCATCTACAAGATCTTCTGGCAACAAGCTTCACAATTTGAACACAAATTGGGGGGTGGGGGAGTGGTGTGAGGATGGGTGGCAGGAAAGCATCCTTTTGTGTTCATTTTAAGCCCTCTGCCTAGTGAATTCCCTGTATGCTTGTTCACTCTAGTGCTGCAAGCTACAGCAAAAAAAGAATACTTCATCTGCCACCTTCTTTTAACCTGTCAGGTTACTCCCAGCATCTCCATTCAGCTTTTTCTCTGAGCAGCAGAATCCTAAGTGATTTAGTCACTTTGTGTCTAGAGCTGTTGTGTGTCTCTGGTTAGACCTGTCACCTTTCCTTTCCTCTGCTGTTTCCAGCTCTGTTTCTTATCTGAGACAGAGGTCAAGGCCACATCCAAGATGCAGCTTCACCATGGTTGGTGTGGTTGCTCAGGTGCCTTCTCCATTCCTCCCCCAAAAAGGCACAACTTTCTGTTTGCTTCTTTGTCTGCTAATGAACAGGAGACTGAGACTTCTGTAAAGCTGTCCACGCCAAACCTGCTTTCAGGAGGATAATAGCTTGTTGTCAGTTGGATACAGCTGTGTGAGATTCTTTGGGTTTTTTTCCCCCAGGTGCACTCATTTTGCATTTGCAGGAGCCACACAGAGACAGCAGAGCTACAGGCTACTCACTGCAACCACCATAACTGATTCCAGTCACGGTGAAAGCAATAAACTAATTCAGCACAGGGTTCCTGCACCCCAAATCAGGCAGGGCAAGGTGGGGCAGGGGCTTGCTTTAGGCTGTTAAAATATTAATGTGTCTGCTGGTTCCTGACCTGGTTTTTAAGGATGTCTGAAGACATTCTCTTCAGCCCTGCTACTGTCTCTCCTGGAAGACACAAAGCCTCTGCTTCCTCAGCACACCCTTTCTTCTTCTTCTTCCACCCACTGCTCCTAATTCGGTCCCTCATTTATTAGATCAAGAAAAGAGGAACATCCCCTATGTTCTTACCAATCCATCCAGATAAAACTAATGGGATTTCAGGCTGACAGGACTCAGAAAAGACCATTTTATCTGACTGAGAAACATAACCACATGCCTCAGACTAATGGAGAAATACCTGTTGAGAGCCAGAAATAAAGGAGGGTAGCTGCCGGATGCTCTGTTTGGTTGTTAATATCATCCAACTTTTAAAACTCCTTAGTTATCAGATTTTGCAGATCAGCTTAAAAAAGAATTGCAAGATCTAAAAAACGGGAAGCATTTGCTCTTTGCTATATTAGGAACGCATCGCCCAGCTTTTCTCTGCAACTATGACAGCAAAGACTATGCTCCAGAAACTGAAAAAACCCAAGCTGAAATTCCCTGGAAATAGCTCGTTTCCACCACAGGGAAGGGCATAAAAAAATATAACACCACCAAATAAAATCATTAAATGTGAACTGTGGATTGTCTTTTCATCTCTGCTGTTACCAGGTTAACAAGGAGAGAGGGAAGCACCACCTAAGGCAGGATTTTCTTGGAGATGCTTGGTGGCAAGGGTGCCCCAGGAATGGGACATCTGATTTTTGTGTCCTCCTCAGATGGGAAAAGGAGCTCAAAGACACTTCTTCACAGTCCTCCCAGCAGAGGGAACTGTCGGTCCTTGCTGGAGGCAGGTCACTTGGAAGCTGGGATGTTTTGCAGAGCTGCAGAACAGGCATGCAGGGGCAGCTGCACTTTAGACTGGGGGCCGCAGCCTGCTGCTGCTGCATCTGCTGAGGTGGCAGGGCATGTTTGCAAGCCCACAGGGCTGTTTCATCCTCTGAATCACAGTCCATGCAGCAAAGGCTAAGCCTAGCCTGGTCTTGGGTAGGGTTATGGTAGCTCCTGCTGCCCATCTTAGTCACCTCCTGCACTAAGATGTTTCTGTTCTTCTCTCTCCGCACACACACTTCCACAAAAAAGTAAGGAAAAATGGACACTCTGTCTCTCCCCTACCACAGCCCCTGTCTGTACAAACCCTGCCTGGATTTGCCATCCAGTGCCCAAATCCCATGTTAACTCTGTTTATCTCACAACACCCAAGGGGCATCATAAGCTGCTGGACTGGTCCACCTGTAATATAACCTAATTTTTATATAAGAGGCACCATAAAAGTGCCAAAAGCAAAAATCAACCAGGAAAACCCCAAAACCTATAATGGAAAAGCTTTATCTAAGGCAGTAAAGTAAAAAAGCACCAATTTTGCTGTTGCTGGAATACCTTATTTCTGCCTCTTCCTACCTGTGCTGTCTGTATTGACACTCAAACTTATCATTTTTCATAGGTCCCCATATTTCATTTAATCTTTGGTGCACAAAGAGGATAAATTAAAGTTAACCTAGATAACCACAAATTTCCTTTTCCCCAACTTTTGCCAGCTTGACCTGAGGAATGTAACTTCCAGAGCAGTGTTTATGTGATGCTGCTGTGGCCGTACATGCAGCTGGGCACACACACACACACACACACAGAGGCTGTGGCCACACTTCTGATGCAGGCAGTGGGTCTGCAGGGAAGTGAGGGACTCCCAGGGAGCAGATTACACCTCCCTTCACAGGCATGTGAGAATGCTCAGTGCGCTTCAAGCACAAGCAAATGGCTAATGAGTGGAGGAAACTGGTGTTTTATTGTGCAGTATAATAGGATAGCACAGCTAAACACAATAAAAGGCAGACAGCCATATCCCTGCAACATAAACCTGGCTGGGCTTTGGAGCACTTGGGGTCTATTACACAAAACTCCATGGCCTAGGGAAGGCAGAGGATTTCTGCTCCATTTACTGACATTAGGCAGGGCTGCTGCTAGCATAGGTTCACCCCATTACAGCCACCTGGCAGGCTCTCCTGCAAGTTGTCTCTCCCTGGGATATCCCTGGAGTTATCTCAGGATATTCACACTGGAGAGCTGGATGCCACAGCAGTTAAACCCAGTCCTTCCCAGTCTGGCTGCCTGTTGGGGTTTCTTTGAGCATGGCTTTCCTCTTGCCCCTTTTATTTGTTCTGTAAATCCCCAGTTATAGTCCAGCCCCAGCAGCTCCAGGCTCCCTGGGTGGCTGATACAGCCCCAGCCCTTGTGCCCTTGTGGGGCCGTGGCTGATGGCTGTGCTTGCTTTGACATCTCACCAGCCTCTTTAGAAGATGAATGAGCCTTGTTAATCAGCAAGTGGCTCTAGGAGAGGACTAGGGCATAATATACCTGCCCAGAACCAAGAAACTGGGTTGTCTTCTGTCCTCTGCTTTGATGCCTTGTAATGCATGTCACACCTTAGAGAGGAAGATTCAGAACTCTGCAATTAGGGCTGATTTGTTAGTATTCATTAGACATATATTGTTCCTGAGCTGCAGAAGCCCTGGGCTCTTCCAGACTGTGCTATTCAGCATTCTCAGGAGCAGACCCCTTTCCTTGTTTCTATTCCCAGCCTCATGTGAGCTTTTCCCTGCTTCTGACCATTCCCTCTCTGATGCTGCTTTCCGGGCGGTGCTCGGTTGCTGGTGGTCCTTGACATCTCCATCAGACAGGCAGGAGAAGATGAGTCCCCAGCTGCATGTGAGCTGCCAGAGCAGAGATGACCTGTGCTGGGGAATTTGGGTTTGTTCCCATGGCAGAGACCTGCCCAGGGCTCCACAAGCAGTGCAGATGGAGTGCTCTGCTGAGATAAACTTCACATGCCCAGGTAATCCATCCTATGCTGCTTCATCCCTCCAATCACCCTTTCTGCTGCAGAAGAACCCCAGCCTGGGTAACTGCTCCCTACCTGGAAACCATCCTCCTGTTCATCTTTGCCAGCATTTTCTAGACCTTTCCAGCTTCATCTGATTGAAAGATGAGGAACAGCAGCACACCCTGTGCCCCAGTCGAAGGTGTAGTGGCTCCGTTCTGCACCATAACGTGTGTGCCTTCTTAATAATTCCTGCCTTTTGCTTTGTAATTTCCATCTCCACAGTTTGCCAAGCTGACATTTCACACACAGGTGTCTGCCCCTCCATGGTTTTTTACTGTGTAGCAATGCTTTGTTCAGAGCAAAGGAAAACCTAAGGAAGCCTTTTAACACAGGCTTTCTTCCAGAGGCTGGTGGAGCAGCATGAATGACTCCTGACAAACGCCTGCTGCATAATGTACATAAGTACATGGTGCAGAGCCTTCCCTCACAGAATTCACAGAATTCACAGAATCACTGGGTTGGAAGAGACCTTCAAGATCATTGAGTCCAACCCAGCCCCAACACCTCAACTAAACCCTGGCACCCAGTGCCACATCCAGTCTGTTTTTAAACAATTCAGGGATGATGACTCCATGGCAGACCATTCCAGTACTTTATCACCCTTTGTGTAAAATCTTCTCCCTAATATCCAACCTATATTTCCCTTGGCACAACTTGAGACTGTGTCCTCTGGTTCTGTCAGTTGCTGCCTGGAGAAAGAGACCAGCACCCACCTGAACACAGCCACCCTACAGGGAGCTGTAGGGAGTGATAAGGTCACCCCTGAGTCTCCTTTTTCTCCAGGGTAAACAGCCCCAGCTCCCTCAGTGGTTCCTCACAGGGTTTGTGTTCCCAGCCCCTCACCAGCCTCGTTTCCCTCCTCTGGACATGCTCAGGTGTCTCAGTGTCCTTCCCAAACGGAGGGGCCAGAACTGGACACAGCACTCTCTTCCTGCCATGCCTGCATTCCCCACCGCTGCACTTCATCCATCCTGCTCCAGCCTGCCTGCACAAACCTTCCCTGCAAACCAGTTGATGTTGCTCCTGTGTTTTTCCCCTCCCTGGGCAGCAGCGAGTTCTCTGTGTGTGGGGGTGTGCCAGGGGCAGTGACAGGGGGATTGTGAGTTCCCTGTAGGAAGGCGGCTCTCCATCTGCGCTTCTTGGAGCAAAAAGTCCCACAGGGAAGCAAGAGACCTGCTGAGAAGTCACCACTGCTCTGCAAGAGAGACATAGGAACCCAGGGAAGAAAGAGGGGGTAATTTCCCCTTCCCAGTGCTGTCCCCAGCCCCCCTTGTAGTAACATCTCACCCACTGTTACCCAGAGCCCATCTCTGCACCCTTGCTGTGAGTTGGAATGCTGTCTTAGAGAAGCACAACTCCACGTGTGACGCCTGAAGGCAAATGGACTGGTTTAAAATTATGAATCCTAAAAACAAACTCCTGATAGCATGGATGGAAGTGCATATGAGGGGCGAGGTAGGGCTGTGGGAAGGTCTGTATGGTGGGGTGTGCACAGGCATTTGATTGCTGAAGTGTTGGGGGAGATGTCTGTCCCAAAAACCTGCAGTGAAAGGAAACAGGATGGCTCAGGGATGAGGCTGAGGGCAGCCCAGCTGTGCCCAGAGAGGCAATGGCAAGTAATAGGTTAATAAGGCAGAGAAAAAGTCCTGCCTAAATATAACCACCGTGCTGCAGGGTGGTTAGGCCATGTCCCCAGCAGGTCATTCTGGTCCTGACCTGATCCAGTTGCAGCGACACGAATAGCCATCTGTGAGTTTTGGTGTGGAAAATATTACTAATTAAAATTAAAAAAAGGAAAGCAAAACATCTGTACTCGGCAGCATCTGTCATTCTTGCTTCTTCAGGGCATCGTGCTTGGAAACTTTAAAACAAGAGGGTATTTTTAGTTTGAAAAAAATTAAAAGCACAATTTTAAAATTATATTAAAAAATAAAACCAGCCCAACTTCCTTTTTTTTTTCCCCCATTGCTGCCTGTGCAGCCTGGAGAAGCTTTGTGAGTTCCTGCCAAGGAGCTGAGCATGGGGAGGGAGAGGGTGTGCAGAAGGGTAGGGGTGGCAGTTCTACCCCTCCACATCAAGACCTGGCTTCTTTCTCCAAAAAGGAGAAAGCTGAGCAGGAATAAGGTCTGACTCCTGTGCTGCCTCTGCCCCTCAAGCTGCTGATGGTGTCACATGCATTAAAAACAATGTTTTGTTAATTAGGACAGGGCTGGCTGGAGACCAGACCAGGGTAAGAAAATTGGGCAATTTTAAGAAATCTTCCCTGCTGGCATATTGGAACAAAATAAATAAAAAGTTGCCCATGGCAAGCCAGTGGGAGACAATGTTAATTAAACTTGGTGAAAAAGATCCAGGGAAGGCAGAGAAGAAAGCAGCTAGCACCAAAAAAGGGCAGGCATGCAGGTGGTGTGTGCCCTACCTGAGTGATCACAGACCCCATGACCCGGCTCAGCCCCACGGTGCGCCCCTCTGGTCTGTCCCTCCATCTGCCCATCCCAAAGCCTGGTCCTTGGCCACCATCCAGCAGCACCCCTGTCTCAGAGGTGCTATGGTGCACTCTCCAGAGCTCTGGAAAACTGGAAACAGAAGCCAAACACTTGCCTAAGCATCATTCATCTTCCCCACATACAGATGTGCCCATGCCTCTTCTGCACTGCCCTACAGCCCTTGCTGCGTCTGGCAGAAGCCCCACACTTTGGGATTGGAGGGTGACCTGCTCCAGAGACAGCTCCAGAGCTGCTCTGTGGATCAGTTTGATTCCTGCAGCATCTGGGATGAGCTAGCTGGAAAACAGCAAGGCAACAGAATGGTTTGTAGTTTTTCTCATTAATATTTTCTAGACTTTTAGGTTTGGGTTTTGAGGTTTTTGTAGCTGGTGGCAAAATTACCCAAGGACTTGTATGGTTGCCTGCCTTAATCCTGAGAATTTTGCAGTTTTTAATTGGAAACTTGAAAGATTGTGAATGAAGCTGAAACCCTTGTCTGGGCTGTGTCTGCAGTAAATAGGGAAAGCCCAAGGGGACAGAGCCAAGAGGGAGGTTTGGGATGCTCTGTAACAGTGCTGAGTGCTGCAGGATGCTGGCCAGGCTCTCTGCATTGTCCAGGCTGTCCTGCACCCCATGGATCACTCACTTCCAGTTTTGCCCATGTTGGTGACACCAGCCTTTGACAGCAGGCTCATCATTTCTTGGCTGCTGCCAAGATTAAGGGCAGTCACCCATTCTCTAAACCCAAGGCAAATTTAAAGATAGAGAGATCAACGTGGGAAGTGCCAGGATTTATTTAATGACCAGGCATAGCACTGGCTTCCTTTCTTTACTACATAAGCTCAAACCAAGTAATTTTTAGGAGTAAGCTGCGAGGTACAACTGGTTTTCATATGTATTTAGGTGTCTGTACGTGCACTGTCATCTGAGTGGCACTTTGGAAACCTCAGGGAGATGTTCTCTTCCTGGGATCAGACACCATCACCTGCTAAGCATGCTGGAGAGCACAGGGACCATTCAGGTATCTCTGTCCTCTTGTCCTCCCAGGAAAAATATGTCTCTGCCCTGTGTCCTGCCCACCACCCATGCCACAGTCATCTTGGCAACTAACAGGTGGGGAGGACAAGATGGAAGTCTGGAAGAGAAATGTGCTGTCTTGGGAGGGGGCATCCCAACAACTGTCCCCCACAAAAGACAAAAGAGAGACCTGCACCACCCTGACACAAAATGGAGTTTGCCTCTCTAAAATCAGTGGGGAAATTAGGATAATAATTCCAGGCACGAGTCGTGGAGGGGCAGGGAGAAACTCAGGGCAATCTGTGACTCTGAAAGCCTTTGCACTTCCAGACAGATGGCACTTGGCAGAGGCTGCTCTTGTGCTGCTCGTGTTCGAAGCCTTGCTTGCTTTTCTGGGGGAAGACAAGCCACGGAGGGGAAGTGGTAAATACTCCCAGCCCCAAAATGTCCCTGTTATCCACCCACAGCTCTGCCTAGAGCTTGGGTATGCAGGAAAGATGCAGGATTTTGGGCAGCAAGTGCTGGTTTGTTATTGCAGGGGCGCCTGGGAGCAAGGCGCTGCACACAGGGACACACGGCAAGCGCTGGAGGCGGAAGAGCACAAGTTGTTTGGTGCCTGTTTGTCAACAACTCACAAGGCAAGCTGCTGTGGACAGTTTGGGGGTTGTGAGTATTTTTCAGAGGGTTCCCAGGTCTGCCTGTCCAAAGATCTGGGATGTGCCAGGCATGCAGGGCATGTGCAGACACAGGGGCAGAGTCGCTGTGTGCACAGAGCTGTCGCAGGGACGGGACAGGAGCATAACCCCACGTTGCCTCAGCTGCAGCCTATTAGCTGACCATGCTCTCTGCTCCTAAATCATTTCCTGAAGGGCTTTTTGAAACCAGAAAGAAAAAAATTCCCCTTCAAGATGGTGGTGGAAGGGAGGGGAGGAGGGGGGTAGAAAATGGTGAAAAGTTCAAACACAGCCTGATGTCTCGGAGCTGCTTTCATGCCCAGCTCGATCTACCAGGAGCTTCGTGTGGGTGTGCAAAAGGTAAAGCTGAGCACAGGCAAACCCTCCCCTCCACGAGGGTGGGAGCCCAAGGACCCAGGCTGAAGCTTTTTTTCTCTTTTTTCTCTTTTTTTTTTTTTTTTTTCCTGCTTGTGACTTTTTAGCAGTCCTTAGGGGACATTCCAAGTATGTGGCCAGGCATGGAGATAGTTTAAAACACATTAAGTTCACGGACAAGGTGTCATTAGGGCTTCTTTGGAGGAGGAGAGAGGGAGGAATTATTTGAAGTTCGTTTGCCCAGAGGGAGTGCTCTCTGAAGAGGAATGGTTTCGGGGCACGGCGGGTCTGGTTCAGGGTTTTTGCTCTTCCTGCAACTTCGAGGAGCTGTTTCGTTTGAAGACGTTGGCTGTTACGGTGCAGGACGGGACAGAGAACAGAAAAGCATCAAAAGTATTTTGCCTGCTCTGCCTTTAAAGTTGCTCTCCCAGACTGTCTAGGAGAGCAGGTCGGAGCCGCAGAGTCCTGTTTCATGGGAAATATCGACCTCTTTGTTGTTGTTGTTCCAAACAGGAATGAAAAATGTAAATTTCTGGTCAAGCAAACATTCCTCAGGGCTGTTCTGGAAAATTGAAGCGACACTTTCTCAGCATTTTTTGTTATATTAAAATTCAGCATGCAAATTGGCTGTGTGATATATCTTACATAACATACCGTGAGCAAAATGTAATAGAATATAAGGTATAAATCCAAAACATTAAATGGAGTGGTTTCCCCTAAATATGTTACCAGAATGATACCTTTCTGGCAAAAGGTTTGGATTCTATTGAAACAGCTCCTTCTTTTGTTTTGGAAAATTTGCCTGTTGCAAACAAATCTGAGCCATCCGCAGGCATAGTCCCAAGACAAGCCTGCCCTTCCTCGGGGCCATCTTTCCATCAGGACCATCTCCTCTCTGAGGAACGGGCTCCTTCCACTGCTCCCTGCTCATATTTTAGAAGAGCTTCCTTGTGGCAGGGGCTGGAATTTTACCAGGTTTGCTGGGCTCCTAGATACCAGTCACCTACTTTCTGGAAAAGGCAGGAGAAAATTGGCCAGACCTAGGAGTGCTTCTCTTTATTTTTTTCCCCTGTATTAAGTCTGCAATTACAGTTGGGTTTTGTTTGTTCTGCTGTTTGTTGGTTATTTTTTTCCTTTTCTTTTTGTGCTGTTGTTCATTTAAGCAATTCTGAAATCAGACTTTTCCAGGCCTTCACAAGCAGAAATGCTGCTTCAATACATGTACTAAAGTGTATTCTGGATGCTGAGGAAGATGAGGAAGGCAGGTAAGCCTGGGCTGGAACTCACTGCCCAGTCTTACCTCAGTGATGGGCTGCCCCATAGTGATATCCACTGGTCTGGAAGTTTCCATGGTGAAACCTTAACAGGAGATAGGGAAGGGCTGTTTTGCCCTGAAAAAATCACAAATTGAAAAGAAAGCAGATATGGAGTGACTTCTGAAGTGTCCAGACCTGAGCAATACCCCCAGCACTCTAAGAAGGAAAAAAAGAAAGGCATCTTTTGAAGATAGGAGTGACTTTGGATTCACATTGCACAGTAACTGCTGCATTCCGTGCTCAGGCTCGGGTACACGAAGCTGAGCATCCCAGGCTGGCACTGTGCTTGTCCCTACATCTGGGTGAGTCTGGGGGTCATGATTCCTTGGGGAAGGTCCTTGTTGTGCAGGCTGCAGCATGGAGCCAAAGCCTGGCTGCTGTGGGGCATCTGCAGACTTCAAGAGTTGCCTCAGTGCAGCAGGAAACCCTTCAGCTTCCAAAATACTTTCCCTCCTGTTCAACACCCCACTGGTGACACAGACGGTGTGTGAGGGCTACAAGAGTTTCTAATGTCTTTTTAGTTCAATAAAGCACAGAGGAAAGCAGTGTTACCTGTGTCTGTAGTTGTGGGATAGTTTGGGGAGGTACATTTTTTAATGATAATCGCTCCAGTGAAGGCTGCAGGAGACATTCTATCCTTAGCCTGATTTTCTCTCTAAAGAAGTCACCAGGTTGACAGATTAAATCCAGCACAGGGGAAAATGACCCTACAAAGCTGGACTGGGGTAGGGCAGGACCTGAGCCCCAGCTCTATGAGAAGGAGAGGGGTTAGAACCACTCCAGGATGGCACTGACCGGAAAAACAAAACCTCGCTATCTTTCAAATGTCTCTGTAACAGCAAAGGAGGAGTGTGGGGCTTGAGAGCAAACTGTCTGTGATCAAAGCCTCTCCTAGAAGCTGCTTGCTGCGAAGTGATGCTTTGATGATGTGTTACCTGTTCAGCAGCTGGCAGGGGCCCCCCTGGAGCAGCAATCACCCCCAGCCCTGCAGCCGCTGCACTGCAATGGCCTCGTTCTTGCTGGGGCAAACTGTGCTGGGCAAGAGGCTGCTCAGCCCACAGGCTGGTGTCACAGTGTGCAGACAGGAGCTGTGCCCCCCTCAGCTCTCCCTCCCAATGTGCCAAGGCAGACCTGGAAGCTCAGAAGGTGCCCTGAAATGTTGGGAGATCCCTAGTCTGCACTGCTGCAGCTGGCCTTGCTGGAGAAGGTGGATGATGTTAATTAACTCCAGCTGTTTCTGAAGCAGGAGTGTTTAAAATTGTTGTCCCGTCTCTGCCCAGCACAGACCAGGGAGAGCATCTGCTCTGAAGGGCTTACAGTGAAACCATGGGATGAGACAGTGAGTAGAAGCAGAGGAAATAATTGTGGATAGAATCCCAGAGTGGTTTGGGATGGAAAGGACCTTAAAATCATCTTGTTCAAACCACCCTAACATGGATAGGGACAGCTTTCAAATTAAGGTAACAGGAAAATCACCTGCACACTTATGAATAGGGTGGTGTGATGATTCAGGTGTCCAGGCAGGACCAGAATTCTAGGGAAATTTAACACCTGTCAAACTAACTGACATCACTGGAAAAGAAACACAGCTTTTTTTGGGACACATCAAACCTTTTCCAGGTCTCTAACAGAAAGAGCAAACTTCAAAGGGAAATGCAAATAAGGAAGCGTGGCTCAAAGTTTAATTGGACTTGTTAATCAGCTAGACTGGGGGAGTGAAGAAGCAGCTGATACAGGAATGTAGGGGAGAGCCTGGCCTCTGCCAAACTGAGCCAATGGTGCAGAAGCACAGGCAAATCACCACGTTGCCCTCGTTTGAGTTTCAGATGGAGAATATAATAATTTAAATTACCCACTCACCTTCCCTGTTGCGGCAGCAGGTGCCCTGGGGACTGGGTCTGCCTGGTTCTGCTGGTGCAGCTCTCATCCCTGCTGGGTGTCAGGGGTTATGGCACAGGGAGCCTGGAGAAGCTGCAGAGCTGTGCTGGGCTGGGATAAGCACCCTCATGGATAGCCTGGCTTCATGGACCTGCTAGAGGTGACCAGAGATGGGAGTTTTCCTTTATTCTGAAATCTCTGATATTTTTCCAGCAGAGACATCATGGAGGATCTCACTGAGCCTTTGCTTTGGGGGAAGTGTGTGTCAGGAAATCAGGAAACCATCCTATTCCTGCATGCTGAGAGCCCGTTTGGGGATCACAGCCTCAGGGCTGCTTCTTGGGGCTGAGGAGGGATTTGTGCCTGGCACTGCAGACAGAAACAGGCATGTCTGCCCTCATGGTGGGAGAACAGGAACTGGCAGCTGCAAATACCAGTAATGCTTGTTCCCAAGGGGGAATCATATTCAAAAGCCCCAGTCTTGAAAAGCCTGACAGTCTCATTTTCATACTTTTGGTCACTACAGAAGAAAAATGAAAGTTTTCCCAGCCTGAAGCACTCTGCTTTAACTTCCTGAACTTGTTCCAAGTGATCGGAACTGTGTAAGCATCTCCTTGGAGATGGACATTGCTTTTGAGGGTGTTTCCCTACAGGAGCTCAGTGCCTGTTTTTCTCGCTGGGCCCTTCTCCTGGCTATGGAGCTTCACCTTCCAGTGTCTTCCTTGATAACTGGGATGCCATCTGGAGCAGTGTGTGCTGCATGGTGAAGAACGAGACATTTTAGGGGGAAACTGCCACAGGAGGGAATGATTCACGGGCTCTAGGAAATGCAATTCTCTGTGCAAACAAGCTGGTAGATTTATAATTCCTCATCCCTTTTGCACAGCAAGGAAACTTGCATGACAATAGCTTACCAACCTTGAGATGCAAATATCTGGCATTTCTGGAGATAGCAGAGGGCAGAGTTTTGTGCTGGGACTTGGTAGCAGCAGCGGTGTGTGACTGGCAGAAACTGATTTGAATAATTGGGTGTCACGTCTCTATTTTTCTTTCAGTTTAACTACATGTGCAATTAATTAAAATAATAACCTAAACGGTCTCCTGCTGGGGTTGTGTTTGCTGCTTGACTTCAGTCTGCCATCAACGCTGCTGAAAGAGTTTTATCGAGACTTGCTTCTTGCTGAGAGGAGCTGGAGCAGAGAAAGGCTTTCCCAGCAGAGAAACCTTTAACGCTTGTGGCATCTGTGCTCTCCCCACCCATGTTGTCTGGGTGGTGGATAGACAACACGTAGGGATTTAATGTATCACTTCCCACATCCTCTGCCTGACCTGCGCTTTGCCTGGCACGGAGAACTGCCTCATCCATGTCGTGGGAAATGTGGTCCCTGTCCTGCCTCCAAGGCAGCGTCTTGGTGATGCTGCAGAAGGGCTTGTGAGGGTCGCTGTGAAATCAGGACCTCCCCCAGGTGTAGACAAAGAATAGCCCTGAGTATCTATGACAGAGACAAGGTACAGAACACAAGACTTGTGCTGCTGAAAGGTCCCGCTGGACCACTCCATAGAGCGTCAACATGTCCAAGACTCCGGACACCGAAGTTTTCCTGAAAGTGCCTACTCATTCTCCTCTAATTAACTCTAATTTCTAGCAACTCGACACAGGTGCAGCTGCCTCCAGATCCCATCTGATAATTTTGCTGTCTGTTTCCATCCACATTCCCTGCCTCACCTCTGCTCTGCAAGCCCAAGGCTGGCAGGTGTCCTCAGCAGCCTTTGCGTGAAGAGAAAGCTCTGGTCCATGAGGAAACCATTACAGGCTCTTCTTTCCTTCCTTCCTTCCTTCCTTCCTTCCTTCCTTCCTTCCTTCCTTCCTCCCTTCCTTCCTTCCTCCCTTCCTTCCTTCCTTCCTTCCTTCCTTCCTTCCTTCCTTCCTTCCTTCCTTCCTTCATTCACAATGCTCCCTAAGTGAGGGCCAAGATTTTGGTGCACATAACGTCCCTTGCAAGATCATGGTGCATCTTGTTCCCGTTGCTTCCATGCTGCAGTTCTCTATGGAAGAAACAAGATTACTTGGGGAGCTGTGCTCCTGCTTCTCACACTCCTAAACACCCTTTATCTGTGAGTTCATGCAGTTACAGTGGCAGCGGGAGCATACTTTAAAAAATCAAGATGCTTACAAGTCCTTCCCTGTTACTGTATTCATTGCTGGTACAAGAAATATTGTTCCCCTGCAGCTGAGTGCATTCACATCTCATCTTGCTCCTTTTCCCAGTTCTTTTTCTTGCCTGGCTGATTCTTTGTCAGCAGCCAACACTAATCTATCCCTGGCAGTTCCTTCCCTGCTTTTAGTCTTAAGGATGCTTGAGATACAAGGTATTGACCATGGTTGTGAGTGTGGTGCCAAGCAGCCCCTCACCCCACAACTCCTGCCTGCTCCTGGCAACAGAAGACAATGGTAGAGATTAAAGCACGCAGCTGGCAGAAGCAAGATTATAAACTTGTCCAGAAGAAATTGAATTGGAATTTAGCTGAATGGGAAAGCAATCAAAATTCAAACGATTTTGTTGGGTTTGTTGTTTTGTTGGGGGGGGGGGGGTGGTTTGGTGTTTTTTGGGGGGATTTTCCTTTTTTGTTTGTTTGTTTTTGGTTTTTTTTTTTTTTGCTTAAACCAACTGGCTGAAGTAGAGCTCCAAAGACTTAGAACTGCATTCATAAACTTTAAGGACAGCGAGGACCATTTTGATCCTTTGGTCTGACTTCTTCCTTGGTGTGAGCCTGATCACTCCTGCCAGCCTGAGCACTCCTGCATCAAGCACAGGGTTTTTGTGCCTCTTTTAGAAAAACAATCTGTATTGATAGAGAGATCAAGAGGATGGCGAGCATCTCACATTCTTTAGTAGTCCATAAGTGCAGATTAAGCTGATTTATCAATTATTTGAATAAAAGGATGTCTCATGCCTATTCCAGAGATAGTGAGGACTTGCTTCTCTGCCCACTTGTGGGCACAGGGTTTGCAGAGCATGAGGGATATACCAGGAGGAAAAGCCAAAACACAGAGCCAGAAGAGAAGGGGAAGGAATCTAAAAGCACTGCTTGACAAAATGTCACTACTTTCCTCTGAGCCCATTGTCTGAAAATAAGAGATGGTGTGCTTTTGTTTCCATCCCCACTTCAATTAGCACAGTGGGGACAGCCATTAGTACCCAGCACTCCTCATCCAGAACCCTGACCTCCACAGAGAGGTCTCTAAGTACAGTTGTGATCTACAGCAGGGTCACTGCAGTTATTTATCACTGGTTACAGCAGAGAGTGATGTGGTGGGAGCTGTTACACCCCATGCACCAGCATTACAGCTCTTCGGTAGCACGGGCTTGAAATGGCTGCTGGAGGGGAACATTTTCTTCTGGCCCTGACAATCCAGATGTTTGGGAGGTGCTGAGAGGCAGAAAAAGGGTGAAGTCCCAAAAAGGGGTTTGCTCCCTGGCCAGCTCAGAGGAGCCTGTGGGAAGAATCCAGCCCATGAGAGGCAAATATGGGGCACTGCTGACCTGGGCACAGCCAGACCAGAGTGGGACCACTGATGGGAACCAGCACACTGAGATCTGGGCTGTTCCAGCCCCACGGGGTGATTTGGTTGTTTCTCTGTTCACTGATTTGTTCTCTAGCCTCTGCTGGCTGTATCTGATGGCCTGCACATGCTTGGGGGAGCATTCACCTCACCAGCTGGTTGGGATGTCTGCATTCCCCTCTTCTGTCCTGCCCTGGATACATCCCTGCTTCACTAGCCAGTGCAGACCTCAGATGTGAGTCTCACACTCCTAAACCCAAACACACCCCCCCAGAAGCAAAACTGCTGCTCACGCTATCTCACAGAGCCGCCTGAAGGCATGGAAACTGCTCCTTCTCAGCATTTCTTGTCCTCCATATCACTGCTCCTTTGCCAGGGGTGCCTGAGGGGCCCAGGACCCACTGCTTGATAATTTGAAGGCATAGGAGAATGAGCCCTTGCTTCCCCACTCTGCTGTAGGAACAGGCAAAAGCCAGAGGAAGAATGTGGGGACAGCACAGGGACACTGTGAGAGCATCTCAGGGATATTTTCATTTATCCCATGCTGCAATGTCCAGCACCACTCTGCCCCTTCTGTCCAGACATCAGATTTAGCAGGGGTGTCTGTCATGCTGTTTATCAGAGGACGCCCATCTCAGTTAGACACCCCCACACGAAGTATCACTTATATTAAAGCAGGGCAAAACGTGAGACCACTGTATTACCTCTTTCCCCTGCAAGCTCAGCCCCTCGGCGCTCAGCCCAGCCCCGGGCAGGCGGGGGGAAGCATCCCAGGCTGAGCACTGCCCTGCCGAATCGTGTGCCCACCCTGGAGAGCCCCCGCGGCCGCTCGGAGGGCGCCGAGCATCCTCCCGCGGTCCCCGAGCGGGCCCTGCCGGGAGATGGCACTGCAGGCACGGAGAATCATCGGCCGCGCTCCGCCGCCCACAGCAGCCGCCGGAGCCAAGACAGCCCTTTTATTTGGTCTTTCCTATCCTTCCCCCGAGACCCCGCTGGAAAAATATTCTTCTTGTCCCCTGTGATCGCTGCATCCTTGCCGCTTTGCAGTATTTCGTTCACCTCGCTGCTAAGGAAGGAGGCGGCGGGTGCACAAAGGATGGTTGGGGGTAGCTGCCACATCCCTGTCAGCATCAGGGCAAAGAGGGATAGAGGCAGAAAAAGTCTGTGCCCTGTCCTTAAGCGATGAAGACACCGCTTTCCAAACATGTGGTTTGCAGTCTCAGACTCTGCCTGGAACCCTCCAGAGCATGAATATTTCAACTGCAGCCTCCTCTGGATCCATAATCACCCAAAACTTCCCTGGGAGCTTTTTTTTTTAGTTCAAACAAAGAAGCTGTGCAAGCATAATTAATTTCCCCGTCTCTAGGTGGGAAGTTTTGCTAAAATGGCTGTCAGGAAATCAAAATTTACAGCACCTGAAGTTTTGCTAACTCGCTGTTTCACATCGCGGTACCAGGGGAGATGCAGATTTTCTTGTTTCTCATGAGAGCTTGAATCTCCACCTGGACGAGACTGAGAAATTTCGGCAGCCTTTTGCAATGCTGGCCCAATTTCCTAAGGAAATTTCATGGGCTTTTCCTCACCCTGCCAGATTTTTCAACACCTTTCAGGAAGTCACAGCTGAGCAGTTTTGGTCAGGATAGTTTTGCGTTTCAGGGAGAATATTTGGACTGTTAGGTCTTCTTGGCAAACAGTTGTTGGATACTCCCAGGATGGGTGTTTGTGCTCCGCAGTGGTGCATTGTCCCAGGCAGCAAGGTGTTCCCAGAATGGGATATAATGTGAAAACTCAGTGAGAAGACACCCATCAATTCTCTTGTGAAAACACATCTGTTTGGGCTTAGATAAAAGGTTCCAAACTGATGCTGTCTTAGGCTTGGAGGCTTTTTTTTACTGATGGTTGGGTATGTAGTGGTTGTTTTTTTTTGTTTTTTGGTTTGGTGGGGTTTTTTTTGTTTGTTTGGGTTTTTTTTTTTTCCCTTTTTTTTTGGTTGGTTTTGTTTGTCCCTTTTTGAGGGCAGGTGAGGGGACGAAGGGGTGGATGGGATGAAGGGAGATATTTTTTAGTTGAAAATTCTCAAATCTGAAGTTTTGAGAACGGGAGCATGTAGGTGCCATACCTGCTCTGGGGAGATGATAAAAAGCAATTATGCATTTTGACGTAATGCCCTATTCTGGCGTTTTTACAGAGAAATGGTTTGCTCAGTTTAAAGAAGGAGCCAAATAAATCTGAAAGAAGATCAGTGTTGAAGGGTCACAAGTGGAACGTTTCAACACAGGGTAAACAGGCAGGTGGGCTGTGATTGTACCAGGTGTGTGAGAGAAGAGCAAACATTTGCCTCCTTTTGGGCTTGGCAGTGGTGAAGGTGAAGGAAGGGATGGCTAGAATGCAGCTAATGCAGAAGAAGGAAAAAGGAAGATGGCAGAGGGTGCAGGAGCAGAAAGAAGAGGGAGTATTTTTCTATTTTTATGAAAGGACTGTATGGTACCCAGCAGTGTCCATTCTGACTTTGTCAGCAGCCACAGGAGCCATCCATCTCATGGTATAGGTCTACCCCACACAGAGGCACCAAGGAGCTGTGGGGTGAGGATGGGGCTTAGCCCAAGAGGGTTTCGCTTGCTTGATTGAACTTCTGGGCTTGTAAGAATTCATCTTCAAGCTAAAGGAAGATAAAACAGCAAATCATTATAAAAAAATGCATATTTAAAAAGTTTTTATACACTGAGAGCAAAAAAGTGCGGGGCACAGGAATGGTGGTGATGGTGGTGGTGGCGTCGTGTTTGGGATAGTGACCTCCCACTGTAGCTGTCTCCTCCAAAGGCAGCTCTTTGGGATCTGCTGTTAGAGATGGGAGCTCTCTCTTCATCCCCTGCTCCACACACCCGGCACTGATGTTTCCCAGGTGTTTCTGACTTGCACGGTTTGAAACTGAGTCACCTTTGATTTCTCCTGACATTTCCCAGAATTTTTTTAACTGCAATATTGTATTTATCCCAAATGTGGGTATCTGGGGAAATTGTGCTTTTCAGCTAAAGGCAATAAAGGGAAAAAGTGAAACAAAATTAATCTTTCCCCATCAACCCCCCCCCCGCAAAAACCAAAAAAAAAGCCAATCAAAAAAGCCCCACCAAAAACCCCCAACCTTTTTGAAAGTCATGGGGGCAGGGGTTTTCAAATTCCTCACCAAAAGACATTCAAAAAGCAGCTCTTTCATTTTTTTCTTTCAAACCCAACCTTTTCATGCTAAAAACATCAAACCGCTCTAATCCCTGGCTTCTGCTTTCTTATGTGAAGAAGATGATTTGTGATAGAAGCCAGTCCCGCAACCAGAGCAAGGAGCCACGCTGCAGCAGATGCTGGCTTGCCTCGAGGTGTTAATCCACAGGCGGATCGTGGGGATGAACCAGCCCTGCTGGCACCGGCCACGGCTCGGGAAGGGCTCACACGTGGCTGGCGAGTGGTGGGGTTTTGTGGCAGGGGGTCTCAATCCAGCCAAAAGCCACAACCATCAGGACATCCTTGCTTTCTCCAGGGTGGTGAGAGCACTTGTCCCCTGCAGACCCTGGGGTAGTTTGGGTGCAGTTCTGCTACAGAAGGGGCTGGAGGCAGAAGGCTCCACAGAGCAGCACTAACCTGGGTGTGCTTGATGCCATCCACATTCCCTCTGGACACCTCCAGGGCCCCTGACTCTGGCAGCGGTGAGCCCCTGTAAGATGTCCTGATCCATGGGGAAAAAACAACCGACCTGGCCAACACACAGGATTATGGTGCTGATTTCCCCATTCCAGGAGCATTGCAACACTAATCCTGTAATTCAGTGCAAAGTGGTGCAAAACACGATCGCTTTAATGTCTCGGCTCTTGCCTGAGATTTCATGGGGTTGCTCTTCTGGCACCACAGGAAAGAAAATGCTGGAGGAAACCTTTTCCAGACCCCTATCCTCTTGTTCCTCACTCAGAAAGACATGTGCAAAAATGTATTATAAATATGGCTTTCATTCCGCACTGAGCCCCTTCCGAGTGAGGAGCTGGCAGCCAGGGGTCATGTGGTGAGTGGGTGATGGGACAGACGTTATTTATAACAGGTGTCAGGCGATACTTTGTCATCGATATCTTACCCAGCAGTGGCAGCAGCAGCAGTAGTGAGGGGTCTCTCCATATTCAAATCTCTGTTTTCCAGCAGTGGGTTTGGTAACAGCATGCACGGAACCGGATGTCCTTGTTGCACATGGAAATTTCACTCATTTATTTCAGCTGACTGGCAAGACCCAGTTCTCTTTGTACCACTCTGCATCCCAAATCATGCTAATCACTCATCTCTGTGCCACTTAATGCCCATGACCAGGGCTACATCCAAGGACAGGATTTTTCCTGCACAGATCTTTGCGCACACTCATGGCTGCATCACACTCTGTCCAGGCTCTGGAGGTCCCCACGGCCTCTCCTTGCCCACACATTGTTGTATGCATGCAGATGCTCACCACCATCACCAGAACTCTTCCCAGGCAAATGGGTAATCGACTGAAAAGCCACAGCCAGGTCCTGTGCTTATTATCTCCATCTTTGTTTTTCACATGCACCTCCCACTATCTACACAGGAAGAAGTTTTGGCAAATGTAATAAAGACAAGGTGAAGTTTTACATTAAATATTCTCTCCTGCTATGAGTCCTGAGGAATTTTAATCAGTCCAGGAGTACCAGCAGAATTCCTTTGCCTGCAATCTTTTCATGATCTTGCTTTCCCCTCTTGTTCCTCGTGGGGAGCATTTGCTGAGAAGATGATTAAATTGGGCTGGTAAAAAGCTCGTCGGCTCCATAGCTTCCATCTTTTCCTGCTTCTTTGCAAGAACATTTGTACTTTTTTCTGGCCTGCGGCATGCAAGGTCAGCTGCTTTCTTTGCAGTTTTCTTGTACGTTTCCTCACCATTGTTGTGGGGTTTTTTCCCCCTCCAGAGAATCTCTTTTGTGCAAAGGCGAGAGACAAGGCTCCTAGCTCAGCCTGCTGTGTTGTTGTTCGCCTGAAGTCCAGCAGGAATTCAAGGAATGGTTCCCCACGTCTCCTATTCACCTTGCTCCTGCCAGTGGCAAGGGGTCGGGCAGGGGGCGGATATTTTGGGGAAGCAGTGAGCAAGGAGTGCAGACTCAGGGGCTGATGTGAGCTCAGGGATTTTGGAGGGCTGAAACTCATCTGCTGTTGCCTGCCAGTAGTTCAGTGTAGGAATTTGGGCATTTTCCTTTGAACAAATGATTCACCAGTAATCATTTAATCTGCTCTCCCAATGTTTGAATAATCTGTGAGTAATTTAGTCAGATGTTTGCCACAGAGTATCAAAGAAATGGTTTGGAAAGACACTGGCTCAGACTCTCACCTCGTATATGCTCAGCTTTGGGGTAAACCAGGCCAGTGCTGTCCTCTGAGCTTTGGCCTCAGGTGTCCAAGAGATTTACAACTGGCCAGGACCAGCCTCAAACTGGCCAGTTCAGGATCTGACCATGGCTCAGCTGTACTGTATTTTTGCCATGCAGCTGTGAAGCATCTGCTCTCCTGCTTGGGGTACCACTGCTGCTGGAGGCTGGGGGTGGCGTGCAAAGCGCCAGAGTGGCATTTTTGGTGACAAGTGTCCTGGCTGGATATCAGTGTACAGGCTTGTGATGAGCCCCTTGCTTTCTCTGAGTGGTTCCCTCTGGGGTGCTGTGGATGGGGGAAGCAGCCCAGGGTGATGGACTGATGATGGCTCATAGGCTAATGGAGAATTATTTCCCCAGGTTCAGCTCTCTTCCTGGACCTATTTAAGCTCCGGTATCTTTCCATTCCTGTCCCCACAAAACCACCGGCTCTCCTGACACACTTCCCAATGACATCAGAGAGCTGCTGCTTCTCACAGAGCTTTGACTCCTTCTTTTTCAGCTCTGATCCTGGCTGACAGCAGGGAGGGGTGGAGAGGGAGAATGAGGGGTTGGAATTTTTTTTCCTTTTCTTCCATTTTGTGACTACTTCAATCCAATCCTGACTTTTTGGGCAGGAGGGTCACTCCCCAGCTCTGCTGCATCCTGTTGAAAAGCCTTGGAGACATCTGCTTTTGACCTTTAGTTTTCCCTCCTCAGTTTTTTTTTTTTTTTTTTTTCTGTCTCCTTTTTTTTTTTTTTCCTAGGACCTGCTATCTCAGATTCCCCCGGAGTCCCAACACACTGATTATTCTTCATGGATTAAACTACTAACAATAATAATTTATTGTGCACTTTCATCTGAGACAAAACATCATTATTTCCATCCAATTAATAGTGTCTTTTAGCAGCATCAGTGAAAAACTAGAAAAAACCTGGCTCCCACCCAGCCCCCTTCCTCTGCCTGTGTGATATTGTCTGCACAACTGCAAACAGAGGTGGTAGCTTTGATTTGATCAACACTTATCTAGTTAAAACAAAAGAGAACTACTTTTGTAGGCTTGCCCAAATATTAGGTTTTTGGGTTTTTCTTTAACAGGAAGATCAGGAAGAAAGCTCTGTTGTTTTGTTACTACTGTTGTTTTCTTCAGACCAGGAGAAGTCCTGGGATGCCAGGGAAAGTGGGAACCTGCCAATGGGAGTATTTCTCCCAAGTCTCTCTGCAGAGTTTTCTTGCATGTGTTGTTTCCTGAGTCACGGGGATTTGAGCTGGGAACGCTCAGATATCTGGAAGCTGGAACAGCTCCTATTGCCGACCTGAATGCTGATGTCCAGGGAACAGCACCCCTGCTATAATCACTAGGCTGGAGATAAGGGCAAAGGATGTGCATAATGGGATTCAGGGCTCTGCAGGGCTCCCCAAAATCGCCTGTGGGCACTGCTCCCTATCCCTTGCTGGCAGCTAGCCCCTGGCAGGGAGCAGGCTGTTTCTTCATGGGCATTTGTCTTTTCCAGGCTGGGAAGACAGAGGTATTTTTCTACACACTGGCAGCCAAGTGGGGGATGTGGCTGGGAAAGGCTATTTCCCCTAGGCCTCCTACTCCATGGCATCCCCAGCCAGTGCCACCAGGGTGCCAGTCAGCCTTTCCCCAAATCCTACCCACAAGGTGTTTGCCTTTGCATGGGCAGTTGGCAGGAGGCAGGGGTGGATGCCCTGCAAGGGTGCCCTCCCCTCGGCCTCCTGCCCACCCTGCCCTTCCTTGCCCCGAGGCCACTTGGCTGTCCTTGCTCACCCTCCCCATTGGCTCCTGCTTGCTTGGCCTCACTGCTGCTTTAATTTTAGCAATTCCTTGGAAAGAGTCATTTTCCATAACTCAGCTCTCAGCGGAGCCCTCTGCCTGCCAGCTCTGCCTTCTCACACGTGTTGCTGGCGTGCCCCAGCAGCACACGCCTGCACCTGCCCGGCCAGGCCTGCCTGTCCCAGCCTTTTGCACACCAAATCATCACACCCGGCTCCCGTCCCCACCTGGCACATTTCAGCCTGGCACTCCCAATCCTGTTGTGCCGTGGCTGGAGTGGGCAACCTGGCCCAGCTGTATGGCCGCCCCTGGGGCTTCCCCCTCATCAGGAGTAACTGGGCACAGCACAGGGGGACATCTGTCCTTTTTGCCCTGCAGACCCCACCCATACATGTGACAGCTCTCTGTCCTTATCTGTGATAGGAAATGCAGAGTTCCCACATGCTGCAGGGGACCCCACAGGCTGGGGTTATGATGGATGGGCAGGGTGGGCTTGTTCAGCTCCCACCAGGAGGTTTTATTGAAGTGGGGAAGGTGGGTGCAGGTGTGGCTGCAGCAGCTGTGCGAGAGGGAGCCCAGCCCACATGTGTGGTGGGTGTTTGGTTGTGCAGTGTGTGTGAGAGGGGTGAGAGGCTTTCATGACAGTGTGCTTCTTCCTGTGGACACTGCTGGGCACTCCAGGAGGGTGTTGGTGTGAGGCAGCGACACACTCTCGAGTGGGGCGTGTGCGAGGATGTGCACGGAGATGGAAGCGTGGCTCCTTCTCTTGGGTCTGCATCTCGTGGTGGAGGGAAGGGACAGTGCATGTGGAGGGTGCATTGTGCACGACTGTGTGTGTGTGTGTGTGTGTGTGTGTGTGTGTGCACAGGGCACGCGTGAGGTGACCACGACCCTGCTGCTTCCACGCTGGGGAGGTGGGGTGACTTGCAGGGACTGCTGCTGGTGATGGTGTGTGCGCAGGGCGCCGTCCCCACGGTGCTTCCACGAGTGTGCATTAGCTCGGGGGTCGGTGGGGCGCGCGTGTGTGCGCGTTGCCTCCCTCCGGCTCAGCATCCGTGGGGAGGGAGGAGGCGGCTGCGGCGGCGTGTCCGCAGGGGCGTGGACCAGTGTGTGGCTGTGGGGGGTGCGTGTGTGGGTTGTGCGTGCGTGTGTTTGTGTTTGTGAGCCTGTGTGTGTGTGTGCGTGTGTGTGTGTTTGCGGGCGGGTGCGCGCGGCGCGGCGGGGCCGGGAGCGCGTCCCCGGCGCTGTGCCGGGGGGTGCGGGCTGAGCTCATCGCTGGCTCCCCGGCGCTCCTTACCAGTGGCTTCTGCGGTCACATGGGTTATGTGCTGGAGTTTAAAAGAGCTTATAGCCCCCGAGCCGGTGCAGAAGCAGCCGGTGGTTGCATGGGGTAGCACCGGGAGCGGCGGCAAGGAAGGCGCCGTGAGTACCGGGCGGCCGGGGCCGGAGGGCGGCACGGGATGTACCCCCACCCACGGGACGGGGGAGGCGGCGTGCGGGCACGGGGGTCAGCGGAGGCGAGCCACGGGGCCCGCCGCCGACGGAGGCGGAAAGGAAGGCGGGGGGGAACGCTTTCTTCCCCCGCATTCGCTCCCGGTCTTGTGCTCCCTCCCGCCCCGCAGCCGCGCACCTTTCCAGCGCCCGCGTGTGTCCGCGCCCCGACGTGGGCCGCGCGTCCACCCCGCCGTGAGGAACAAATTTGGGAAGCTTACTTTCCTGCGCCGCCGTGCGCGTGTTCCCGGCGGGGAGAGATGGGGGGCAAGGGGCCGGAGCGTCCCCGCACCCTCCGAGACAGCGGGTCCGCATCGGGGCGCGGCGGTGGGACCCCCGACCCCTGCCCGGCGGGACCTCCGTCTCCTGCCCGGCCGGGAGGGCATCGCGGCCGGCTCCAGGTTGAGGGCTGGGAGGGATGAGTTCTCCCTGCGGCAGTGCACGGGGCTGGAGCGGCTGGGACTGCGGGGCGGCTCTTTGTAAACCGGAGCCCGTGGATTTCCTGGGCGGGAGAGCAGGCTTCTTCTCCGTCTCTCCAAAGGCGCGACCTGCCTTCTTCTCTGCTGTGGCAGTGCAGATTTTATTTTTTCTTTTTTTCATTTTTTTAAAATTTTTTTTTCCGAAGTGTGATTTTATAAGAAAAGTGTCTGCATGGTGCTTCTGGGGAACTGCTCTCCCTGGGCTAGGCAGACAGTTCATCCCGAGCGTGAGTACAAGGGCTGCTTTCCAGAATTGCATAATACACACCGATCCCTATGCTGCTCAAAACTCCCTGACATTTCCACATCTTGGTGACTTCCCCCACTGCAATCCTGAAAACGAGTTGTGACTCCAGTCAGCTCGTGAGCCAATTTGTGGTGTCTTCACTGAGGACAGAACCAGGTCTGCATGTTCCAGCTTCTCTGGCTTCTCTGGCAGTTGTTTCTTTAACCACTAAACTTTTTTTGGTATAACGATCGGCACTTCTTTACTCTCTTACGTTCCCCAACCCATGCTCATGAACACATGTGCAGGGTCTGTTCAGAGCACAGGTTACAGAAAGGAGATTGCCTGCAAAGCTGTTCAATTTCTTTTCCCCATCCCTTTGTGTTTTAATTTGTGGGATGGTTGAGGAGGTCCTTTCCTCGGACTTTTGCTCAGGAACTTGCTGACATCTCCTTGGATTTAGTGAATTTCACTGACTGTGCCCACTCTCAGCACACCACGTTTTGTACTTGTGTGAGGGACAGGACCTGCACATGCTGCTGCCAGTCCCACTGGCTGTGTGTTCAGGCAGTGAGGCACTGACATTGGCTGCTTTCTGCAAAATGTGCAAATATGTGGGAGCAGCCATTCTTGCTCCCAGATCCCTGCCTTGCCCCTCTGTGAGGAGTTAGAGCTTTGCTGTGATGTCCCGAGATGTGCAAGGGATGCTCCTGTCTGGGCAGGCAGCATGCTGAGACCAGGTCCTGGGACCAGAGCTCTCTGGGGCTCACTGCACCAAGAAGACTTTCCCAAGACAGGCTGAGCTTTAGAAATGAGAGCCTCGTGCCTGGCAGTCTTCCTTGCGACAGCTCCTCAAGATAAGTTTATCCGAGCCTCTTGTCAGAGCAAGCCAAGCCATGATCTAATGATTGTACACTATCTTTGGTCTGAATTATCCCAAGAGGACCCCATTGTGCCAGGACTCTGCATCCCCTTTCCCCTGAAAAGTGTTCAGCAGCTTCTGGACTTGGGAAAAGCCCTGATACCTCTCAGAGCCACAAAGCTTGTGATGCACACACACATTCAAATAGCTGTGTGACCAAGGCTTAGCTTTTGGAGACGTGACTGACTCTCTGAAGCTGGCAGCAGGAGTTTTGTGGGTGCAAGCCCCAGCTCCTGGCCACTCTCATTTAATTCCCTGCAAGCTGGAGACACGCATCCTGCTCCAGCTCAGTCTGGGGCTGGGTGTGCGCCTGGGGAGCCTGTCTCTCAGCTCTGTCGTTTATTATTGCTGCCGCTGCCATTATGCCTGACAAATGAGAGTTGCTGAGTAATGTGCTGTTTGTGTGTAAATATCTGAGTGCTCGCAGCTGAGCTCACTCCTGCCACTTTGCAGGAAGCCATCTCAGCACCTTTCCCCTGTGAAGACCCGGGAGTGCAAAAGCTTCCTTCTGCGGGGACCTTCCCACCGCTACCGCCAGCTCTAGCCTCCACTCTCCACTGCTCCCCTGCAAGCGTGAAGCCTCCATCCTCTCCAGCTATCGTGGCAGCCCTTCTGCTTTCCTGAATGTGAGTCAGGGGTGGGAAAGGGCTCTGTGTGTGTGTGTGTGTGTCTGTGTGTGTGTGTGTCTGTGTCTCTGGGTGTGTGTGTGTGAGTACACAGTTGCTCCCTAGAGTCTGTGTCCAAGGCAGAGTGAGTTTTGGGCACTTTGAGTGTTTTGATGGAGACAATCATGCATAACTAGGAAAGGAGTTTTTGGGTTGGTTTGGGTTTTTTTCCCCTGCCTACTCAGCCCTGCATTCCCCCTCATTTCATCCCAGTGCTGATGAAGATGCTAAATTGCTCCTTCCCATATTGTTTTCATCCCATTTGCAGATTAGCATCCAACTGCTTCTTGCAGTCAGTACTTGCTCAGCCCAGCTAGGCTGATCGCAGCTTTTTTAGTCTCCCCTTGTAAATCAATCCCTTCTGCCTCGTGATAATTTTTGTCGCTCATTTTTCTGAAATCCCTCCAATTTGTCCATTTTGTGTCGGTGACGTATGCCTGGCCCTAAACATGATGTATACCAGGCATGGCAGCGTGAGGGAAGGACACCTCCTCCCCTCCCACCCCGCTGGGGCTTGTGATGCTTTGTCAGCACTGAACTGAGTTACTTCCCCATTATTCTAAGCTATAGTCCCTGCTCGGTGTTGCAGAAGAAAGCAGCATACTCAGGTCAGTGCCCTGGGGAGAATTCCTCCAAATTTTGGTGATGGGTTACTGAGGTTTGGTTGCATGCTGGTAGCAGATGCTGGAAGGGGCCGGTGGTCTAGGTGTATTCCTGGGGTGCCTCTTCCCACAAAAACTAAGAGCTGAACAGGAGGGATGAGGAAAATAAGAGAGGGTAAGCTGGGCAGATGGGGAAACTGAGGCATGTGCATGCACATTTCCTGTGCACCTTTCCAGCACACGGCTCTTGTTTAGGTGCTCTGTGTGTGGGGTGTGGTTGCACTCGTTAGTGTTGCAGCTGGCACGGGCATTTTCCAAGGAGATGCTGGATCTTTGGCCAGAGCAGGCTGGCACACGGGGATGCTGGGTTCTGGGCTGATTTTGTTCATTGCTTCTCGTGCTCATAGCCAGAGCCTGATGCCACAGGTGCTCTCAGGGGGAAGAAACAGGGTAACAAAGTGCCTTGCATTCGTGCACTTTGAAGTTTTATCATGCCAAACCCTGAGCTCCCAGGACTGAGCATTCCCATTCCCTGGAAGGGCCGTGCCCTTCCAGGATCTGTCTATTTTTAGGAGGAGTTGTATTCTGGACAGTGTCCACTGCAGATGCTCTCTGCCTCCTCCTCTTGGCCCTCCTCCAGGGACACCGTTTGGGCTATCTGCTGGAGGGGCCGATCTTGCCGGTGCTCCTCCAGAGCAGAGTGGAGCGGAGGTGGCACCGTGCTGGGCATGGGGATGCCTGGTGGGCTGTAGCTACCCCGGGGTGCTGGGGAGGGACAGCGAGCTCATGCTGTCCCTTGCATGAACTGCTGGGAATGGCGTTTCGCTGTGCTCTAGGTGCCAGCAGGACACGGTGGCTTGTGCACGGTGTGGACGAGCAAGGGCGCTGCCTGGGCCAGGTGGTACCCGGCGCTCGCCGGTGCTCGGTGCCGGTCCGTTCGCCAGGATGACACTAGGGGGCACGAGATCTGCTGGAATTCCTTTGTTGGGGATGGGAAAGGAGGCTGCAAAGCTGCTCTTGACCCTTCAAGCCCCGTGCATCGTTCCCCTGCACGTTTTGTAGGAATTACGAGTGTCAAACCCCACGAGCTGTCCCGGTAACTCATCCTGCCGCCAGGGCAGGAGGTGGCTCTCCGGAGGCTGCTCCGCTGGCTCTGTCCGTCACTGGCCGTGGAAGCGGCAGGATAGGGATGGAAGCGGTCAGCCGGAAACATCCCCGAAGCAAGGAGGTGGATGCAGCCGGAGTGCCAGGGAACCTCCGGGGAATCTGGGAAATCCAGGAAAACACCTTAGCATGGTTTTAATGCCTCTCTAGAGGCGTTGTCCAGAGCAGGGATTAAGTTAGATTCAGGGCTGGCTTTCAAGATGCAGCGTGTTATGGTTTCATTTTCTGCTGGTTGTTAAATTCATGCATGATGTCTCCTCAGGGTCATGTTTTCCCAAAGCAGCAGAAACTTTAGAGAGTCTGATTTAATGAATGGTTCTGATCGATCTGAAACATGGAGAGTGTGTGTGTGTGTGTGTGCATATTATATATGTGTCCATCTACATATCTGGGTGGGGTGCAAAGAATATGTTTTTGAAGGTATGTTTATGCATTTCTGCATTCATCCAGCTGTAATATTGTCCTGAGTCCTTAAAATCTATTATTCCAGCTGTGAATGCGTGTATATATATATTAAAGCGCTGCATACTGGAGTCGTTCTCTCTTGTTATAACAAACCTCACAGAAAGCAAATAAAGAGACATTGTTCTCATAGCAGGCTTTTAAGGGCTCAATATTTATCTTCTATGAATTTTGATAGTTTTTGTTCAGCATGTTTGCAGTTGTGGTGGTGGTGGGGGGTTTGCCTATCTACTTCAAATTTTGTGCAGTTGGGAAACTGAAAACATTTGGATCATTTCAGCTTATTCATTAGGTAATGAAAACAGAAGTCAAGCTTCTGGATTGAAATGTTGGCACTTGATATCATTCTGGCATATTAATTTCTCAATGGTTAGGTTTTTTTCTAATGCCTTCTGTTGCCAGATACCAGGCTCCTTTGCTGGAGCCGTGCTTCTCTCCCGAGCCCCCGGGCAATATTTTTAGTAGGACACTGATGCATCGCAAACACTCCTGTACTCCGAGAAAAGGCTTTGCTGGCTGTTGTTGGAAGTAGCGCCAGGATGGGTAGAAAGGAGAGATCAGAGGAGGACGGTGCTGCCGCTGCGTCAGAACGTTTGCTTTGTGCCTGTGATGGAGGTTTTGTGTCGGGTCGCGCAGGTGCGTGCCTGTGCGGATGTGAGGGCAATTCCCCAGCTGGCTTCTGAGACAGGACTGAGGAGCAGGGGTTTATTTATTTTGAAATGCCTTGTGAATTGGAAGGAGGTCCGGGAAGAAGTGCCGAGTCAACTTTCGAGTCAATTAGGGATGTGCCTGGAGGTGTGAAGTGTTTTGAAGAGGACAGGGTGATTTGTCTGAAAGTGTTACCTAATTAGAGGGTATAGTCAGGGCTCTAATTGGCCATGACACCCAAAAGATGTTATCAAAGCCCTCTTGAGGCATGGCTGGTCCGGTGCCGTGCCTGCGAGCTGTCTGGTCAGTGTGGCCGTGCACGGGCAGAGCTGCCGCCCTCCGGCTCAGAGGCAGCCCAGATGCTTGAAGAGGCTCTTTTCCTTTCAGGTGACTTGTGATACCCTCCAGGGCTGCTGCCAACCTTGAGTGATGTTCATAGAGTCACAGAATGAAAGGAAAGCCTGCAGCAGTTGGAAGAATTAATACTGGTGCCCACTATGTGGGAAATCTCCTCTCTTTTCCCTGAGGGGGATCACTTTCTGCTGCTCTCTGCCTGGGGGGAGGCTGGAGGAGGAGGGCTGTGAGGATTTGCATTAAGTGATGCTGTACTAACAGCTGGTGGAGGAATCGTGACCCCTTTCTTTAGCATTGCCTGACAGAGGGGACATGGGATCAACTGAAATGTGGCTTGCCCAGACCTGGTTGTATTTAAATACTATGCAACACACCCTGTGAGGGGGAACTGGTGCAGGAAGCAGTACAAGTGCTGGGTAAGAGGGCTTCTGGGAAGGCTTTTCCCTGATATTGGAAGGAGCTTGCAGCCTGCACCTCCGCCGGACCACACCTGGGTGGTGGGTGGCTGTTTCCCTTTTGAGAGTGGGGGCTGGGGGTTGCTCCCTCTGAGGGTGCTCTCACTGCCTGCTGTTCATCTATCAAAACCATTGTTCAGTCAGCCCTGCGAGGAGAGGAGAGTGGGAGTTTCCCGTTCCCAGCAGTGGTGCCAAGAGCCAGTAGGAGCCACCTGAAGCCCGAGAGTTGTTGGGTGGATGAGTGTGGAGAGCAGGGCCATTGCCATTCTCAGCAGCAGCGAGAAGAAGAATGCTCTCCTCTCTAAGGGCTGAGGTCCCCGTGGCTGTCAGAGCCCTCTGAATTGCCAGGAGAGAGCAGTGGGCAGCTCAGACCTCCTTGGCAGGAAGGAGCTACTGTTACTCCCATTTCAATGGGAAATGAAACGGATCCTGGGGCAAGGATGTTCCCTGTGTGTTTCATCAGTGCTGCGAGAAGCCTGGCTCTGCAAAGGGTCTCTCTTTGCTTGTGTAGGTGGGGTCGCAGCCCCCCAAATGCAAACATACAGCCAGGCACGCTCCCGTGCTTACAATTACCGGGGGATGCGCCTGCTTTTAATTATGTGGGTGTTAAGCCAGTGAATTCATTTTGTTCACAAAGTTGCAGCCTGGTATTTTCCTACTGCTCCTGGTCTCTGGTGGCATTCCCAGACTCTGGAGCACATGTGCAAATAACTAGGGGACCGGGTCTAGTAACTTGAAGGACCGTGCCTCACAGGGCTGCCCCAGGCAGCTCTCCCTGTGCTATTTTCATGCTGTCCCAGTGCTGCAGGGGCCAGGCTGGATTTTAGGGTGCTGTGTTATAGGTGGGGGATGGGGAGCTGCTCCCTGTGCCGTGGTGTCACAAGCTGATGAGCACAGAAGGAGGGACCTGCACTGCTGCCCTCCTGCCTGGGGAAGCAGCCTGGGTTGGGTATCTTGGCACCAGGCACGAGATTTGGGTGTGAATTCAAACACTGTGGTGTATAATAAAACAATGTTATCTCTGCTTTTGCTCTAGGTACACTCTGCACCACAGTCCTTTTGTCTAGGGCCTAAAAATGCTGGTGATAATGAGGATACATCCTTTCTTGTGGTTAAAGTGTGGTTCTCAGATGCAAAGGGGAGGCAGCCTGTGCTAGACTTCACCACCAATGTGTAATTTACCCTCCTCTGTGCTACTGAACTGAGGGCTTGAAAAATAAATACGTTAAAAGGAGAGAAAGACAACAAAAGGCTGCTGGTGCTCTGAAATTCGATCAAAAAAAGCTCTGTCCAGTCCTCTGGGCTTCTCACTTAACGAAGAGCTCTAGAAATAACAGTGTTACAGTAAAGTGCACCCACAGATAACTGTGGGTTTGGGGATAGGACTGCTTTGTTCTTGAGGAGCCAGGTTGAAGTTCATTTTGGGTGTTTCTACTCCCCCCAGAGTGGGGGGGTTGCTGTCACTCCATGAATCCAAAGCCATTCAAAGCTGCCTGGGACCTCTCCGCTTTGAAATCCTTGTCTAGCCTGTTGTGTCTCCCCAGCATGCCAGACACACATATGGGTGGGAGGCTGCTGGATTTGGGAGCCCAGCTGGTGGGGGTGGGAGAAGTCGCACCGAGCTGCCGCCGCTCTTTCTCGCGGCTCGGTTCAGAGCGGTTTCCTCTCGCCCCATGTCCCGGCCATGTGCGGGGCGGCCGATTGCCCACACGTGTTGCACAGACACATTTCCTCGCTGCCTCTCGGTGCCTGCCCACCTATTTGCAGCTGGGGGAGCTGAAGCTGCTCTCTCTTGTGATTCGTAAGAAAAGTCTCTCTCTGGATGGAGTTGTCTGTGCTTTTATTGACCTGGTTACGGGAACGACAGAGGCTTTTCCGTCTCCTGCACGCGTGATTTCTGTAAGGGCTCTGGAGCAGGGGCCGGCTCTTGCTGCTGGTGTGTTTCCAGTTCTCCTAACGTGATTAGTTTGACAGGCCCATTGGGTATGCTGGTGAACCTAGTTTTTATTTTGTGCATGAAAGTAAGTGCTATGACAGGGCACAGAGCGCCAGCTAATGCTGACATCTGTGCAGGAGGGACAGATGTCAGTATTTTTGGACAGTATTTTTGGCTGTGCCTCAGACGTGCTGTGCCACCTGGCAGAAGCCCCTTGCCCTTTTGATGGGGCATTTCTGTAATGTCCCAACTTCCTGACCATTTTGGAGACTCCTCCCTTGTATCTGCAGTTGCAGTTGTTTTGCCAGAAGGTGCAGTTTGAGCTCATTGAAACCTGAGTGCTGAGGACATTCTAGGCATGCACCTGACGACTCTCCGTGAAGGTGTCCATCCTTCAGAAGTCCAACAAGCTGTCCCATTCAGTCATCAGTCATTCCCATTGGCACGCTTGCCTGCTGGGCTCCAGTTTTGTGCGTGTTGCCATCTTCCAGTAATGCTGAGGCACACCATGTTTTGGGGGCTTGTTTAGATGGGAGGAGGACTAGAACTGGGATCATCGATCATCCCTACCCTGCAAGCTGCTTTTTGCTGTACAGACACATCTGCTCTCTCCCAGCCCTCTTTGATCTGGATCAGCAGTTCCAGCTTCACCCTAGCTTGTTCAACTGCAAAGCAAGGATGAAGAGGAATTTTGCCAGCAGCCGTGGTGGATCCTCAGCTTTAGGGGAATGCAGCATTCGTGCTTCCTAGTTCTGGTAAATCTGTACCTCTGGTTAGGCCTGAAGTGGTGGTGTTTTTTCCCAAGCAGGGCTGCCTTATGCACAGGGGAGAGCCATTTTTGTGCAAATGGACCTGGTATCTCCCCAGTTCCTTCCAGAAGAAGGAAAGAGATGATGGCATGACTTACAAAAGAGCCAGTGGCAAAAGATTTGTGTTGATGATTTTGACTTTGCCTCCCCCGAGGAACTGATCTGGCCTGTCTTTGGGTGAAGGACCCAAACTAGAGGTTTTATTAATGCACATCTGCATTTAGGCTGGGGGGTTCCCCAAGGCTGTTTGCTGTGGTACACTACCAGGGTCACCCTTTAAGGGGTTGGAGGCAAGCATCATTCCCTTCAAAGAGGGGAAGCTGAAACCTGGAGTAGCTTTGGGATTTCCTTGAGGTCCCAGGGCAGAGCTGGTGGCAGAAAACCAGATTTTTTGAGTTGCTAACAGCTCCTGCCAGCTGTGGGACACATTAGTAAACACTTGAGTAGATCAAAGTAGGGCATCCGGCTCTTTGTGCAGCACTGTGCTTATCTGTCTATCTGTCTGTCTGTCTGTAGTGCTTCTGGCAGGCAAACCTAAGATGACATTTAAAGGCTTTGCTTTTTTTCTCTCTTGTCAGTTTCAGATCAAATTTGCTGAGTTGTCAAGCTGAAGATTCTTTTCTCCTAAGTGCTGGCCCAGCAACAGCTCACTCTGCTGCATCCCTGCCTTGCAGGAGTCCAGCTGGGTTCCTCCTGCCTCCCATCACTGGCATTAACATGTGGGGGCTGGAGCAACAGCTTTGCTGGTAGACTGGAGAAAAGAAACAGATTTTAGCTTCCTTCTTCTCCCTGTTGATCAGGCCATTCTAGGCTCAGTTAGCAGCAGCTGTTCGAAAACAGCAGACAGAGCCAGGTTTGCACTGAAAAAGATGTGCTGGGGTGGAGAGGCTTACAAGCAAACCCTTCCTCCTCCCTAAGTCTGACCTAGGTCTCAGAGGCAGACACAAGTGCCGTGAGCTGGTGGGCTCTCAACAGAGTCCCAGCAGGCTGGGTGTCTGTCTTGAGACAGCCAGGATGAGTGGCACTAATCAGCCTCTCACCCCGCTGGGTTTCAGCAAGGAAGGCGAGCAGTGTCCTTGTGTGTGGTGAGGAAATTGCTCCCGTGTCCCTGGAGGCTGTCACTCCAACACTTTGCCGTGCTCTGCTGGTGGGGAGCAGCACCAGAGGATGCCTCTGTTGCTGCTGTCTGCCTTGGGGACAAGCACAGACATGTCTCCAGCTGGAAGTCAGCTTGGGGAGTGGAGAAACCTCCCCAGAACATGCATTTGCGAGCTCTGGTGTGTGGCAGTCCCTCCCAGGCAGTCACAACCTCCTGCCACTGTGTGAGCGGGAAGCTTCAGTGCCTGCTTCCTGCCATGAGGAGAGGATGGTGCTTACCCCGCTCTGGAATAGGGAACCAGGAGAACTGCAGGTGCTGGAGCTGGAGCCAGAGCCATCCCTTGGCCCCAGCACCAGCAGCTGGCTCCAGCTTTAGTCCTTGGAGAATTTTGAGGGCTTTGTGCAATGTGGTTTCAACTCCATCCCTTCCTCTTGTGCAGGGCTCCTCCCTGAGCAGGCACAGTGACAAAGTCAATCCTGAGACTGCTGTAGTTCTCTGGATTTTGCCAGCCTATCACCTTCCACTTTATATTCACCAGACCCTGCACAGTGCCTGTTGGGAGCTGTCTCAGCTGTCCCTGAGCAGCATCTTTCAGCAAGGTTGGCAGTTCAAGAGGATCCCCCATAACTCAGTGGGGTGCGGCCAGTTTAGCCCAGCCAGTGGCCCTCTGGCAGCCCCAGCTGTGCCTGTGGGGGATACCCAGCAGCTGCTAGACAGCAGAGACACAAACTGACCTGCACCTTGGCTTTTCAGGGCAGAGTCAGGCTATGTGGATGCAGTGAGGCTGTGTGACACAAGCACTTACAGCATCAGCTTCAGTGACCAGAAAAGCCAGAGGTTGCTCTAGTTACCCAGACTAGGAGATGGAGGGATTTATTTATTGTTCTGACTCCTTTCCAGAAGTAGCTCAGATGCCTCAGCAACAGGCAGCTCTCTAAAACTGAGACAAAAAGCAAAGGATCTTTCCTTTTGCTGTGTCTTGGAGAGTTAACCCTTTTAGCCATAGCATGTTCAGAAGGTGTGACCAGGCTCCATGGGACTCAGGATCATCTCTCTGGAGACACCTTTGGGCATGGCCATGCCCACAGAGCAGTAGTGCTGAACCCTTACATCTGCAGTTTTGGGATCTGCCCTGGGTAGAGACTCTGTCTCAGTACTGCTCAGTTTGAAAGCCCTGCCCGATCACTGTCTCCCCAACAATTGCTGCTGTGAACATTAATTTTTCACAGATTTTTGCTTCCCTTTGAATATCTCTGCTATGGATCATTTTCTTTGCATGTGTTAGCTGGTATCTTCACAAAGCTGAAGCTTGTGCTATTTCCTGCCTGTCTTTCTATGCTTTCTATTGCTCCCTTTTCTGTCATGCCTAAAACCACCCTGGGCTTTTTTTCTGCTCACTTCAGAAGAAACTGCCCCTCTTCTTGTGAAAGGTCATAAGATGGGAAGAAAGGGCCATTTAAAATATGAGGAATCCTGTCCACCCACATCGTGCTTAGCATGTCCCCCACTGGAGAAAAGTGTCTCAAGACTCCTGGGGTGGGAGGACTAGCCAGGTGTCCTGTGGATAAGGAGAGCCTTCCAGGGCAGGAGCAGGCTGCTGAGGCTGCCAGCAGTTTGTGAGGGCTGCAAGGTGAAGCTCTTGCCTGCAGCAGTGATGGGGGGGATCTGGGAGTTCCTGTTCCAGGAGGACTGAAGAACCACACAGGATGGGTGCTGAGGAGGAGAAAGCAAGGTCAGGCTGGATGGGTAAGGGGGGTGTCTTCTGTCTGGTGTTGTAGCTGGGGTTCCATGTAGGGAAGCAGAGTGCGTAAAAATTAGTCACTTTGTCCTTTAGCAGTGTTTTTCCACCATTCTCTGTAGATTCCCAAGTGGAAACAAATTTTAGGCTTGAAGCCACCCCAATGCATTTCGTTTGTCTATCTGTGGGTGCTGTTCAAGCTGAGTCTGTGTGGGGAGTATGTGGTAACTTCTTTTTTAATGTCTCCTTCAGTTCTATGCTCCTTAATTGATATTTGTAGTCTTTTATCTCTTCCAGCTGCTGCACTTGTCTCTCCTGAAGGAGAGTGATGCTGCAAAGAGTGGGACAGGTTTGCTGCAGATCCTCAGGCCCTGAGCTGGGGACAGAGCATCCCCATTGTTGGCTCCTCTTACTTTACCCTAGTCCTCATGCTGCGCTGTGGCATTTTTAGAAGCCATGAGCAGTCCTCTTTGCAGGGGGAGACTGACACAAGGTTCCAAGAGGATGGAGTAGAAATAGAAAGGTTGCTTTACCTGTCTGGAACAATGAACCCCTTTGTGCACTTCTTTTTTTTTTTTTTTTAGAACTTTCCTTCCTTGTACCCTGCCTCAAAGAAGCAGGAAAATACTGCTTTTCCCAAAGCCAGGTACCAGGGGACCACCGCCTCATGCTATAAGCTCAGGAGTCAGACAGCAGCTTAAACACTAAATATATCTGCCTCTGCAGCTCTTGACTTTTACAAAAATAAATCTTAAGGAGGTAACTTTTTGCTGTGCAGTTCTCAGAGCTGGCTCTGCTGTGGTTTCCACTGAGATAGCATTTGGCTAACACAGCCAACCAGGAGTGGAACAGGCCTGGAGCTGTATAGAAAGTGATTAAGATAAGGCAGGGTTATGATTTGCCTGTCTGATCCTGAAGCTTTGTGCATTATTTAGTGTGTGTAGCAGGAGGTCAGTAGCCTCCTGATAATTTTCATTAGATTAGTCAGGCAGGATAATCACCTGCTCAGGAAAAAACCAACTCGACACTGTCTGTTCAATAGTTGGGGTTTAACTGAAAATAAATAGTCTTGTAATTATAAGGACATTGTCAAGGTCAAGAGGCTCAAAGATTCGCTTTCTTTTTTCCTCTGGTATGTTTACAGAGATCCTGCAATTCTTTGTGAGATTTTTTTTTCCTCCCTTAAATTCAAACCGAGATCTTCAGGGCTCTTAAAAGAAATTCAACACTTCCACAGCAGTGGACGTGAGTGGTGTTGCAATAGCCAAGTGGTACTTGTACCCTGCTGCAGCTGAGTGACCCCATGCTAATGAGCAGGGCACTTGCAAGCGAGCTGGGAGTGTTTGCAGCCAGTCCAAGCAGAGCTAAACCGGAGTAGGAATGCTCCCCCCTCCTCCTCTGGGCTAACTGCGGGATGGATCCAGCCCAGAAGAATGGGTCCTGCCAAGCAGGCAGAGGATATCCCCTCCCTGGAAGCAGTCAGCCCAGCACGAGTGCCACCCTGTTGAAATGAGGGTGTGCATTATCTCCCGTGGGTGACTCTGCTGCTGTAATTAGCTGAGGTTTTCAGAAAGCCCAGGAAAGAAGAGGTGGGAATGAAGCTGATGCCATAATCAGTACCAATGGGTTCTGCAAAGGGTGCTTTGCTAAAGAAACTGATAGGTTATTAAAGCTGGGATTGCTGCTTGTGCAGTGCCAAAATGCCTGCCCTTTTTCCCCCTAGAAGGGGATGTCTTTGCTGTTTATCTTCCTCATACAACAATAAAGCCCAGAGGGACCTTTGTAATCTTCTTAATCTGTCCAGCTGCAGGACTGGTTCTTGCTGGATGAGACCTAGGAATGGCTTGCAAGTGCTCAAGGTAGATTCAAAGCTGATGGTACTAGCCCAAGGTGATGGAGAGCTTGCTGTGTCCATGCTGTGTCCATGCTGATGCTGTGGCTCCTTGGCAGTATGCTGCTGAAGCAGGTCGCCTTGTGTGAGAAGTGTGGGAAGCTCTCAGCTCTCTGTCCTGAGCTCAGCTTCGAGCCAAGAGAGCTGCAGGGAGCCTTCAAACATGGTAACCTATATGGCAGAAGAGGCAGGGTTTGCATGCTTGTGCTGGCTGTGCATGCCTCTGCCATGGAAAAACAGAGCTAAGTTGTGGCCACATGAGCTAGTTAGTGCCCTGAGTCCTTGCTGCTTTTGTTTTGTTTTGTTCCCAGCCTAATTGCTCATAAGTGGGGATTCCTGTCATCAGAGCTGGTGGGTCTTGTGCTCAGCCCATCTTCACTAAAAATCTGCTGCTCTGGCTCTCTGTCACAGGCTTTGACAGATGCCCAGGGGAAAGCGAGGGCATGGCTTGGCCTGATATGCCAAGTGACTGATGGTGTGGTCTGATGACTGATGCCACACGTCTGCAGCAGGCACGCGGGTGCTCCCTTGCTCTTCCTCCGCGGGAGATGGGAGGAGAGGGGGCTGCCTTGACAGCTTGCTTTGAAAGCAAAATTACTCCAGGGCTGGATTTCTTCTCCCCCCTTCCCATCATCTTCCATCCCCCCCCCTCCCCCATTTCTCTTTTGCTTGACAGAAAAAGCATAACTCGTCTTTAATTGGTGCTTTGTGCCTGTCTCCTGACAGAACTCAGCAGAGAGGGGGCTGGCTGGATCAAAACAGCTTGAAGTTGTGAGACTGTTATATGTCTGGCCTCCCTGTTTAAAACAAAAAAAAACCCCTCAACTTTTATTTCCAGCCCCCCTCCCTGTTGTAAGCCAATTCCTGGTGAGCCATGAAAGCAAGCAGTGGATGCTGCTCTCAGCGCTCCTCAGACATCCCATCGAGGAGAGCGACTGACGCGGGGCGCACGCGCCTGAGTGCGGCACACCGCACATCTGACCCTCCACTGGGCCTGGGGTTTGGAGCATCTAATTGCCATGTGTGTGGAAGGTTTCAGACTGCTTCATCATCTTACAAATAAGACCTGCCAGTGCCTAGAACACAAAACAAACGTTGCACGGCGCATCAGGGAGGGAAGTGGTCTGCGCTCCTCGGGCAGCACTGCAGAGTGGCGGCAGCAGGGAGAACAGACCTGGCCATGAGCTTGTTCAGCAGTGCTTCCTATGACAGCAGGGTCAAAGCAGAGTTAGAGCAGTGCTCCGGGTCCCTCTAACTGCCCTGTTGTGGTTTCTCTCTCTGTTGAACATCTGCAATTATAGGAGGCCAGGTAACATCTCCTGGGGGTGAGTGGGGTGATGGGAGGGAGCCCATTGTGATGCCCTTGTGATGTCTTCAAGCTTCAACTCTGGCAGAAAACAGCATTATGAGACCCCCTGGAGCCTTTGCAGGCTGGGCTCGCCCTGGTCTTTGCAGAGCAAAATCACAGAATCATAGAATGGTTTGGGTTAGAAGGGACGTTAAAGATCATCTCATTCCACCCCCATGCCATGGACAGGGTCTCCTTCCACTATCCCAGGTTTCTCAGAGCTCCATCCAGCCTGGCCTTTAACACTTCCAAGGATGGGGCATCCACAGCTTCTCTGAGCAACCTGTGCCAGTAGTTCAACACCAAATTGTTTGCTGCAAGATGTGGCTCCTGCCTGGTCAAGCACTCCTCTCTCCAAGGGGTTTCAGTTCCTCTCCTGGATTTTTGAAGAGGCTTGGGTGTCTCCTAATGCTGCGTGTTCCAGCCCTGCCTGTTGGGGCAGCTTCCGGGGATATAAGGCATAGACTAGGTATGTCATTGAGGTCCTTTCCACTTGGGTCTGTCCCTGTGCAAGATGGGGACAGCATGAAAATAAATTGTTTGGAATTGTTTGTTTGTTTCTACTCTGGGGTTTGCAGGTGTTTCTGCCTTTCCCCAGCCAGAAGTAGGGATAAGACATCAGCTTGCAAACTGTTCCTGGCTGGGAACTCTGCTGGGCTGTTCCCCTAACTCTCCTTTTAGTGCAGACCAGCCCTGGTGCAGGTGGGGCAGAGGCCATTGCAAGTGGCTTCACAGCAGTTGCTTGGTCCTTTCTGAGGCATCAAAGCAAACCTGAAGCTGGGGTGACACTTCTGTAGGTGTTCCTGGGGCTCCTAGTAGGATGGTTGGAGAAAAGTACACAGTGATTTGTAGCTAAATATTGGCAATTCCACTAGCACCTTCAGGAGCCATGCCACTGTTGGTAAGCAGCACTCTGGGGGGAAGGGGGTGCTAGGAAGAGACTTGGAGGAGGTTGCAAAGAGGGGAATATTTGCAGCTGGAGGCTTGGAGGAGTCTGAGCAGGGTCTGTTTGCCTGAGGAAGGCAGCTGCAATGAAGGCATGTGCAAAAGTGGGAGCCTGGAGGAGCTGGGTGCAGTCAGTGGGGTTGGGTGGTGTTACAGGTGGTGTCCTTGAGCCAGGGAAGCACCGTGGTGAGCAAATGATGGTCAGAGTGAGAATATAGTTGTAGTGGAGACTGAACTGGTAAATTTGCTTGTCCTGGGCTGAACTGGAAGTGACAGCTATGTCGCCATGAGGAGTCAGACTGATACTGCTGCAACTACTTCACACAGACACCAAAGGGCTCTGGGTGGGGTCTTCTCAATATTTGTTAGGTGTCTGAGTACAGAGGAGGAGGGAAAGAGCTGGAGCTGAGTCCTGGCTGGATTGATGCAAGCCCAGAGTCACCAGTTACCCGTGGTGAACTGTGGTACTGCAAAGATCTTACCCTGCTCTTGGGACAGGCAAGGAAGGGAAACACCACCGAGAGAGACCAAAGCCCTGGTGGGCTGCATGAGCTGGGGATCTTTACATTGTGGGCAGGGCTGGAAGCCCAAAGGAATAGGTATTTGAGGGAAGCAGACCCTTTGAGCTTGTTTCTTATTATAGTCTCCATGGGAGCTTTGGACCCTCTTATGGGAGGGAAGAAAAAAAAAAGTATCAGTTCTATCACAGTAAAATCCTTATTTGCCAAATAATCGTGTCCAAGGCTGTCTTCACTCTGCATTGTAGGATTTTTCTTCACTTTTTTGGGGACTGTTCCAAGCATTCTCCCTCATGGGTGGTCTTGCTCTCCCATCCACAATGTTTCTTGCAGCCACTCAGAGCCTTTCCCAGCTTGTTCTCTGCTCTGGGTTGAGCAAGGCATTGATGCTCTGGGTTGTTCTTGTTTCTGAATTTGTAAAGTCTATTCAGCAGATCAGTATTTCAGACCCTCCCCAGAGCTGGCTGTGTGGGAGAAGCTGGCAGCCACATTTGGGGGCCACTTCTGTCCCTGGAACTTTTAGTTCCAGGTCTGCAGCCTCAGGGTTCCCACCCCACCATGCCAAATGAAGTGCTGGCCCTCCCCAGGGATGCCTGGAGAAGAGCAGGGCAAGGTGCTGTAACCTGGTAGTTTAGGAAGTAATACAGTCTTTTTTGCTTTTTCTTTTACTTCAGCTTTAGTTACTGTTTTCTTGACAGTGGAAAATAACCAGTGTATACCTATTAAGTTCCTGAGAGGTCTTAACTTTATTTCTAGGCTGGAAACACCATACTCCATATGGCAGAAGCTGAGGGCTGCAGTACTCCCAGCACTGCCCTGTCACCTCTGGGGAGCAGCCCACTGCCTCTACAGCACAGATGCTTTGTTTGTATCTCCTTGTTCTTGCTGCTAGCTGTGTGATGGACAGTGGCTCCTCAGCCATGAGTCTGGAGGCAGGAAAGTGGGGCAGAGCAATGTCCTCCAGCAGAGGAGGTTGTGTTAGGAACTTTTGGCACTATGCTTTGCTGTGGGGACCATTTTTCTGCCCCTTCAGCCTGGTGAGAGCTCAACCTCCTGCAAGCTTCTGGTGTGTGTGCCTCTCCCAGGTGGCGAAAGGGCAGAGGCTAGAGGAGGGGATGGCCTCTTGCTGGATCCCTCTTGGCAATCGGTGGGATTCAAAGCCGGGGAGGGAGTCCCTCTGGCAGAGTTAGTGGGGAGCCCTAATTGCCCCTCTTCCCAAGGCTCCTGTGCGTGTTAACGACCTGTAATGGGACGGGTTGTGCTAGCCCATTAAGCCCCAATGGGGTCCTTGTCGACTTAAAAGTGTGAGGAATTTCACTCAACCGTGTTAAAACACTTCCACCCCCTTTAATAGCTTCACGCATTGATTTAACCCCATGGCACCTGGGGTTATTGGCTGGGAAAAGCCATCTGGCTCTCCCCAGCCTCCTGCCCTGCCTTCACGCAGCTACTTTGGCCATCACTCGCATTTCTGGGGGATGTTATTAGCGGGAGGGCTGCTCGAGCTCTTGCCTTTGCAGTGCTCCTGGTGGCTGGCTCGGCACAGTCGGTGCGGGAAGCAATTTCCCTCCCATCGCACGGAGCGTGGTCTTGCTTTGCTGCTTTTAATGAGAGTACTTTTGCCCTGGCTTGTGTCAGCTGCAGCCCACCTGTGCTGCCAATTACTCCAGCGAATCTGGTGTGACCTGCCGGGCTGGATGTCCGAGGTTTAAGTGTTTCTGAGCTGCAAGGTGTGAAAAATCTCACCAGTGTTGAAACGGCAGGATGGGGGAGCGGCTTTCTGGGTTATGAAAGACCTGAGGACATGCTGGTATCAGGTGCTGTTGATCTCCGGGGAATTTAGAGAATCAAGGGCTCGGTAATTGCAGGCATGTTGCCAGCATGTTGAGAAAGAAATTCTTAATCACAGGCAGTGTGCCCTAATTCTTTATTTTAGTTTTTTTTTTCCTAGTAATTGAATTAGTTGAATGTGTATTGTAACACCTCGCTGCCTGGGTAGGCTGGGAAGGACACACACACAGGCCTGAGGTGTGCCTGTGTGCAGACAGACTGACAGGGCTCTGTGGGAGCGGCACGGCCGTTCTGCTACATAAACACGATGCATCTGTCACACATTTCCCTTTTCTGGAGAAGCTGGCGTGCCAGCCAGCGTGTGCCTTGCTCACGCTGGCCCAGGCACCGTCCAAGATCAGCTCTCTGTAGTGCCCATGTAGCCATGACTTCCTTCTGGCTGGTGCCTGATGCTCAGACTCTTCCTGTCTCCTTGTAAAAACTGTTTTTATTGCCATGGTTTGAGTAATTGCAGGGCAGGTTTGAAGGGGAATATTGGCTAGGCTGGTGTTAGCTCAGATTTGTTTTTTATCTTGCACAGGGCAAAAGGCAGTAGTGGGGTGTGGAAACTGGGGTAGCTGGGTTAGTGCTGGGGGAATGAACCCTGTCTTGGGGCCCAGTGTCCCTTCTTGTTGTTTATGCACCAGCAAGCAACTCCTGTGTGTAAACACACTGAAGCCTGAGGCACACATTTAGAGTTTCAGCTTGCTTGCAATCCTCTGGGATGGCCCAGCAGCTGAAAGCTGGGAGAAGACACAGCATTTTGGATGCTGGCTGGGCTCTGCAGTGGCTTGGAGGTGCTGTGGTCCCTCCTGGGTGCAGAACAGGAAGCACAGTCCATGAGGAGAGCAGTCCCTGGCAGCACAGTTGCAGGTCAGACGTGTCACAGCAACAGCAACTTGTGCTAGCTCTAACTCTGTCCACGTTTCTGCTGTGGGGCAGAGCTTGCCTACTGCAAGCAGCTCTCAAATGGCTGCACCAGGTACTTGGTGAGTTTTAGGGCAGAAGTTCTGCTGGCTCTTGCCCTTTGTGGGATCAGCTGTCTTCATGTATCATTCAGAAGTCCTGTGCTCCCTAATAAATACCTCTGCAGTTAGATGCAGGGAAGAGAGCTACAAATATTCAAGGTGGGGCAATTGCAGGGAGAGCAGTGAATGAGTGAAGCATGGTGTGCAATCTCCCTCCTCAGAGCAGGGAGAGCAGGGGGGATCGATGCTTTTAAAAGAAATGGGAAGATACTGTTTCAAAGGCTTAAACCTGCTCTGGACACCTGTGGCACAGCCTGGCCTGGGACTTTTCTTTCTTGGCAAGGATATGTCTTGTACATGGAAAGCCGGTCTGAGTGACCTTCTGCGTCTGGCTGTCAGAGGAAATGTGCTGAGTCGAAACAAGTGTTTCCAGAGCTGAGTGCTCAGCTCGGGGTCTGTTTATCTCCATGCTGAGATGCTGGGGTTGGCAGCCAGGCTGTGGTTCTTCTCCAGTGCCTGGGCTCGCTCCCAACCCAGGCCCATCAAACCACTTGTGATACGAGAGTTTCCTTCTGACTCTGAAGGTCAAATGGCTTGCAGCAGGGTGACAAAGGAGCCCTTGATTTCAAAGAGATTGTTCTTGTGCCTTGCCCTAGGAAAAGTCTCATGGGCTAGGATGCATGCTGGCTGAAAGGAATGCTTAAAATGGTCTTTCTTTGCTCCTGTCAAAAGCCCTCACAAATGTGAATCAAAATATCTGCCTCAGTGCTTTCCTGCTGCACGCTTTAGACTGGCTTATTCCTTGAGAATGGCTTGGGCAGTGCCGCCAAATGTCCCGGGGTTCTGTCCCTGGCAGTGGACAGTACTGGCCATGCAAGGAACGGCATAATAACAGGGTGAGCATGTGCTATAACTCCAGCCTTTGACAGTCTCAAAAGTAAAGAGATTTTTTTTTCCCCTCTGCTGTGAGTTTGTCTAAGTGCATGGATGCTAAGAAAGCAAGTCCTGATCACCCACAGTATCACCACACCACCCACCCACTCTTGGGAAGAGCTGACGACCTGGCTGAGAGAGCTTTCTCTCCCTCTTTCTGTGGGAGCTCAGCTGCTGTCAGGGTTGAGTGGGATACTCATCCCTCACCCTCCACTGCTGCAAAGCCTGTTTCTGTACCTGCAGCTGCAAGGTGCCCTCCAGCAAGGCTCTGTGCTCTGAGGAGCCTTGGTGATGCTGAGCACCCCAGCTTCATGTGCATCCCTCCTCTGCCCAGACATGCCTTGTCAAGCATCTCCAGGTACAGTTTTATGCTGTATGACAGTAATCTGGTTGTACATCTTCAGCATTGATGTGTGACAGCTCTAAGATCGAGATCATCCCAGCTGCACCTCACAGAGGTTTTCCCCGTCCCTTTCTGTTGGTGCTTTGTTCAACCTCTGCAATAAAGCAACTGAGGGTGCTCATACTGGGCAAATATAAAATGTCAACATCTCGGCCTGAAAAATACCTCACAGATTTCTCTACACAGAACGAGAACCCATGAACTGTCAGCACCGGTTCTGAAGAGCCTTTGGCAGTCCCCTTGTGATCAGGAAGAAAAGGGTCGTGAGTGACTGTCATGGCAGAAAGTTGTGCTGGGGATGGAGTAAGATTGTGATGGCTAAATTGATCATCCAGCCTTAGTCCGTTGGAGATGAGGTGCTAATTACTGTCGTCGTGTGTAAATTGAGGGCAATGTTCAGGTGCTGGGAGGCAGTGACTCCGCTCATGCACGGCAAAGGGCTTGCCAGTTGGAGCAGCGTGGCTGTATTGCATTTGTAGCCTGATTCGAAGGCTTCCTGCTCTGCTCCCACTGCAAGTGTGGCTTTCTACCATCTGCTTGCCGTTGAGCAGAACACAGCTCTCGGCCAGGGCAGGGATGTTTGCAGAGCAGAGATGAACCGCGTTTTATCCAGAGGGGAAACACTAGCAGGGAAGATGCTGAGTGCTCCCAGCTCTGCCATTGTGCTTCACTGGGAGTGAAGCCGGGCAGACGGGAGCGTTTTGGTCTTGCTCCCCAGCTGAGTCTAGTCTCTTGCTCCTTGTAAAGATCATGGCAGGCTGGATCGGTGCGTTCAGGTGAGGATAACCCTAACCAGGACCTGGCCTGCAGATGTGGTGCATTGTCTCCTTGGTAGCAGTGTGCCTACATTCTTTTGGGTAACAAAAACCTGAGCGGCTGTAGCTCTTTCCTTACTGAAAAAACAAAGGACCTGCTGGCTCCTGCTCCCCACGGTAGGGCAGGGCCCGAGCAGCCAGTGGAGAGCATGTTCCCTGCATGGCATTAAGCCTTGCACATTGCTGTTACATCTGGCTGTGAAGCCTTTGGGGAATCTCTCTGCTGCCTGTGCTGTGTAAGTGTAATACAAAATCCAATCTACTTAAGATGCAGGTCTGTATCCAGTCTCTCCACGCTGCGGCTCTGGGTCACAGATGGTCACTTAAAAATCACAGGATTCCATCTGCCTTGAACTGAAGGAGGCTGTTTGACCCAGAGCCTTGGACTGAGATGCTGCACAGGCAGGTGAGGGAGGGAGAAGATTTTTTTTAACCTCTTGTTCCTTGTACCATCCCTTTGAAATGGTCCAAGCTATTTAGGGAGTAGATGGGTCAGAAGGCTGGCAAGGATGGGAGAACGAGGATGAACTGTCACTTGGTGATGGTCCAGAGGACCTGAGGAGCTTATGCAGGGCTGCCCAGACGTTCCTGCTGGCGGAAGATGAAGTGTCTGTGCTGTCAACAGCTGATGGATGAGCTCCACTCTGACGCCTCCCTTCATCTGCTGGCCCGGGTGACCTTCCCTAGGAGAAAGGGACCTGCTGAAGGGTACTTTTGCTTTTCCTTCTGCTGTTTCCCACGTTTGGACTGGGGATTTGGATTTGCATTTGATTGCAAAGATTCCGCATTTCTCCAGCATCTTCTGGAGGAACAGGCATGGGTAAGCCCAGCCAGCGCTACCTGCACCTGCCTGAAGAACCCACCAATGCTTCCCTGAGAACTGAGAGGCGTAGGACAGAAATGGCACAGGCTGCAAAGGAGCTGGTTGGTGTGCTTTGATCTTCCCCTCTTAAGCAGATCATGCAGCTGATCAGCAATCCTGGCAGGCTCCCTGTGTCCGGGAGTGAGAGCGTGGTGGCAGTGCAGGGAGCAGAGTGCAGAAGGTTTGAAAGGGCACTGGGAGGTCAGGGCTCAGATCCAGCCCAGGCTAGTGTCACCCCAGGCTCCCCCAGGTGATGTGCAGGAGGATATTGCTGCTGTGTGGGCAGATTGCTGTGATCCCTTTAGCAGGACATGGTCAGAGGCATTTAATTAGTTATCTGGCCCTAGATAGAGTGCTCAGTGCCCTGTCGTGTCTGGCTGGGCTGAGGACAGCCTGGTAAAAGGTTACCTTGTGGCACAGCACAAAGTGGGTTGGTTTGAAATACTGAGGAGGGAAGTAAGCAAATCTCCCTTCCTGGTTGTTTTTTTTATCCTCTTCTAATCAGAAGGATTAGGCTGCTTGTTGGCATGGCAGTACTCTGGCTGTCCAGATGATAATTTCCATTCTTTTTTCTTAAGCAATGGAAAGTACCAGTTAGAAGTATGTTTGTAGGAAATTCACTGAAAAACAAAATTGTCTGATTCCCTGCCAAAGCTGGTGGTTTCTTATCTGCCCTTTGGTTATTCAAGACCTTAGGCCAGCAGAACCTCAGGTGGAACAAGCTCCTGTTTTAGTGCTTGAGTGCACAGGGGCACCTTGTCCTACTGTTAAGGCCAGGGTCTGTGCACACCTTCTGCATTCTCTGCATCAAGGAAACAGTGAGAGTTTTAAGGCACCTTGGTTTTAAGGCTTCTCTCTTTTGTGGTCTTGCTGTGGCCACGAAGATCTGAGGCTTCAGGACTGCATTCCCTGACTTTTAAGGGCCACCTTGCCTCTTATGACAAAAATCCACGGGCTGTTTTATGATATATTCCAACATTTTTCTGCTCACAAACCTGCTCTCCCTCTCCTACAGCTGCTCGTGTGTGCAAGTGCTGCTGTGTGGCTGTGAGGTTTTGCCTTTGCAGCAGTTTTTGGGCTGCTCAGTGAAGCCTTCAGTGTCTTGTGTTGGGGAGTGCTGGTCCCAGGGAACAATGTGCTGCTGCATGGGGCTGGGATGGGACACCTGGAATTCGTCTCCTCACAGCATGGGTTGCATTTCTCTTATTTCAGTCAGTAATGCCTGACTGAGCTCATCTTGCTCAGAAGTTTGTGCCTGCCTTGCCAGCTCTGAGCCCTTCTAATACGCTTCCCCAGACATTTATTCCTGTGCTTTCTCCAGAGCTGTCACCAGCTCAGAGCACAAATGTCTTCAAGATTGAATGCTCTCGTGTTATCATTTGGAAATACACGAGCAAAAAAGATTTTTGTAGGGAATGATAATGACCTTGATGTGTTTGCAGTCAATGAGACATCAAACTGCCTCTTCTAGGGCTCCTCTTGTGTGAGAAAGCTGAAGCCTTTCTTTCGGGGAAGGATCTCTTGGTTGGTCACACATTCTAGCAGTACCTGCAGCCACCAGACTTCTGTGATGGTTATTTGTCCTGGGAAGTGACTCTTTCCTTGATTCAGGCATTTTCTTACTGGGGACATCTCCTTAGGAAGGGAAGCTAAGGGGTGAAGGGAAAGAGTTTTCTTCTCCCTGCACCCCAAACTGGGTCTCAGTGTTGAAGCATCCTGATGTCCCTCTAACACCTTGGGTGTGCATATGCCGTGGGTTGCAAGCAATGGAGTGGCAGGTCTGTGTTTGCTCTCCCATTGCTCCTGGAAGCCTGGCTGTGCCAGAATCCAGCTTCAGACTGGCAGCTGCCTGGCCCTCTGAGTGGTGCCACTGGCCAGCAGGCTTCAAAGCTGGTGGCCCACTGGGGTGCAGTGCAGGAGCTGCTCTTGGCACCTTCTCTGCTGCACTTGGCTGCCAGCTCTGTGGTGTCTGCCATCCCTGCTTGGAGGGGACAGGCATGCTGAGGGTTTGATCTTGCCAGCTGCTGGCAGAGGCACATTTTAATTTCTGTAATGGACCTGGTTCCTGCAGAGATGGTCCGGAGAGAGATAAATCACACGACTTGGAAAAGAGAGGTTGGGGCACCAGGTGAAGGAAGAGCCCATCTAGTTCCCATCCAGTTTCTTCCTCTGTTTCTTGTCTTTGCCAAAGCAGATATGCTTCCTGCAGTCCTGGATCCTCTCCAATACCTTATAGTTTACCAGGCAGGAGATGGTATAAATCACATAATTCACAAAGGGAAGGTGCTGAACCAGAGAGTTTCCTGGCCCTGATGGGAGCAGGGAAGGAAGAAAAAGAGCAAAAAGGGCTGAAGAGAGGAGGGGGGTGAGGTTTGAGTGAATGGGAGATGGTTTTTGGGTAGAGGTGAATATGAAGCAATCAGGACCTTGATTCTCCACACAGAGAGGCTGATTAAAGGAAGGTGGTGTGTTGCTGCAGCCTGTCACTGCTGCTTCCCATCACTCTTTCCCCATCTGTCCCCACATTTGTCACAGCAGCTGCGGGAGATGACTTGGAGGTGGGTGATGTTTCCAGATCAGTGTCTCCCACCATCCCTGAGAGTAAAACAGCACTGCTGGGGGTAGTTCCATCTGCAGTTACTCTCTGTCCAGGTTGGCCAGGCCTCTTCTGCTTCCTTGATTGAGATTAATGCTATTAAAAAAAAAAAAAAAAAGCAGTCTGATTTTAGTATGTGGGCTGTGTGCAGCATCCCTACTGGATCTTCATGGCTCTTCTGGAGAGAGGGACCTTGAATGTGCTGACAAATGAAATTTTCCCCCCCTAAGTCTTCTTGCTTATCTACCTTTTTTCTGCTTTTCTACTAATGCCTTGCTGTTGAGCATAGGGCCTTTCTGCAGTGAGCTGGTGAAATGTGGTCCCTGAATTTTTGAGAATTCTCCAAGTGGGGAGGAGCTGTGAGGTGCTGGGATGAGACAGAGAAGTGGCCTGCATCCCATGTGTCTATCAAGTCACCTCTTGGGAGGCTCCAGCCAGCCATGGCAGCAGAGTAGAAGCAGAAAAAGCTTAGTAGCAACTAACTCCATGTATAATGGCAAAAAAAGAGAAAAAAACAAAGAGACAAAGACACCCCCACCCCCCACAAAAAATTTAAGAAAATTACTAAAAAGGAAGAAAAACTTAAAAACCTCTTCCTTTTTCCAAGGACTTATTTTGTCAGACTGACCAGTGAGGTACTGTTGCCAAGGTTAGGAGGCAGCCTAGAGGAGGGCAGGACAAAACCCCAAAAAGTCAATAGATGAGAATTGAGCTCTGGCTCTGATGCCCCAGGACTGCCCAGTTAAATTTACTCCAAGAGGATAAGCTCAAGGAAGCAACTTGGGCCATGCAAATGCCCTAGTGCTTTGATATACTGGCCTGAGCACAAACCCATGTGTCTTTGCAGGTCCTTCAAGAGCTACTAAGTGGTTTTGGTTTGGTTTTTAAGCATTCCCAGCAGCAGTTCTGCCCCTTATCCCTGTACTGCACTTTCCTGTTTGCTTGGAGCTGATGGAGACCAGAATGTGCCTCACAGCTTGTAATGAGCATGGATAATACAGATCAGGAGTGCTCTAGGAAATGATGTTTTCCTTCAATTATATGTGCTTGTTACTTGTGGCAAGGGCAGGAAGTGTCCCTGAAGGTGAAGGGTGGGTAGAGTTCACGCAAAACCAAAACAGGCTGTTTTGGCTGGTTCTTCTAGCCTCTCCTCCCTTCTCAGGGAGGTTTCTTTGCTCTGGTGCCCGGAAGCCACACTTGTGCTCCAAATTCCAGCAGGAATGGTTGCAGATGAGCACCTTGGGCAGTGGAGAGGGAGCACACAGCCTTCTCTGCTTGCTGCCCTGCAACGAGTTGCCTTCTTCTCTCCAGACCTACTTTTGTTTTGGGTTTGTTTTTTTCCCTTCCCCTGTACTGCTCCTGCTCCTGCTGTATCTGCACAGGCTCTATCTAAATCTTTGCAGGCAGGGCCTCTTGCTGTGTGAGTGGTGCTGGAGCTGCTGTCCAGCTGAAGGCTCTGGGAATGCTGCAGAGACACAACTGCCAGTGGATGGTGGGGACAAGGTGGCTCAGCACTGACCCCGCTGATGCTGAGTGGCAGCACTGACAGCACACAGAAGTCTGGTGACCAAAGAACTTGTGTTGGTTCTAGCTGCCTTCAGGAGAAGGTGATGGGAAAGCTGTGATCAAGCAGTGAAGGACTCTTGTGGGAGAAAAAGCGCCTGGGGCAGGATTCTCGCTGTGAGGTTGTAGGAAGCTTTACATCCCCAAAATACCTTGCCCAGTTGCATTTTTAGGTTAATAATTCTGTACCTGGGGAAACTGAAGTAGAAAGTGGACTTTGAAGTGGGAGGCTCTCAGAGGTGTGAAGTGGCCCTGGAGGATTGCAACAGGAAGAGAACCAGGAAAGGAAAAAATTGTGAGAAGACATGCAGCAGTGAGGGATATAAAATTAAGAAGAGTGCTGATATGTGGATTTCTGCAGGCCTGGGAAGAACAGTCAAACCATTAAAAACTGATCTGCAAGGATGCTGCTAGATGTCAGAGAGGAGTGTGGATGCTCTGGAGTTCACAATGGGATGAATCTCTAAGTGTCAAAGTGTCTGTGGAGCATGATCTCAGCCTTTCCAGCTGGTGATGGAAGGAAGGAGAAAGGCTTTTTCACAACACTGCCAGGGAGAAGAAAATAGAAGAGAGACAACAAGTCCATTAAATAGAATTGTTTTCTCACCAATTTATTTTCCTCTCTCAAATTGAGAGAGAGAGGAAAAGATTGAGATCCTTGCCATCTCTTTATACCTGTCTTTAGCAAGACTAAAAAAGCCCAAAGAGATGTGTGGGAGATTGGGAACAAAACATGACTATACAGAAATAGCTATTAAGGAAAGCTTGAGGGTGCTTTGAAAGCATCTCAAATGCTTGGCTAACCTCAGCAAATACTCTTCAGGGCATTAAGGGAATTAATGATAGAATGTAAATAACTGTGTCCCTTCACTTTAAAAAAAGAAGGTAGTCTGGTGCCAGGGGTGTTGACAGTGCAAAGGACACCCCAGCCGAGGGGCAAGTAGGGCTCCCAGTGAACTGTCTCTGTCCCCACATGAAGTGGTGTAATGTCTCTGACTCTCATGTGCAAGCAGAGAGTCAGCTCCAGGATGCACCTCTGAAATGGGATTACAGCCCCAGCGTGAAAGATCTGTGCCATTTATTACTCAGCTCAAAGAGGCGTCCCAGGCAGCCTTGCCTTAAAGGTGAAGTGAGCTGCAGCTGGAGGGACAAGTGAAGACCAGGCTTTGGTGTTGCAGATGAGTTTGAGAGTTGCAGGGCTTCCCTGACAAAGCTGGTTTCAATATAGAAGCAGGAATGGAAGAACAGTGAGACTTGAAAGTGATGGTGAAACTCTTTGGATGCCTGTTCTGACCTTTTGAGGTTGCTGTCTATCCAAAGTGATCTTCCCCTTGATCCAGTCAGGATGGCTGACTTGCATTTTGAAAGCAATATAATCTGCCTTCTCTTTTTCCATTGCCCTGACTCTGAGAACATGGGCTTCTCCTCTGGCAGGTCTCTTACATGTGAAATTAAGAGATAAAGGAAGGTGCAGAGGGACATCTCACGGTGGGGTGTCAGTTGATGCCCTTGGTGTTGTCATGCAGGTTGGCTTCTGGTTCAGCCTTTTGGCCGGTCCAGGGAAAGGGACCAAGGCATCTCCAGGGCTCATCATCTAGTACCTCTGTTACAGCTCAGGCCCTGATGGGTGTGGTGGCTTTCAGATGCAGCTGAGACCTGGGCACAATACCTGTCTCCCCAGCCTAGTTCGCCCGCTTAAAGTGACCCACAAGCTGAGCTGTCTCCTTTGCCTTTGCTGTGTGGAATCTGGGCAGCCCTGGACCAGAGTCCCACTGACAGCAGAAATCTTCTCCCTGCACTTTTGCAGGGGGTGATTAAGTCCTCTCCTGATCATCGCTTGGCTTAGTTGAACCAATGGAGCGCTCAAGCCTGTGTCTGCACAGCAGGCTTTCCAGTTCCCAATTCATTCTCCTAATTATTTTTGGAAGCTGCTCCACTTCCACAACCTCTTTTTTTTCACAAGTGTGGACACCAGCACTGGAGGCAGTAGCCAGGAATAGTCTCACTGTGCTCTAGCAAGAGCTAATACTAAGCTCATGCTGTTAAGGATACTCCCTGGTGTATGCAGGGCATTTTTTCCCCTTAATTATATTACTGAGCTTGAACAGCCTGACTTGTGTGTAGGAGCTACAGAGGAGATTTGGAACAGCATTTTAGGATATAGGAGGCTCGTTTAGGTGAACAAGTGGACTGCAGTGTTTGACTGTGCTGGCATAGGTGCTGCTCAGCCTGGAAGGGGAGCTTCAGCCAAGGGGACACGGCAAGGAGAGCCAGTTGCCCTTGTGACACTGGGCGTGCAGCTGATGGCAGGGTTTTGCTTGTGCCATGGCCTCGGGTCCGAGGGTAGGGACGGAATAGCGATGATTACTTGGGAGGATCGGTTTTCTGCTGAGCAAGTAGGTGGAAAGTCAGGCAACAAAATTAGCTGAGTACACAAACAGTCTGGGCTGGACGAGGTTCTGTCCCCTGGGAGAGATTAAGGCATGTGGTGCCTTACGTAGCAGCGATGGCCCGTGTGCGCTCGCCGTGCCTTGGCGCTCTGAGCTGACAGTTGTTGAGCTGCTGGCTTTGTGCTCTGTCCTCATCACTCCCAGCCCCTTTCCGGTGACCAGCTGTGGTAGAATGTCTCCTGACACATGCTCCGTCCTTCTTGCTGCTCTTTTCCCACTGGTGGTTGAGCACCCTGCCCTCCATCCCTGCTGCACTTGAGCTCAGTTTTGCATCTTGCCTGGATCGATATGCCAGGGTGCAGATGGTGCTGTGGGACAGGCAGGGTTCTGTCAGCCCTGTGCCCTTTGGCTTGTGCCAACTGAGCTTTTAACAGCAGAGTCTGTACCTGTGAACCTCATATGAGACTCCAGAAATAACTGTGATTGCACTCAGACTGTGTCCCTGAGCTGCTGGGTGCAAATGTCAGCACACCCATGAGCATGGAGCTTGTGGCATCTCTCTCAGCCTCTTCCCTGACACACAGAGGATCACAGAGGGGAGGTGATAGGTGCAGCTAAGCATAGCAAGAAAAGTCTTCAGATCCTCAGCTGTTTGTCACCTGGAAGTGTAGAAATCAACAGCATGCTCTTGGTCCTGGCAGCAGGCTGGTGGGCAGTGATTTTCCTTGGATCCCTGTAGCCGTGGTCTCTGTGGGAGGATGTGGCTGACCAGGACCCTGCAGGTGGTAGGTGTTTCCAGTACAGGCCTGGTAATATCCTACCCAAACTCCACTAAACAAACAAACAAACAAATAATTCATTGCATGTTTGTTTGGTTTGGGTTTGTTTTTTTTTTTTCCCCTGCAAGTGGGCCATATCTGCTACTTAGTGTCAAAACACCTTAGCAGGTGGTAACTTTTTTTGCAACAAAACTTGATGCAGGAATGGAAAACTTCCAGCAAAGTTTTAATCTGACTTTATTTCTGAGAAGGATGGGAGCTCTTTTCCCCCCAGCCTATCTAACAGGATGTAGATAAACATTTGGCAAGGTCTGAATGTAAAGTCCCTTGGTGGGTCAGAATTCACAGTACATGGTAAAGCAATAAGAGGCTTGAAAGGTGTCTCAAGTGGCATTGCAAGTAATCTCTTTAATTCTGCTTTTAATTTATGTCTGCTAATGAGCAGGGAGGAGTGGCAGAAGTCTTAAATTCATCTTGTGTAACTTGGAAAAGAGAAAGAAACTTGAGGAGCCGCCAAAAAAAAAGAAAAAAGCAGGCAAGGATGTGAAAAGAGTGTAAGGAAACCAAAACAAGAGAGGATGAGAAATGAAAACTCCAGGCTACTGCAGGAGGGAAATTAAATCCTAAAGTGTAAGGAGTTTAGATGTTTCCTGTGCTGAAAGCATCAGACTTCAAGTATTTTGCAAATGGAGCCCAGGGGCCAGGTTTCCTTCTGCATAGTTTGGTGTGCACCACGCTGGGTTCCTGTCAGCTGCCTGGCTCCAGATGTACAATTGCCCTGCTTAGGCAGGAGTGGGAATGGGAGGAGAGCTCTCTGGTGGTCTCCTTTCTTGGTGTGCATCCCTGGGGACTCTCAGCTGCTCTGAGGCTGCTGGTGTCTGGGCTGAAGTTATCACTGTGGGTCCTCCAGGTACTTGCAAATAGCAGCTTGACCTGATTCTCTGGCTGGTTTTGGGTCAAAGGGTCACTCTGACTCATATGCTGCTTCTTTGGCAGCATTTATCACAGAGCCAATAACTTTGGTGTCTTGTAGCTCCTTTGTCATGGGTGTGTGCCACCAGAAAAGCAATAAGGAAGGAGCAGGGAGAATGGGAGGACCAGGTCTGGGTTTTCTGTTCTCTCTTTCCTGCCTCAAATTCAGTCTGAGAAACCCTAAGGAGGGGCCTCAAGGTGGAAAACACATTGGAGAGGACTGGAATTGTGTTTTGCTAGATCCAAAGGTGGCTTGTGGCTCTGCCACCAAAAGTCAAAAAACCCCCACAACCCAGGCTGTGCAAGCTGTGAGAGATTTTGCTCTGTCTCCCATGCACCCACTGGAATGGGGCTTTGGAACCAGGCATCTTAAACCACAATTTGATCTCTGTCTCCTCATGGTTGCCTCTGGACAAGGCAGATGTTGAATTGCATTGCTTCCCCTTCGTGTTCTCCTGCAGACCCCCACAGCCTTGGCTAGTAAATTCTAAGCCTAAACTTCTCCACAGGAAACTGCAAAGTAAGTAAATATTCTCTTTTAGAAGCTTCTTTCCTGGTTGAATTGACTCTCTTGGTACTTTCATGCATTTTAAGAAGTCAGAACAGCTCACAATTGAAAACAAGCAATGTTTAGCTCCCGTGAAGGGAAATAGTCAGGTACCAGAAAGACTGTCATTTTCACCATGCTCTTACAAAAGAGGGTGTTACAGTAAGCTTGCTTATTTCACTGGAGGAGAATTCAGCAGGCTTGATGGAAACCGGATGAGACAGGCAGGGTAAATGGATTTTGCTGGGCGAATTGAAAGCAAAGGAACACGCACGTGTGGTGGCTGGTCAAGAATTAACTGCGTCTTGCAGAAACCAGGAATGAATTAAAGATAGAGAACTAGAAAGCCCTGAAACAACATCTGTCCAGCTGTATTTCAGATCTCTTCACCTGTGGTATGACTCCAATGGCAACTGGATGCAGTGAGCCAGGTGGCTCTGCTGAGCTGTCTCGCTGCATTTTGGCTCTCCATGGGCTGGAAGGATTAGGAGTGTTGAGCTCCAGCATGCTGCCATGCTGGTGTAAGGTAAGTTGAGGGGGCTTTCTCCAGATGCAGCATCCCATGGGGTCAGCATCACCTGCTGGAGGTGGCCAGGAGCTTCTGAGGATTGCTGGGGTAGAGCAAAGGAAAAGGTCAGATGTCTCCTGGTCCCTGACCCCCAGGGGAGGAGTGATACCCAGCCTTGCTCGTGGGGGCAGGAGGTTCCGCAGTGTTCTCCCACTTTTAGAGGGTGATGCCCAGTGAACACAGTGTGGGGAATCACTGCATCCCTTACTGGCACAAAGCACTTATTCCCTGTTCCTGGTGCAGCATCCGTAAGGACCTTCTGTTGGAGTGGGACCTCTGTCCTGTCTTGCTCACAGCTGCATAGAGGCCTGGGGAGATGGGGCGCTGGAGAGGTCTACAGCATCTTATCTGTGCCCTCTTGTGCAAAGCTCACTGCCATAACATGAGAACAAGGCTCCTGTCCTGCAGCCCTGCAGGCTCTGAGCAAAATTGCTTGTTTGTACCATTATAGCTATGAAAAACAATCTTCCAGGGCCAGGGGCATGGGGTTGTATTGGGTTTGTGTGAAAGGCTTTGGTGGTGGGGGTGGGAGCTGCAGAGGTGGTTTCTGTGAGAAGAGCTGCCAGAAGCTTCCCTTGTGTCCAACAGAGCCAAAATCAGCTGGCTCCAAGACAGACCTGCCACTGGCCTTGGCCAGGCCCACCAGCAGCTATGGCAGAGACTCTGGGATAGCAGATTTAAGAAATGGGGGAAAAAATTGCAGTTGCAGAGAGGAGTGAGGGGGTGTGGGAGTGGCAGCTCTACAGAGAGCAAAGGCCTGCAGAGAAGAGGTGCTCAGATGTGGAGCACAGATTGCCCTGCAGCCCATGGTGAAGACCAGGGTGAGGCAGCTGTGCCACTGCAGCCCTTGGAGGTCCCTCCTGGGGCAGACATCCACGTGCTTTCTGTGGAAGACCTCGTGCCATAGCAGGGGGATGCCCAAGGGAGGCTGTGGCCCTGGGCTGGAGCAGGCTCCTGGCAGGACCTGTGGCCTGTGGAGAGGAGCCCACGCTGGAGCAGGTTTGTGACAGGAGCCTGCCCATGTTGGAACAGGCTTTTCCTGACCCTGTGGAGGGGACCTGTGCTGGAGAAGTTAATGAACTGCAGATGGTGAGACAGACCCACGTTGGAGAAGTTTGTGTAGGACTGACTCCTGTGGTAGGGAACCCACTTTGGAGCATGGGAAGAGTGTGAGGATTCCAGCCTCTAGGGAGAAAGGCCAGCAGAGACAACATGTGATGAACTGACTGCATCCTCTAATCCCCATTCCACTGAGCCTCTGTGAGAGAGGAGGTAGAGAAAGCTGGGGGTGAAGTTGAGCCCAGGAAGAAGGAAAGGGTGAGGGGAAGGTGTTTTAAAACTTGGTTTAAATTCTCATTACCTTACTCTGATTCAATTGGTAACAAAATACATTAATTTCCCCAAGCCAAGTCTGGTTTTCCAATGACTGTAATTGGTGAGTGATTTCTCCCTGCCCTAATCTTGACTGAGGAGTTTTTGCTGTGTTTTCTACCTTCCCTGTTCAGCTGAGGAACGGAGTGATAGATTAGCTTTGGTGGGCATCCAGCCTGGGTCAGCCCACCACAGGGAACTCTGAGCTTCATCCCCTGGGGACAGCCAGGCAGGAGTCCAGCAGAGGGGAGGGCAGCATGGTTGGGTGTGCTGTGCTTCTCCCAGCCTGATGAAGGAGCCTCAAAACTGCTGGAGGCTCTGTTTAATGTGTGAGGACAGCTACAGGCAAACAGCCTTTCTGGTGTCATCCTAAGGTAAACCACCTTGGCAGGGAAAAGTCTGAGTGCCAGAATAAAATATCCTCCTTAATCAGACCCCAAGATATTCCTCTTGCAGAGACTTCTTTCCTAAACAGGAGTGACATTGGCCAGGTATAATGCACAACAGCAGGCTCCTTGTGTAGCAAATGTGACCCAGAGTGTTAGGAAGAGGGTTTTAGTTCTTCCATGTTGACTGTCTTGCCTCCCTGGTGAGCACTGAGGCAGAAATATGCTCATTAATAAAAAAAAATTTGTGCTCTGCCTCTTGGTACTGACTCTATTTACTTTAGTAAAGGGAAGTTATAGTCTCCATCAGTATAAATCAGGAATAGTTGCCAGTGCTGTGTCCCTTGGCAGGCTCATGAGCTCCAGCCAGAGATGAGAAGCAGAGGCACTCGAATAGGGGGCAAATAATAAGCAAATTATAAAGCTTACCATTTATAAGCTTATAAAAATAAGCAAAACCAGGTAAAAACTGAAGAAAGGTAGGACATCTCAAGATGAGGGAGGCTGCTTGAGAAGAGGTGGCCTGGGAAATGCTTAAGAAGTGCCTGTTTAACCTTAGAGCACTACACCCTACATGTAACCCATGAGTTCGTTTGGATCTCAGGGCTGATGATCCATGCATGGCTCTTGGATGTTTTATTTATGTTTTCTGTGCATTTGAAGCCAAAACACCTGGAGTCTCTCTTCATCACTGACCTGTATAAGGTGCAAGGTGGAGATGTGCTTGGGCTCAAAGCCTTGACTACAGATTCACCTGGATCTTGCCTTCTCTGTGGGAAATGGCTGGATCTGGAAGCCTCTGCTGTTCAGCAGAGAGATGCTGGCCATCTCTGTGTGTTGCTTAGTGGCACAGTTCAGCATCGTGGTTGGTGTCAAGGCTGAATGGAAACACGATACTCCAGGATGAGAGGAATGGAGAATAAATTTTACATGGGCCCTGATGGCACAGGTGAGCTAAGTTTATTTCCTCTTTGCCAAAAACAAAGTCCTTCAGCTTGCAAGGTGTGCCAGCAGCCCTCAGTTTTGCAGAGATATCAGTGTCCCTGCTGTTTCCAGCACAGGGTTCTGTGTGGCCCCACTACTGCTTTCCTCTGGACCTGTTCCATGTAAGCCTCTCCCTTGCTCCACAGCTGGCACAGCCACTGCCTGGATTTCCCCTTCCCTGCCAAGGTGCATCTTGCATCTCCCTGTGTGTCAGCAGGCACCTGGATGCCCTTTGAAGGGAAAGAGAACTTGCTTGCCTGGAGCTCCTGCTGGACTTAGAAGACCGTGCCCTGGGGAGATGTAGGGTGATCACTTTCCAGTTGCTGTCATGTCAACAGAGACTTGCTATGGAGCCACAGCTGCTGTGGGACAGGCTCTCTGTCTTGCTGGAGGGTTTGTTTTCTCTCACCAGCCTCCTTTGCTGGGTTAAAGCCTTTGACCTGATGAAGTCTGGCAAGCTGGGCTCCTTGTGAAGTGTGCTTTGGGAAGGGCATTGCTTAGCATTGGGTTGTAGCTGACCATTGCAAAGCAGCAGCAGGATTTTTACCTGGTGACAGCATTCCTGGGTTCAGCAGCCTGGCAGGAGGCTGCCTGGACCCAGAGCTGTGGTTATGCAGCTGCTGCAGTGGCTTTTGCAGCACCCTCGGAGCACTGTGCCACTGCCATTGCTGGAGGGTGTTGCAGGGGCTGGAAGTGCTTATAGGTGTGGGGTTTCCAGCTGCCAGGCTGTGCCCTCACTGAGTGTCTGCATCTTGGTCTCTCCCACTACACCAGAAGAACAGGCAGGGTCCTCCCTCCCCCAGAAACTGCAAGGGGCAGAGCATTTTCAGTGTGAACTACCTCTGTGCCTTTCAGTGGCTTAGAAATGTCCAAATCTTTATGCTAAAGCACTTCCCCACTCTCCTCTAGCAGGGCTGGGCCCCGCTGCCCCACACCTCTGGATCTGTTTTCCTTACCTCTCCATCCTTTCAGGCCCCCACCCCAGCCTGGCAGTGCTCTGGGGAGAAGCATCCTTTGGGGCATGGAAGCTGGAGAAGCAGACAGCAGCAGGACGAACAGAGAGAGCACGTTGGTGCATCCTAGCCAGCAGTGCCCCCTGCGACTGTCATGTCTCCTGCCAGCCAGATGCCGCCCGTGGATCCCATCTCCCACGGGCAGGCACCGGGAGCCCATCGAGTGCCTTTTAGCAGGAAGCCAAGGCTGCTTCTGGAAGCTGGGAGGACAATGAAGGCGCTGAAGCAGCCAGAGCACGGCCGGGGGCAGAGGGGGACAGGCAGGCAAGGGGAAGCCATGCAAATGGGGACTTTGATGTGGCTGCAAGGACCGGGGCTGGAGCATTGTTCCTATCACATCACATCAGTTTCACATTCCTCATGCAGGAGTGATCAACGCTTTCAGGGCCAGACAAAAGAGCGGGGAGATGAACAAAAGCGAGAGGGGGGGGCTCTACCTACTGCAGAATAGAGACAGAGGATGAATTGCTCTCTTGGCAAGCCATGGAGATGGGCTGGCGGTTGCTGTGCTTTAGAGCACCAGCTTAAAATTTTTCTCTTTTATTTAGAGGAGGGGAAAAAAAAAAAAGGTAGGAGAAAGGGTTTCCTGTGTGTAAAAGGGGGTATAAATAAGATAGCATGACAAGTATCTGTGGTCCTCTTGCATTCCCTTGCCTTGTCTCCCCAAGTGATGCCTCTCATCCTATTGCAGAAGTGCTCTCTTGAGAAGAGCTGGCGAATATGGGTCTGACCCAGGCTGCAAGGTGAGAATACTTTCAAAGGAACTTTCTCCCAAAATTAGCAAGGTGAATGGGCTTGGAAAGGCCTGACCACATTCCATGGAAGATGGGGCTCTGCAGAGCCATGAAGGTTGCTGGCATCAGCCCTGGAACAGGGGGAAGAGCCATGTTGGAGGGAGCTGACTATTGTGCCCACCTCTCCTGAGCTGGAGTGTGGGGAGTAGAAGGGTGGAGGAGGTGAGGAAGCACTTCATCTTTGCAACTGGTCACTCTGGGGTCCTGCCTGTTGCTGCAGGGATAACTTGGTGAAGGCCCTTCACTGGGCTGGGTTTTGCTGGAGCTGGAGATCAGGGATAGGGCCCAAGGCAGAATATGGCACATGTCCACGTGTGCAAGTGCTTTTGTGCTGCCATCTCAGCCTTTGCTGCAGCCCCAGTGGCTGAGCCCAGGGTCACTGAATTCTGGAATTGCTCGCTTGTTTTTCCATCCCTGACATCTCCTGGCTCTCGCCCGTCACTGACTCCTCTCTTCTCTTTGAGCCTGGGTCCCCATTCTGCCTTGCCCTCTGCTTCCTGCTTTCTCTGCTGTATGCTGCCATGCCCTTACCTCAGGAAAGAGTTCATCCTACCAAATCTCTATTTTCCCCTTGTGTGTGCTATCTGCAATTCGGATTTTGCCTGTGTTAAGTGGAACTTAATAGCTCCTCAAGGGTACTCCAGCCTCTCAGCCTTTCCCAAAAACATTTCTCCTGTGGAAGCACAAACCTTGAACATTGTCCCCACTGCACAGCCATCCCCTGCTCTCCCAGCCCCATGCACTGCTCTGGCTGCCCCCCCTCAGCCCTGACCCACAGCCCCCTCCCCTCCCTCAGCTCCGGGCCCCTCTGCCTGAAAGGCTGTCAATCAGGCTGAATTGTCTGGTGGTTTTGTGATGTGGAAAGACTCCCACCAAGGAGTCAAGGGCCAGGCTGAGACCTTTAAACTCGATCCCATTTGTGTCTTAAATCAAACAGGAATCCAGGTCCTGGGATGGAGGGGGAGGTTTAAGGGGATGCAGGGGCTCAAAAGCCTCCACTGACCCCCCCCCCCCCCCGAGTTTTCCTAGAGTCCTTTCCCCACCTGCACAGTGTGGAGCAGGGAATGTGCCCATGGCCCTGGCGTTTAGGGCTTTGTTTCCTTCTGTAGTCCTCTGCTCTGGGGGTTGGCAGCACTGCTTCCTTTACTGCTGGCCCTTTGAACCACCCTCTGCCTTGGGGTACATGGCAGAGGTGGTCCTCTGAGCAAGGCTTGAGGAATATTCTGGGAAGGGGAGACTTCCCTAGGGAAGGGAGGGTTTCTGGGATCTGCTGTTGGGAGCATATGGGACTGGGGAGGTGGGCAGAGCTCAGCAGCATCTCTGGTCTCACCAGTTTTTGGTGGCTGCTGCTGAATGGGAGGATATGGGTGCAGAGGACAGATCAGTGACTGATGTCCTGGAGATGATTGCAAGGTTTAAAGTGGTGGTTTAGCCTCCTGCCAAGACTCTACAGGTAAGCTTGACCTTACTGGGCTGTTGTCATTGTAAAGAGGAGAGTGCCCTTGTTGCTGTCCCTGGTGTGCCCATGGCTTAGTGGCTTGAATCACACAGTGCCTGGTGTTGAAATTCATCTGCTGGTGCCCAAGGAGAGGGGATAAAACCAAAATGAGATGTCCCAAATTCCCACTCTACTGCCAGAATAGGGCATCAGGGCAGGCAAGGAGTGTTAAGCACTCTCTTCTTGTCCTTACTATGTGAAAGGATGGGCTCAGTCTGCCGAGGGAATCTCATCTTAAATGGCAGGTTGAAATTTCTGCTTTTTTCTCTAGAAGGGGGTTTGACAGCAACAGAGATAGTGCTGCCCTAGGGCTGAGCCCTATTTCATCTCATGGGGGCCCTTGACCTAGGGTTGTTGCAAATAGGAGGGGGAGCAGGGCTGGGTGGGGAACCAGTTGCTTTTTCAGCTCAGTTCATGTCTTTCTCTTCCTGGTTGTGAGCAAAGGGTTTGCTGTTCTTTTTTTCTTCCAACTTCTTTCCAAAGTCCACACAGGTCAGAGATTTCATTTTGTCTTCCCGAGGGTAAGTTGCAAATCTCTCTTCCCTTGACAGAGCCGTGTTTTCAGGAGAAGCCTGGAGCTGCCTTAAGACATGTACAAGCTCAGAAATGCAGTGGCTGTGTTTATTTTTTGTGTTCTGGGCAAAGTCAGAGCTGCTGCCGGTGCTAAGTAAATACAGAACTACCCTCATGAGTGACTGCATTAGCCAGGGCCATACTTGCTGCCTGCATGAAACCAGATGGATCTATCTGGGGACTGGAACAGCAGCTTTCTTGTGACTAGCAAAGGCAGAGCCACTGGCATTTGGATTACCAGCTCTCCTGTGCTTTTAACAGAGTGCCAATGTTTGACAAAACCATTAAGTTAAATTAAGCCCTACGTGTTTCAAGTGGATTCTGAGACTTCTGGCTGACTCATTAGCAGAACTGTCTCTTCTCCCTTTCGTCTTTCTCTCCTTTTTTTTTTTTCTTTTTTTTTCCCCTTCCTCCCCCTCCTCCATTTAATTCCCTCTCAGTAGCTGGTTTTACTGCTGACATTTAAAAGCAACATGTGGAGACTCAAGGACAGACCTGGCATTGGGATGGGGCTGCTGCGAGCCCAGACGTGCCCGGTCCCGCTGTGGTGGGCAGGGAGGATGTTTGGAAGGTGTTTGCTTGAGGCAGGCGCTGGGTCCCACAGAGCCTGCGTATGGATTAGCCAGGGATGCTCCGGCCCCTGCCGAGCCCACGGCTGCTCTGCTTTTACCCATTGCCAGTGTTATTTATGGCCGGGGTTGCTGCTTTGCTGGGCCGTTTCCAGAGGGCAGAGAGGGATGCCCTGGGTTCCCTGGGGCTCTCCAGGGATAGCAGGGAGCATCGGTGGGAACAGGGGCAGTGGCAGCACGGTCTGTCCGAGTCACCTTGACTTGCCTCTGGCGAAAGTGAAGTACTTTAAAGAGGCACAGGGCGATGACCTTGTAAATGGATGCGTGACCCAAGTGCTTCCCCGTGGCGTCGGCTTCTTTGTGTCCCTGATACTGCTCTTCATGCCTGTGGGGAATCACTGGGGCTGGGGGGTGGTGGTTGCTGGGGTCTCATTTGCACAGCTGCGTCTCAACCGTGCAAGCGCTGCTAGTCACTGGTGTGAGAAATGCTGTCAGCCGTTCCCTGTCCCTCTAACACGGCTTTGCCTGGGCAGCAGAGCCCCTGTGGGACCTCGCTCTGGCTGCTGGTGGAGCTGCAGGTGCCCTGGAGAGTATTTCGGGGTTGGAGTGTGAAGAGGCTGAGCACGAGAGGGGCACCAGCCCCTGCGGCGCTGGGATTTGGAGGGATGGATGACCTCTGCCTGAGGACCAAAGGCAGCTGCTTCACCGGAGCTGTGCTGCTGTCTGAGGTGGTGTCAGGAAAGAGGGAGAGCGGTGGCATGCAGTGGGCTTAAAGGGATAGAAAAGCACTCAATAGTGTTGGAGTGAAGGTTTGCAAGCAGTAAATGTGCCGAAGGAGATCCGATGGAGCATGTGCACTAAGGAGAAGATCCAGCAGCTGGATGGTGGAACAAAGCTGGAAAGGGCTTTCTGCTGGTGCCTGGGGTTTTGCAGTACTCTGATGTGCTGCTCTGTAGTCCTGGTCCATGGAAGGACACTGTGCCAATGCTGTACTGTCAGACAACATCCCATATAGAGGCTCCTGTCCCTCTGCCTGAAAACTTCAAAATATCAGTTGCAGATGATGTGGGGACTGTAAGCTTTGGAAAATCTGGTCTGCACTGCTGGAACAGCCTTCCCACTGAGCAGGTCACTGCTCTTTGCACTGAAATGCCCTCAAAGCCCTCTGCTCCTGTGCACCTCTTGCCCCTGGGTCTTAGCTGCCTTGGCCCCATGTTTATCAGGTCATTCTGAGATGTGGCCTCTTGACGCACACGATCTCCCCTCTTGCTCTTCCTGTCACAGACTGTCTGGAGAGGAGCCAGGAGCTGCACGAGGGGAGCTTTCAGCAGATGAACATGATTTGGTCTCAGGTGTGCAAAGCTGGAGTGTTAACCCACAGAAAGCACATCTGGGTGAAGCCTTGGGAGAATGTCAGCACTGTGGAAGCTGCTCCCATTGACAGCCAGAACACGGTGCCCGTCACCATATCTCCCTGCTGTGGGCACAGCCCCCACCTCCCATCAGTGTCTTGTTTCTCTGGGTGCTCTCTCGTTATTTCCATGTTCATTAATGCTGATACGCTCAATTGCATCAGCTCGTTTTGAGGGACCAAGTGCAATCCTGTGCCTTCATTTGCATCCCCGCTGCCTAGCTGTTGCCCAGGCAATGCCAGGTGCTTTGACATCATTACCCAGCCAACTGGCATCCTCTCTGCCCCATTAACCTTCCTGTAATTGACTTCAAATTGAACGGGGAAGGGAAGGGGAGGGGAGGAGGGAAACTGTCTTGAAACGGCAACTGTTTGTGCCACCATGGAGCAGGGCTCTTTGTTTTTTGAAGGGAAAGCTGTGGCAGTTGTTTACAGCTGGATACAACTAGGTTTGGGAGGGGTTTCTTATCTGTTAGGAAGCTGTGCAGTTTGTCTTGGTTTGTAGATTTCCTCACCACCATCTCCTGGGGGAATGAGATGTCAAAACTCCTTGGGGTGGTTTTGGGCTGGGGAACTCGGAGGCTTTGTGGAGAAGAATGAAGTTGGAGGTGTTGGGAGCAGAGGGTCTGTGCAGCCCGGGAAGGGAAGGTGAAGCAGGATGCTGAGGGGCATCATGACAATCTCAAACTCCTTGATGGGTAGGGAGAGGCAGGAGGTGGAGGGGTTTTTGTGAGCACCAAGGGACAGGGCACAGACCACAGCCCAGTTTGGGATCAGCCAGTCAGGCATCGAGAGTAATCTTGACCCCGTGTCAAACACTGAAACAGGAATAGGAGATGGGGAAAAGTCCCATCTTTGAGATGCTCAGCCCTGACCTGCAGAGCCTCTGTACCTGATATGGCTGGTCCCATGCTCCCTGCATGGCATTGAGTTGAGATCTGAGTCAGGCTACAATATTCTATAGCTCAGATCCTAAATCCATTCTGGTAACTACAAATACTCCTTTTTTTTTTTTTTTTTAAATCTAAAATTTAAATTTTGAATTAATACAAAACTTCTCTGGAGTTTTTTCCATTTAAAAGTAGAACTTGCTTTTTGTGTCATTTTTGTTTTGTCCCCTTTTGGGCCAAAGTCACCCAAACAGATGCTTCACTACAGATTCTCTACCACTGAACTGGCATCTTCTATCAACTTGAGTCAATTTTATTTATTCACCTTCTGCTTGCACAGCACTGCGGCCGCCAAGTCTTCCTGTGTTTGCTCATGACTTGTGCTGGATGTAATTCGTTAGGCTTAATTGAGCTGCCAGAGGAGAAGGGCAGTGCAAGAGTGGATGGATGGAACCCTTGGCATCAGCTGCTCGATTGCCAAACCCAGCAGAACTGGTCCTGCTCCAGCAGAGCACCTGGACAAGGCAGGTCTGCCCAAGGTGGGCAAGGGCTGAGCTTCTCTTGCAAGAGAAAAACTTCCCATGTGCTTCAAAACTGGGGCAAAGGGGAAATACTTTAGAACTTTACTGCCTCCTATTCATTATTTACTAATGTTATTGTTCTATTACTTATTACTTGTTACCTATTCAAAGGGGAGGTAATTCTGCACTGTGTCCTTAGGTTTTTAGAAGGCAGAGCTGAGGAACTTTTGGCAGGAGGGGTTTCATAAGATCTGTGATTTCAGATGGCATGATCCTTCCTGCCTAGCATGGGCTGTTTCTTGAATGGTTTCATCTCCTTATTCCCTGCAAGATGCAGGAGTCTACACAGGATCAGAAAAACCTGGGGTTTTTGTACAGACCTTGAATTGCTGCTGGGCTGTGGTGATAGGAAAACTGCTCATCCCCTCCAAGACAGGAAATCTTTATTTGGGGTGAGCCTTGGAGCTGTCACTCCTAAGTGCTGTGTTATAGAAAAAATCTGATGGAGGCAATCACTGGCACTTGTGGGTGTTAGTCTGGGGTCTGACTGTCAGCTGGGAGAGGGTGTTCAAACCTTTGGTGGTCACAGTGCTTGGAGGCAGGTCAGGGATGGAGTGAGTGCAGCATTTGAGATCTCTGGGCTGAGGCATGCAGCTCAAACTGGAAGTGGTGTCACTGTGCCCTCAGCAGCTCTCTTGGGGAGCTCAGGCCCCGCATACTGCACTTGCAGTCAGTGAACAGTGGTGTGAGGGGCACAGCTCTGCCCCTGTTTCCCCTAGAGCTAACAGAGCTTAGTATCAATTAGCAGCTTAATTTGTAATTAATAACTTTCTGTCTCTTTTCTAAATGGCTTTCGGAGGGGGCTGCTACAGGAGGGTCACCCAGCCTGCGACGTGCTGTCATCAACTGACGTTTCTGTCATCAACCCCCCTGAGATTTGGGGGGTGGGTTAGGACATGGGTGGTGTTAGAAAGTGGGGAAACAGCCCTGGCAGGGTTTGGGATGCAGGCTGTCCTGGAGATGAGTCTGGAACCTCAGAACGGTAATGCTTTTCTGTATTTGCATCTAGGAGTGCTGGCTGATAATCTTGGGGTAAATGTTGATCACTGAGCAGGGATCAGTCCAGGCACTTCCACCCTTCCAATCCTTCTGTGGCAGCCACCTCGGCAGTGCTGGGGGCTGCCCGTGTGTCTGGCGAGTGCTGCGAGGGGCTGGCAGGGCCATGGCTTCCCCTGCGAGTGGGAGCTCTTCCAGCAGCACGGGCTGCCTGTGCCCCAGTCCAGCTCAGGATCTTCCTTTCTGGGGCTGACATATGTCATCTTCCTTGCAGGCCTTTGTGGGCTCCCCTTCCTGTCCATATGGATGGCTGCTTTGCTGGCTGTACCATCCTGTGGCGGTGTGAGGGGACTCCAGCCTGCAGAGTGCCCTTTGCACGGGTCCCTGCCATGTAGAAACTGGAGCTGCTTGCCAGCAGGGGCACTGAGTGAAGAGACAGCAGAGATACAATCAACCCAAGGCCACCCAGCAGAATGAACTTGCTCTTCCTTGTGCCCTGGGGAGCTGCTGGCTTTAACTATGTAGTATGTTGCTCTCCAAGTAGTCTTCCTGGTACTGTCCTCCAAGGAAGAGCTGGATGTAATGATGATGATCCCATTCCTTCCCAATCCCCATTCTGCTCCATCCTTCTCTGGCATGCATGCTCCATGTAAGTGGTAGAGAGGACTCCTGCCTTTGTGTCTTGCTCCCATCTCTACCTCCCACTTTTCTTGGAGCCTGTATTCATTTTAGGACAGAAGTGCTGTCTTCCCGTTTCTTTGGTGATTATTCCTGAATGATCAGTTGCTGTTTTACTCTTTGAGAAATCAAAAAAGTGTCTGTGAACAGGGAGAAAAGAAAAATCTTCCGTGCTTCACCTGGCAGAGGAGAGATGGCACAGAAAATGCAAAGAGGATGTGTGCAGCTGTGGGAACCACTGGAAAACGATGGCAGGATGTCAGCACTGGGGGATGCTCTGCATGTCCCAGGTGGAGTGGGAGACAGGGTGTCTGAGGGATAGATGTTCTTATGTCAGTCCAGCCTAACCTTCCATGTGTGAGTGATGTAACTGGATTTAAGTTGTTTGTGTTTTTCCATTCCAAGGCTTTTCAGTGCCCAGCTGTTTGAGCCAAGTGTTCCCTTAGCATTTGAGGCTCTCTGTGCAGGGAGAGATTTGCATCTGAGTTGTTTGGCATTCATTTGCTGTCCAGTGGGTCTCCTGTCTGGAAAGGTCTGCAGTCAGGTCAGAAGCTGAGTTAATTTGCACTGGAAGGCAGGCATACTTTGTTTTGCATGCTGGTTTCTTCCAGAAATCCCATTTGAGGTATTTGTTCTCTTATTGAAGCCATGTTAGGAGCCATGGCAGCCTCCCTGCAAGGCTGGAAAAGAGACAGCTAGCCTGAAAGGTGCAAATTAAACCTGTGCTCAGATAAAAACTGCTTTGCACTGTTAATGTGGGCCTTTCTTCAGAGTTTTGGGGCTTTTTGCTTGCAACTGAGGAAGAAATACTTAGCAAGGGTCCTGTGGGAAGTAAAGCAGGCTCCAGAGTTCAGTTTGCAGCTACATTGGATTAAATACTTCGAAAATTCAGGGGAAGAGTGCCAGAGGGTCTTTAACTCTCATTTGGATCAGGTCATGAAATGATGAGACAGGGCAGGCATTTTGGCACAGCTTGCCTGTGAGGAAGGAGACTTGGGAAGAGCAGCTGTGTGGGGCTGTGGTGCTGCTGAGAATGGGGGATGTGGCCACTGCTCAAACACAGGAGGTGTTTGGTTTGAACTTGATTATCCAAAACCTTTGCTCTTCCCTGCCTGGGTGCCAGACTTGGCACCTGTGTGGGTCATCTCCTCTGTGTCCCCAGGAATATGTCCTGCAGGGATTGCTCCAGAGCCTAGCTCCCAGCAGTGTGTGTTTGCATCCCAGGTGGGTGTCAGCACTGACAGCCCAAGGGCCATGGGTGCAGCAGTAAGGGTCCCAGTGGGCTGGGGTAGACATACCCCAAAATCATGTGGGTGGGGGAGGCAGATCCAGCTGCAAGTCTGGAGGGGATCAAAACCAGGAGAGGCCATAAACCCTCTTTGCAGTTAAGGGGCTCTTGGTGAAACTTGTTACACCTCTGTGTGTCGGAGACACTGTTTGCACAGTCCCCAGCTCATCCCAGCCTGGGGGTGCTCCTGAAGCCTCAAATACACCCTTTTCATGCCCTGCAGCAAGATTGTCAGGGCTTTGACAGGTAAAAAGTGATCCCTACTGAGTGGTGTCAGCATCTGAGCTTTCCTTCACCTCCCCTTGCACCCTGACCAGCCCAGGAGGGAGCTGGGAGAGACACCCATCAGTGATGCCACGGCTGTGCCACCTGTGGAGGGTCTGGTGCCAGTGGAGAGCCAGCTGTAGACTGCAAAGGGTTAAAGAGACATTGACAGTAAACAGAAAGAGAGGACAAAGCAAGTCTGCTGTAATTATGTAGCATTTATTATTAATACGCTGGAATTGCTGGAAGCAGGCTCTGTAATGTGAATACTGATACAGAGGTTCAGAAGACAATTTAGCTCATCTGTCTGTTTATTAGTTCCCTCAGCTCCGGCAGGCAGTGAACTAAAGCCTTGTTTGCCACTGCCTTGTTGCTGTCCCTCCCTCTGCCCCTGAACTCTTCGCTGTTGCCATAAAAAAACCTGGTTTTGTTCATCCTCTGGCCGGGCACTGCAGCAATGCGTGGCATGATCCTGGACAGCCAAGCATGGCTTTAATCCTTGACCTGAGCCTGCCTGTTGGCCAGGCATGGCCCAAAGCATGGCACTGGGCTGGGAAGAGCCATTGCCTTTCTGAGGGCAGCCCAGCCACAGCTGAGGCTGGAGTGGGATGTCCCAGGTTCCGGGGCACAGGGCTGCAAATCCTTGGGGAAGCAGCAAGTCCACATGGCATGGGCTGCTGCAGGTTTTGGCCCACAGCTCATCATGGGGCTGTATGAAGGGAGAGGACGGAAGAGGTTTAGGAAGCTGCCTGGGAAGTAATTGGGAAGCTGTCTAGGAAATAATTAAGGGCTGGTGGGGTGGAGAGAGCAAGAAGTTAAACCGTCTGTCAGGGGTTGCAACAAGTTTCCTTTTCCTTCTGTGGCTTGATAGGATTTGTCATTCTCACTTCTGTACAAGTTTCTGAGCTTCAGCTTGGGTTTTTTCTGCATATCCTGAGCATATAGGACATCCATTCCCTTATGTATTATACAGTAGTTTAAAGAGGATTAAAACAATAGCTAATCTAAATGATGAATGATGTAGATTGCTCAGCCTCTGAGCCACCGTGGTTTTTCTTGCACACAGATTAGTCAGCTCAGTAGCTAAATATTGGGGCAAACAGTATAAATCCATACACATAAGCCTCCCTGGCTTGAATAGGATAGAAGGATTTAGAAATGGGCTCCGACACTGCTCTGTGTCTTGTCACGGCGTCTGTGGCCGCCTCGCTGACACGACGGATGGGGAAGGCGGCTGGTGCACAGCCCAGGTGGCCAAGGAAATACAGCATCCAGTGCTGCTGGGTCGATGCTGCTATCAGATACAGATGGTGGCAGGAGAAGGAAGGGATCGATACTGCTCACCTCCCTGCTGCTGGAGCTGGCTGTGTGCTGCTTGAGACCGGGGAGGCTGATCCTGTCTCTGAGAGAGCAGAGGGATAACACAGGCTGGCGGGGTTTTTCTTGCCTGAAAAGGCTGGTGTGGCTGGTACCGGCCCTCTATCCCAGCATCAGTGCCAGGGTGGTGCTGGAAACCCCCAGGGAATGTGACCCGTAGGAGAGAGTTTGTACTAGCACTGGACTGACAGCAGGTTTTTCTTAAGCTCTGAAGCTGGAGGATTTAAATCTTTTATTTATATGTCTGGTCGAGTCTGTCAGAGTTGTGTCAAATATTTTTGACAAGCAAAAATGCCATTTGCTTCAGCTTAATGAAAAATGATTTTTATTTTCTCCCCCCTCCAGGAACTAAAGGAATTGTAGTTTCAATTGCAGATCCAAAAGCTCCTCAGGAAAAAAAACCCCAACACATCACAAAACAAAACCTAAAACCTGATTGTTGTGAGAGTTGGCTGTTAAAAGAGGCTCTGGGCTGATGTTTTGGGTCTGTGTAAAATGAGGGTCTGGAGAGCATTCAATCATATGGTATCTCCTTTTATGAAGCTTTCTGGGCATATTATTCTAATGACGTTTAATGGCACTGATTTCTTCATCTTAACCAAGTGGGTCTTTTCCCAGTCCCACATCATTTTAATTTGTTCTCCTTCTGAGAAGCATGAGAGCTGGGACTGGCTTGACTTGGCACAGAAGAAGAGCTGTGTTGGTGTTGTCTCATCCCTCCTGGTGGGGATGCATCTGGCTGTCTAAGGCTGAGGGTTTGTGTAGGCAAAGCTTGCATCAGGACCAGCACTTGTCAGAAGACCTGTTCTCGAATATTCTCTGCTCCTCTGGAAATAATTTGTTTTCTGTTGTTTAATAGGGAGCATTAAACATGGACATTATTGTTTTGGCCAATACAGTGTGCCTAGCCCAAAGTCCTGTAGCTGAGCAAGCCCTGCCTCCTCCTTCTTCCCAGGCTGAAAAGCCTTGGTGTGCTTGGAATGCCATGATGCAGAAGATGCTTTGTTCCCCTTCCCCTGTGTCTCTACTCCCTCTCTGTGAGAACCAGAACTGTGTGTGGTGACCAAGTGACAGCCACATAGTGGACATGTACAGTGGCCACACAGTCTGGTTTGGGGCAGAGGAGTGCTGGACCCTGTGGCATAGGTCATCTGTGCCTCAGCACATGGGTGCAAGTCCTGCTCAGGAATGCAGGATGGATCTTTGTCTGGATTTTACCTGGTCTCTTCATTGAGTGAGATCTGGGTTGAGATTCAGTCAGGGTCACAGCTGACTGTGGAGAAGGTCTGGTTGCCACAGCTGGAACTGCACACGGATCCCTTCAGCTGGCTGGGTGGTGTGGGCAGAGACACAGATATTGCAGGCTTGGGGAAAAGATCATATGTCCCCCACACCCTCTTTCCCCTTCCTTCCAGAGTTTCAGGCAAGGCTTGCTTTGCCTATGCCCTCATCTTTGGACACAGATCTCCTTTCTCTATAACCTAGCCCAGAGCTTGGTGAGAGAAGCCCTTTCTTGGGTGCCAGCTGGGAGGAGGGTAGGGCAGTGGGGCAAGCTGACAAACACTCACTGCTCATCCTGAGCTGTTTGTCTGTGCATCCTGACTCAGGATCAAGCTGCCACAGCCCAGTTCCCTGCCTTGTGTTGCTTCCCCTGGGAGCTGTCAGGAGGCTGCTGGAGCCATGCGGTAACATGGGTCTCGGGGAGGCAAGCAAGGTCAGATGTCTGCTCAGAAATGAGATTGGCAATGATGCCACCGGTGCTGACAAATGGCCTGTCATTAATCTCTGACTCATGGCAGCAGAGAGGGCAGCAGTGGAAGAAACCCATGAGGTCACTGGCAGCCTCTCTCCCACGGGACCTGCACACAACTTTCACCCTAAACCTTTCTGCATGGGGTGGGCTAGCCCCGGGATGGGAGGGGGTTCTTTTTCTACACATCTGCCCTGAGTTTTTGTGTTTGTGTGCAAGTGCAGGGCACAACTCCAGATGAGCTGCAGTCAAGGCCCTAAGCACCTGGGAACTGGCACAATCATACAGTCCCCGTGGAATAGGATTTTGGATTGTGGCATAGCTCTGGCTCAGCACTGGTGCAAGCAGGATGAAGGCTGAAACAAAGCTTGTGTTATCAGTGTGTTGCAATACCGTTGTGAGACAGGAGGTGCTGTGTGCTGGGAAAGGCTGCAGGGCGCTGGGGGAGACCAGACTGGGATGCTCAAACCCTGGCTGTGCTCCCTCATGCTGGGGCATTGCCAGGGCTGAGTCTGCAGGGTGCTCAGCCCTCTTGCAGAGCAACTTTCCCTCCTCTCCTCCTCTTTGAGTCTCTTCTCATGCTTTTTATAGAAAGGGGGTCTTTCCCCAGTTGCAAAATACTCCTTGGAAGTTATAGCCAGAGAGGACTTTCTGTGGTAGTGGATGCTAGTGGAGATGCTGCACTCCCTGCTCAGCCATGCTGGTGAGCTGCACAGGGCTGAGCTGCCTTTTAGGGCAGCTGTTGGTGCTACAACCTTTGTACACAAGCAGGGAAGAGGTGACTTTCTCCTCTGGATTATTTGGGGGTTGCTTCAATCTCTTTTAGGACGTAAGGAGATATGGTTATTCCACCTCAACTCACTCCAGATGCTTGAACCTCTCAACGTGCATTGGGGAGTGGATGGGCAGCAGAAGGCAGAGGCTGCAGTGTGGGATTGGGATTGGGATTTCTGTGCCTGGAAGGGCAGGGAAAAGGGGTGCACTGATAGGGATGAGTAGGTGCTGATTTTGGAGAGTGAGTGCTGCCTGCCACCACCCCAGGCTGCTGCAGCAGTGGCACAGCCTGAGCTGTGCCTCCTGGGCCTTCCCCCTCTGCCTCTGCTGAGGTACGATTTAATTTTCCACTTTTCTTCCATCCCCTCTTAACTGGAAGAAGTCCTAAATAAAGTTGCTGTCACTTTTATTTATGGGCACAGAGGAAGACACGGACAAAAAGCCTGTGTGCTCCTGACAGCTACAAAGCATCCGGCTGTTTTTCCTCGCTCGCCTTGGCAAGGCAATCGATCTGGGCACAGGCAAGCAGCCTCCCTGGATGCATGGTGCTCCCATGTGCCCCTGCCCATGGCACCCATGAGGATGGATGGGAGGGGGCTCTGCATCCTGGGTCCTGGCTCTCAGCTGTTGCAAAGCCAGGCTTGTCTGGGAGTACCTGTCGTAAAATCCTGGACCCCTGAAAATACAGATGCATGAACACGCCTGCCTTAAGAATCCATCACAGGCTTCTTGTCTCCATCTTGATTGGTTCCAGTGAGGTCAACTTTTTTTAATAACTCCTGGACTTCAGCAGGGAAAACTATTTCCTTCAGGAAATAATATAATTAAGGCTGCCTGACACTTCTGATTATAAGCCCCTGTCTTCAGTTGCTTGAAACTATGCCAGCCTTTAACCATTTGGACTGAAACTTCACATGTCTCTGCCTCCGGCTGAATTTTTTTGGAAAATTTTAGCAAAGAGAGTTTTAAGCTGCTCTCCGAACAGGGTGGGGGGGGGGGGGGGGGGAAGGCATTAGTTTATCCACAGTTAAAAATAAAATTAAAAAAAAAAAAGAAGAAAAATTCTTGCAGTCGTGCTGAAGAAATTCCAGTATCTTTGTGCTGTGAGACTGGGCCTGACAGCTTTGGGGAAGGTTTTGAGCCAGGCATCAGGGTTCTGCTTGTTGCTGACGCCACAGAAATCCGCCTTCCCCGCGCCAAGTGGCGAGGCTGTGAATCGCGGGCTGTGTGGGTGTGTCACCCACGGCGTGTGCGGGGAGCGCCCCGCAGCAGGAGCTGCTCGGCAAAACCCGAGTCCCCAGCTCCTGCAGGGATGCCGGGCTGCTGGGAAATGCTGGGCCCCTTCTGTTGGTGCAAGTAAAATTCGTGGATCCCTGACCAGCATAGCCCCAGCTTGTGCTGGAGAGAAAGATTTTTGGCAAATGATGTGCGTTTGGATTTTTTTTTTTTTTCTATTAAGCAAGTGGTTCAGTTATCCATTAGACCTTGTTGTGCCATGCGGATGCTTCATGTGGGACATGCCCATAGTGCTGGGCTTCCTCCAGCATTTTGCAAGGACCTGTTTTAAAAGTTAGTGCTTTTGCAGGCAGGTTTTTCTTAAGTCAGCTTGTTGCTACAGAAATGTCCAAAGCAGGAGAATTTCTGTGGGGCAGCCCAGACAGGCCCTATAAAATAGGTGTCACATTGATGATGTGCCATGACCATGGCATTGCTGATGTCCTGGTGATGCAGGGTGAGCTCAGCACTGATGCAAGCCTTGCTGCAGAAACCTGACCCAGGACTTGTCCCTGCTCTGTGGCTGTGGATATTTGCTCCTTATGTGAGCCCACCTGACCAAGGCTGTCCCATTATTATGGGGAAGCACAGCTCATAGGTCTTCTCTCTGGCTCAGCAGTAGCTCATGGCCCAAGTCAGGTCCTTCAGCTGGTGACCTGTTTTGGACATGCTGAGTTCCTCCAAAATCCAGTTTGACCTCAACTTGAAGCCTCTACAAAAGCAAGTTATGCTTTGATTTCCCTGTGGAAAGCTGGGCTGCTGGACCTGTGGCAGGGCCAGCTCATCTGGCTCAGCACAGGGCACAGAGGTGGCAGAGAATGTCAGTCCTTTCCACAGGTTCCAGAGATGTCTCTCAGAAAAGGCACTGGGATTTTGCACTTTGTACCCACAATGATGCGCTGTCTCCCTGAGGGTACTCATAGCTAAGCTCAGTCTCTCTCAGGTCTCTGCCAAACTGGAATTAGAGCCTAGGAGGGTCTCTGGCAGGTAATGATAAATGAGCCTCATCTCTTGCTGTAGCCTGGTCTCCTTTCTTGATCCACTTCATCTGTGGGTAGGGAAAAAACCCAACATGCCCAACCAAAAATGCTTCCAAAAAATAACCAAAGAGTTACATTTGCATTGCAGAGTGAGAAGAGGCTTGGTGGGAAGCAGCCCTCTCCCCTCCTTGCCAGTCACTCCTCAGCTCTGGGATGCCTGACAGAGCAGGTTTTGAATGATGGGGCATTGTGGGTGCTGAGCTTGGGGCAGCTGGAGTTGAATTTCTTGGTGGCTGACACCTGACAAGTGTGATAAATTGCGGCACACCGTGGCTGCCGGCATGACAAACAGCCAGCTTCCCTCCTTGTAAACTCGGGGAAAATTTTGTAATTATTTCCAAGCACTTTGCAAATGAGTGTTTCGCCATCAGGCACACAGTGTAGTTTCAGGGGGTGGTCATTTATTTATTTAGGTTTTGTAGACAGGCGGGAGGTAGAGGGGGGTGTTGTAGTTTGGGTTTCTGCAGCATCCTCCCATTGGCTTGTCCAGGCTTTGCATGAGGTCCTGGGAGGAACTCTGGCAAAGCTCATCAGCTGAGGGTTGGGTGCTAATTAAAGCCTGTGGTGTTCCAGGCTTGGAGTCACTGTCACCCTTGGGAAAGAATCTCTGCAGGAGTGAGTCCCAGACTTTTCTCTTGCCAGTGGGTTTTGGCTCCTATTTTTCATTTTTAATAATGCAGAACCATAAGACTTTTTTTTTCCTCTTCAAAGCATTTTAAAAGAAGTAGGGGGAGGAACACAACTTCAGCCACAAGAGCTTGATAATGAGCACAGATCTCGACTGATAATTTGTTTGTCTAATTCAAAAAGTGCATTTCCTGCTGTAAAGGAGAGCACCACTGGTTACACCAGTGCCCCTGACGCCATCTCACCAGACAAAATGTCAGACCTAGCACAGAAAGTCCTCCTCCTGTTTCCAGTCCTCGGTGTCTGTGCTGCAAAGCCACACAGGCATGTTTTCCTCTCCACACTCTAGGGTTCAGTTGGACTGGCCTCTCCCTGCACCCTTCAACACGTGTGTGAGGCTTTTCAGGATCAGGGCTAAGGCAGCACAAGACCCCATGGGCGAATGCCTTGGTGCTGGGCTGACAGTGTGGTGCTGCTGTGCCATTCTGTCTGGGGAGCATTCCTTTCTGTCTTTAAAGAAGATCAGAGATGTCCCACGCTGCAGGGGTCTTTTTTCCCCTCTCCCATTTCATGTCTCTGAATCGAAATAATTAAGCAAATACGTGCTTTGGGGCTGGACTGTGACGCTCTTGTGGGAGGGCTCTCATTTTAACTGGGTTTGTGTTTGCACCGGTTACCCCCAGCTGTCAGGGTTGGGAAACAGATGCCCCCCTCCTTGGTTGTTTGCTGAACCTGAAGCAATGGCAGTTTCACCTGGTAACCTGACAGGTTGTCTCTTCTGTTTTGTTGAAGAGAATCCCAGATCTGAGCAGTGAGGGTTGGACGAGCAGCCAGAAGAATCGCCCAGGTGTTTATGAGAAGTTGGGGACGCCCCAAGGACTCTGGACTGGTGGAGAGGTAAGAGGTGGGCTAAAAACCTTGCTCACCCAGCTTGTCCTGAGTTGGTGTGCTTTGTGGGAGTGCAGGACACGTGTCTTCTGGTGAGGACGGTGGTGTTTATTAAAGTGTGGCAAAAGGCTGCTCCTGGCTCTGGCTTGTGAGCAGCCTTTTAGCTGCTGTGCAAAGAGGGCAGATGCTGAGAATGGTTATTTAGAATGTGGAGGGGCAAGTATGGATGAACAGCCTGGAAAATCCCATGTTATGGTCTGCCCATGGACAACTTCTCCAAAAAGAGCTCTCCCACTTGAGAGCCCTTGGGCAGCTCAGAGGTACACAGTCCAACCACAGTCGCAGAGGTCCCATGCTGTGGCTGAACCACTCTGGAGCAGGTAAGTGTCACCCAGCCCGGCTATGTGGTGGAAGGTGAGGTGCCAGCCACCTCTTGCAGACAAGCACAGCTTGAAGCTCTCAGGTCTGCTGGGTGTTTTTTTTTTTTTTTTTTTTTTTTTGCTTTCCTGCCCTGCCAGACTGCAGTATCAGGGATGAGGTGCAAGGGCTTTGCTTGGAAAGGAATGCTCCCCTTAGGAGACCACAGCCATGGGCTAGAGGATGCCCCACCTCTGAGGCCTGTTACATGTGTGCTCAGTGGGGACTGTGGTAACACAGAGCTGTTTGAGGAGGGGTTTGGGATCATGTTCTTTGAGCCACGGTGGAGCAGGGAAGGAGCCTGGAGATGGAGCTGCCCCACCTGGGGATGCAGACCCTGCAGAGCCATGCAGGGGAAGCCCTGTGCTTGCTGGTGCTGTGCCTGAAAAAGGAAAATGATGAATTAAAATTTAACAAGTCTCTAAATGCCAGACAAGGACGTCTTAAGTGGGAATTGTCACCGTTTGACTAGTGCAGCCTCTCACTTAGCTAAAACTGCATGGCTTTAATTATGTTGATCCTAGAAAGCAATATTCTCCACCAAAGAGGAGAAACTGGTGACCAAAATAGCACGAATGATGAATTTTCCCTGTACCCCTTCCCTGCCCTCTACCCCTGCATCATGCTTCCTAGAGTTGTTTTGCAGGCCCTTCAACCCTGGATAAGCAGAGTCCTTTATCCTTTGAGCCACAAGCAAGGACAGAAATGCTCCCTGTGTGCACAGCTGATTGTTTGCCCCAGAGTTAAAGGTCAGGGCTAAGGACCCCAGGGGTGGGCAACATCTGATGGAGCCACAATGGGGAGTGAGCTGGGGTCTGGGCATGCAGAGGTGCTCTGCAGCAGCAAAACCCTGCCCTTGGCATTGCTCCTTGGTGGCATCCATGGAGCGGCATGGAACAAGGACTCCTTCCCTCACCATCCTCGAGGTGGATCAGCCCACCCACGGGACTCCTTGCAGCTCTGCAAATAGAGCAGCTTGAGCAGGGTACGTCTCTAATAATACCAATTACTGTTACATGCTGGCTACAAGGTACACTGGCAGTAATGGGATCCTGGGGGGATGAAATGAAAGCGATATAATATGGTGAGATAAATTAGCGTTGTAAAATTAGCCATGGGTCTAGTCAGGGATCTGACAAATGTGTCGCAGCTTTGGTACAAGCTCTGAGCACTGCTGAATTGGATTTAGTGGCCCAGAGCAGAGCAGATGGGAGCAAGGGAAAAAAGAGTTTGAGGGGTCTCCATGCACACGTGCTACCAGTTAATGCTGCTTGTTTCTTCCTCGGATTTCTGCAATGATACGTCCCCTGACGCCTGCTTGTGCATGGTAGCAGATGAGTAAGAGCCCAGCCCAGATGATGTGCTGCTAGAGGAGCTTGAGCCTGGCAGAGAGATGGGAAAGGGGTTGGAGAAGCATCAGCAGGCTGGTACTCCTGCCAGCTTCGCTGCGTCAGCTGCTGATCCCTGCCCTGCATCACTGGCTGCCTCTCCCAGGTTTGCTCCAAAAGGATTTGGTGGGATGTGTGGCAGGCATTTGCACAAGTTTTAGCTGTGTAGAAAGGGAAGGAAGCTGGTTTCTGCTTCCACTGTTGCAGGCTGACCTGTTTTCCCATGCCTGGATGGGCTCTGGGTCAGAAGGATGCCAGGAGCTGGGCATCCCACAGCCCAGGGACTTCTTCCTGTTGACCAAGGGTGTACAGCCAACTCTTTCCCATCCAGATGCACGCTTTATTCTTCACCCTCTGAGGCAGAGGGTGGAAGCCAGGAAATGGGGTTTTGTGCCTCATGGAGACTCAGAAATGGGTGTGGTCAGTTCTAGTGGGATCCACTTCCTGGTGGCTCATTAGGACAGGCTCCACCGCAGGGATGTGAGCACTCCTGCTGATGTGAGGATGACAGATTCTCATGGATTTGTAAATGCAGGATAATTGCATGTTTAATGGCTGACATATTATGTTGGATCTGGGGAGAGACAGACATGATTTAGGTCTGGTTTGATAAGGCATGTTCTGTGACTCTCTATAATAACAAGGGGAGAGAAAAATTCTGAATATGCTTGGTAGTGCCCGGCAGTGGAGCTGAGGGGGGCAGAGGGGTGGCAGAGCCATCTGTGCGAGGCCTCTCCCAACTCATGCCAGGATGGTTCAAGAGGAATGGTGGGTACGTGGCAGATGTGTCTGTGGGAAGGAACCAACCTGTCACATCCATGGGGATGAGTTTGTAGAGGTCAGGCAATGCAGTTCTGCAGCAGCACCAGCTTGAGAAACGAATGCCAAGGGATTGTCTCAGCACTGCCCAGAGAATCCCCAGAGAGCTGAGCCAATTTGTGTTCTGAGCCTGCAGGGACAGAGGCCTAAGGAAACAAGCTGCACTTTGTGGGAGGTCAGCCTGGCCACTGCCACCAGCCCCTGTGTCATCCTTTGCCCTCCTGCTGCAAGCAGGGCACAAGGTGACAGTGGTGACACACTTCAGGGATATCAGCCAGCCCCAGGGCTGAGTTGTCCTGCTAAAACCAATGGGGAGGATGAACTGCAGCAGCAGAAGGAGCCCCTTCCCTCAGCTTTCCTGCTGGAGAAGTAGTGGTGTGGGACTGCAGCAGGACATTGAGCCAGCAGCTGGAGTGCCAGTAGCAGCATAAATAGAAATACAACTTCTCAGCTTCTTGTGCAGCTATGATATATCTTGTTTATATTGACTTTCTTAAACCTCTAAAATACATTGTAGATTGATCTACAAATCTGCAAAAAGCACCTTTTTTATTTTTTTTTTAAAGCCTAAAGCAATTTTCTGCCTGCTCCTTGTGGTTGGCTCTGAACAGACACATGTTCTCTTGTCCTATTTGAGGCTGGCATGCTGCCACAGTGGTAGGAAGTTTAGCAATACTTGAGCTGGATCGATTCAAGCCCATTATCTGTGCTGCCTGGGACTTGGTGGTGAAGGGGAAGAAAATATTCTCCCCAGACACATCAAAGCCCTGTGATAAGGACACACAGTTAAGCTCTATTTATAGATGGACAGATGTCTTGCCAAAGCTTTGCTGCTGGCACTTGATTATGCAGTTTTTGAGTGCTTAGCAGTGTTAGGATCTGAAGGTGGCTGAGGTGTGTCCCCCCAGGCACAGCCCCAAGCAGTACAGCTTCTAGGTGGTCTTTTGCCTTCTTTCAAGAATGGACCTGATATTTAGATAGTAAGGATAAAGTGGCTGAGAGATCTTTTCTTGGAGTTGGTGACCAAGATAAGGTCAATAATTCCTCATCTTGTTCTTGCATCTGCATAGACCTACAGAGACTTTGGAGCTCCATAGCAGAGCTGCTATGGATGTCACATCAGAACGGTGTGGCTGTTGAGCTGAGGGTTCATGGCTTAAGCATCTCCTGGGGTACCTGGCTCTCAGCTCTGCCACCCTCCCAGCAAAAAGATTTTTTTCCTACTGTTCACCCTAAACCTCTCAAGCACCAAGGTGTAGCCACTGACATGTTGTATCTCATGAGTTTTCCTTCTTTAAGAAAAGCTTTCAAGGATATTTGAATCAGGACCAGTCATGCAAGCTGCATATTTGGAGTGGTTCCCCAGGCCAAGTTGTCTCAGGTCTTGCAGTGTGTGTGCACATACATGTTACATGAGTGTTTGATTTTTGAGGGGATGGTGGAAAGGGTGATGCGAAATGGATTAGCAAATCCAGATTCTGCTCCTGGTATGAAGAAGTGCTCATGCTCATTTCACAGAGCTGTCCTTAATTTCCTTCCATACATAGCTCTGTCACAATTGCCATGAATTTGGCAATGGGAGAAGAGCAAAGGCTTCATTCTGCTTAGCCTTGAGTGCTGTTGTTAAAGGTGCTATGCTGGCTTTCTCTTGGTTCTGACCCTAGATAAAGGAGGGAAAATCTTCTCCGAGCATCCAGGGGGAACCTTTTGTTTCACATATGCCCACTGTCACTTTCTTGCTATGGGTTGCTGTGAAGAACCTGGCTCGGTGTCCTCAACAGCTTCCCTGGATATTTCAGTGGCCCTGGCTGAACTTCCTTTAGTTAATTAACACTGTGACTTCTCTTGGGGCTCCCAAAACTATGGGCAATGTCTTGATGTGGTTCAAGTGCTGTGTGACGTGCTGGCTGTGCCTCTGCTCCCACAGCCCAGGCTGCTGCTGATCCCTTTGCTGCCTGGGCAGGCAGCTGGCAGGACCATGCTGGCACAGAGCAGGTGTTCCTATACCCAAGCCCCACACCAATGGGGTGGAGAATTTCACAGTAATTGCTCTTTTTTAGGCCTCAGTGAATTGTGGCTCCAGGAGGGAAGTTGTTGTATATGGGCAAGTTTGGGGAACAAAATCTGACTTCATTCATTTATTTAACACTCACTAACATCTATTTAATCTTGATCAGGTGCAGGATAGGTGCGTGATGGATCCTGGCTGCGTGCCATTCCCAAGGCTGGGAGAAAGTTGATTTCTCTTCCCTGGGGTGTCCATAATGTGTTCCCCTGCACGGCTCTTGCAGAGCCCTCCGAGCACGGTTAGGTTTTAGTCTGTCTCCAGGGCGCTGCTCAGCTCTGCTCGTATATTCCTCCGATGAGTGGGCAAGACAGAAAGCAAATACTTTTGTTCCAAAACCACATACGGGCTTTCAGTGGGTGATGATACTTCCTCAAGCTATCTGTCTAGTGAATGCACTTTCCCTCCTGCTTGTTTATATTCACAGGAGTGTTGGCTTAGCTGCTCAGGTGAGCTGTAGATGTCAAGAAAGATGTCACTTTCAGGAGAAGGCTTTAATGCAAGTCTTCCTGCTGTTCTGTGATGGATGGTGGATGACACCCCAATGTGCCAAGAACCAGAGGAGGAGGAGTGGGACATTCTGCTGGGTCTGGCACGGGGGCCATGGTTGGGAGAGTGGCTGCAGCAGTGCTGGAGGTGACATTTTACAGCTGGCCCAAGATGCTGATCTACAGTGTGACCAAGCTGATAATTCAGTAGATGAGGGGTCTGATGGAGGCAAGTTGTGTATTCCAATTCAAAGAAATAACCATCAGCAAAAAGGGCTGGCCTCCTCTAAAGCCATTTCAGAGGGTTTCACGGACGCTGTGGATCTCATGGCTCCTGAAGGGCCTTGGTGGTGGATGCCTGGTATTCTTCCCAGTAAAGCTAGAAGCCATGGGGCCACAAACATGAGATGCATTTTCCTGGGGTGGTAGCTACCCCACTGAATCCTGGCTGAGACATGGGGAACTGTTGTCAGCCTAGTGGAGGGCATATGTGTGTACAGTGGGCATCTGTGGCGCCAGATGGAAGGGAAGAGTGCAGATCTACCTCCTTGTAGTCCCCCTTAATGCCCAGAGAGAGTGGCTGGAGGTGGGGATCTACTGGAGGAGCTGTTCAGCTGTGATGGAGATGGGCAGGATCCCACATCTAGGTGGGAAGAGGAGCAAGGCTCTCAGCTGCACACACCTGGATCCCTTCCATGGCCATGGCACTCCCAGTGTTGTGTGCTCAGCACCACTGAGGTTGTTCAAAGAGGAAGTAGACAGCAGCACTGATTGCACTCTTTAGCAATGTTTTATTTATTATTTCCCCCTTTAAGATTACTCTTTTTAAGCCCTGGATAGCTCCAGCAAGCCTGGACTGGGGCCCATGTCTCCAGGGCAATTTACAGCATACACCAGTCCCTCAGCACTCATTATAGCCCCCAATGAGGACACCTCAGTGCTGCCCTTCAGTAAGATCACATATTACTGGCTCTTTTTTCTTTCTCTTGCCCCAAATCATTGCACTTTATATCTAAAAGGAGGGGTATGCAGGTGGGGAGCAGCACAATTTATGGATCAGAGATTTATATGCTGCTGCGACGCTGTATTTTTTCCCCACAGTGACACTTTATTGCCACAAATTACCAAACAGGCAAGGTTATGCGAGTGACAGCAGGCAGAGCTGTAAAGGACAGGAACAAATGGCAGCAGGAAAAGTACCCAGAGGAGAGGGGGAGGTCTGGCAGAAATAAAAGAAGGTGGGACAAGCATCAGAAATCAGTTTGCCTTGCAGAAGGATATATGGGGGAAACCTGGGAATCAGTGTGCCATCTCTGGTACATGGGCATGACATGGGGATGGGAGACCAGCTGGTGGTCTGGGTTGGGATTCAGTAAATCCTTTAACTTTCTTTTTCTCCCCCCTCTCCCTAAATTGCCAGGTCCTTCCTTTCTGCAGGCTGCTTCCTTTTTTTTTTTTTCCTTTCTTCTTTTTTTGGTTTTTTTTTTTTTTTTCCCCTGTAGAAATGGCAGGTTTGTAGTTGTTGAAGGTTTATTTTCCTGTCTCCAGGGTGGTGTCTGCAGGGAGATGTGGGGGTTCCTGGGAGGCAATGGCGTTCAGAGGGTTATTAAAGGGTGTTTTGCTGTGCAAATGATTGCTATATTTTCTTACTTTATGGTTGTGGAGGGTGCAAATATCCCAGTCTTGCCCTTTTTGGTGGGCAGCATGGTCACTTATCTCCATCTGTATTAGTACATTCAATATCCTTGATGGTGTGTGGAGGACAAGTACCAGCCCTTGGGCAGAGGAGTATGCAAGGCATTCTTTGGCTTTGGTTGAGCGATTCTGTCTGCATCCACTCACCCAAGTTAGATCAGCTTAACTTCAAACAAATGTGAAAACTGACGGCTGGAGTTTGGCAGAAGTATTAAGGGTGCCTTTGAGCTCAGGATGCTACTCAAAGCTGCCGGGGAGCTGTCACTCTATTATTCTTGCAACAAAACACTACCGGCGGAGCTGAGAGCCTCAAAGGCTCTGGAGCCACAGCCAAAACTGCATTTAACTTGCAGAAATGTGCTACAGCCGTGGGGCTCACCATGCCAGCCCCAGGGACAGTCAGCACTGACGTGTTCCCCCCTTGCTGGCAGCACAGAGGGGATTCGGGGGTACCTCTGCACCACAATGGACCATTGCACAGGGCAATTTGACTTGTCTGTTCCCATGCTTGTAAAAGATAATTTCCATTGAATCCCAATGCCATAAGCCAGGTATTTAATCTTGCTTGAAGGGAGCATGTCTGAAGCATGCAGGGCATCACAAACAATAGTAAGCAATCAATAGGCTAAATCCTGAGGTCTCTTACCCAGACTTTGCTGGAGTAAAGGTTGACAAAGTGCTGAGTAGTTACTCCAGACTTCAGCCTTGAGCTGAGGGCAGAAGTGATTGACTGATTTATTGATGGTGCATTTTACTATGAATCTAGCTTGTCTGTTAGTCACAAATGCTCATTTAAGCATAAATCGTGGTCTGCCATGAGCAGATAGCTTCTCCTGCAGCAGAGCTGGGCAGAAAGATTTTAGATGAATGGCTTTTTTGGAAAAATAGTTTTGGATCAACGCAAATAGCTTGTGTTTCTGTGTTGTGCTTGGCAAATAGCCTCACAGAAGAAAGTGAAAGCCCACTTGCGAAAAAGATGAAGAGCTGGATTCTGACATGATGTTTAGATCTTCTTTCCAACTGGTTTTAGGTTTTCTTCCCAAATCAAAAAGCCAGACAAGTTTCAGAAGATTCCTCTGAAACACTTTTTCCTTGCCCTCTGAAGCCCTTTTTCCTTATCCTCTGTTCCTGGCTTCTGCAGCAAAACCAGCGACACACAGCACTTCTAAAACCTGACGCTGACTCTCTGTGAACCCACACCTCATTTATTTTTAGTTGGTCCAGCAGCATGAGGGCTCAGGCTCTGGCAGGCATTCATTCACTGCAGCTGAGCTGTGGTCTGGGATGTGTGAGGCTGCTGGATTTGCTGCCCTGATGGGAGACAGGGCTTATCCTGCCTTGATGGAGCCTTGGAAGGTTTGGAAGCGGGATACAGGAGCCAAGAACACCTCAGCCCCAATGCAAGGCTAGGCAAAGCATTAGCTGTTCCTGCTGCAAAAGACTGTGCAAGCCCTTTGGAGGTGTCTGTGGTGTCACCTTTACCCCAAACTCTCAGCAGCTGGGGTGTGGCTTGCTTGCTCCCCTGTTCTCGAATCACCACCCTTATTTCAACTCCTTAAGATGAATAGTTTCTTACTATTCAGGAATAAAACCATGGTACTCAATCACCTCCATAGCTGGTTTTCTTTGTCCTAATGTTGCTTCTTCTTTGTTTTGAGCCTGGCTGCTGCTGGCTACATCTGCTGTGGCTCCCAGAGCCTGTGCTTACCGTGGCAGCACATGGGTGCATCGGCAGTGGATGCTGTAGGAAACCTCTCAGACAGATTTGTGCATGTGTATATGCCTCTCTCAGTATTTCCTGTTAATTAATGTACACTGGAGTCTGTCGCCTGTAACAGCACTCACTGGCGGGTGATAAATTGTTTGTATGACAAGATGGCAGTGAAAGCCGGGCAAGCTGCGGCTGTCGGCGCTGGGTTTGGGAGCCAGGGGTGAACGTCAGTCAATAACTGGATAGGAAGAGGGATGGTGAAAAGCCCAGCAGCTGATTGCAAGATCCCCGAGGAATCCTGCCTGCTCGTGCTGGAGGAATCCTTGCTGTGGGCTCCAGCAAAAGGGCAACAGTGCTGCACCAGACCCCACGCTTAACTGGCACACCCCAGCCCTTTTGATGCTTTTTGGTGTGAAGGGAGGAGGAGAAAGGGTCTTATGCCATCCCTACTCCACAGGGATGGATGCTGGCTGGAGCTTGTAAGGATACACTTAGAGCAACCTCTCCTGACCCACACTGGGTTTTTCTGCCTCTCATACCACAGAAAAGGCACCGTGCCAGGGCCTGGGCTCTGTTCTTCTGCAGTGCTACAACTTCCAGCAAACCCTGCTTGGTAGATGGAGTGCCCTACAATGCTGCCAGCACCAGAAATCCCTGACATGTTTTGCCTGCTGATGCCAGCATGCTAACGCTGGCACAAGGCTTGGCTAGGCATGTCTGTGTGGGACCAGTGCTTTTGGTGACCTTGATGGGCAGCCTTTATGGCAGCAACTGTGTCTACACCACCAGTAACTGGGTTTGAACCAGCAGCAGGTGGTGGTTGAGGAGCTGTGTTGCAGAGTTCACAAGGCTCCATGGATGTGCTGGAGTGTGGGGCTGGATGTGATGGATCTGGGCTGCTGCTGTTCACAGTGTTTTCAGCCTGCTCAGTTGTGGTTCTGGGCCCAAACTGAGCCCACACTGCGAGCCCTGCATAGGAGACTCATCCTAGAAAAACAGCGCTGGCACCAGAGTCCAGCTTCCTGGGGAGCAGACGTGGACTGACATGGCTTCTTGCTGCATTCCCAGTGGGACTGGTCCCTGCTGCAGCCCTCTGTGTTCTGTGCACTGTAAATCCATCTCCATTCTGGCTGGCACGCTGAAGATGGGCTTCAATCACCTGTTGTGCTCATTGGGACTCTAGCAGTCAGAGCAGGGATCCCACTCAGGAGGACAGTGTGCTGCCCTGGGACCTGCTGTGCTTCCCACAGTGCAGGGGGGCAGTCTGCATTTACTGGGAAACGGAATTATCTGCTTCCCCAAGTGGGGAAAATAATAATAATAAAAAAAAGTGCCTTCCACTAGGTCATGAGCCATTACCTCGAGGGGCCCTTCATCAGCTGATGAATTCTACTTAATAAAATAAATACTGAGAGAAAATGTAATTGGATTTCATTTATTACCCAGTTCCGCCTAGCAGCCCCAGATTATACAAAAGCAATTAGAGAAAGCTCTCCATTAATAGCTATCTTCAAGCCGCCCAATGGGTTCATTCCATCAAACCTTCTGGCTTGTGTAATTTCCTTTCTTGGAGCTCGCTCCTGGCCGGGGGAGGATGTGGGGTGTGCAGTGCCATTGCCAGCAGCCTGTAAACAAAAGCAGCCCTGTCTCTAACATTTGCACAGGCATCATCTTCCCATGCATGCGGCTCAGCCAAAGGGTATCCTGGTTTAGGGCGAGAAGCCAGGGCACCTGGGCAGTTTGGCTGCAGACTAGGGCTTGGTTGTGCCTTCCCTGGGATGAGAGCATCCTTCCTCCGTTGGCATTGCCACGTGGTGAATCTGTGCTGCTTGGCAGAGGGTGGGTGTGCAGAGTCCCACAGGGGCATCAGGTACAACACTGTCCACCTGAGGGCCTGGCTGGTTCTCTGATGCTATTTTTTCCTGTAATGCCAGCAGGTTCCCAGCTTCTGTCTCTGGCACCTTGCAGGAACACACAGTGCAATAGTTCAGCTTCCTTTTTTTTTTTTTTTTTTGCTAGGAGCAAAAGGAAAGCTTGGTAAAGCTTGCTAAGGAGGAGGATGTCTCATACTATCTCCCTGAAAGTCTTATAGCAGGACAGGGAAGTATGTTTGAGGATCCTCACAGGGCACAGACAGATGTCTGGCACCTGTTGTCACTGAAGACAATGGCAGGTTAACCTTCAGCAGAGCCTTAATCTCTTATCTTTTTTCATAATCCCTGTTTACCATGGTGGATGAGGAAAGACAATTACAGTGGAAAAGGCAACTGGGGGAAGAGATGCTGAATGATCCTGGAGGATGGTTATGAGGAGTGGTCCATGGTGGAAGCAGAAGGGGATGTGCACATCCCTTGTGTATATAGCATGTGTGTGCACAGCCATGAGAGGGTGCAGCCCTCTCCCTCATTCTTCCGGCACTTGAAGCCCTGGAGGAAAATTGTCTGGCCATGCTGCCTGCTTTTGGGCCAGCATTATGAAGGGACCACATTTCTGTTCTACCGCGGCAGATGTAGGGCTGGAGGGACAGAAGGGATTTTAAAGGTTGGTCCCCTTGCAGTGTGGAGGAGGAGGGAGGGCTTGAGGAGCCAGAGGTTCTTAGCTTCTGCCTGGGGGTAACATTGTCTTCTCATCCTACTTGTCATTCTGGGCAGAAGCCAGCACCCTTTCTCAGCTCAGACAACCAGATCTACTCCAGCTGATGCCTTGATGGAGCCAGAGTGGCTCATCAGGGATGTACCAGTGCCCATCATGCTTGGGAACCTGCATTTGGCTCTGGCATCTTTGTATTTACCCTGCTGTAAATACACTCTCTCCCCCACTGCTCCTTGCTGTCCCATTTCCTATCTCACTTTTCATCCCCTCCCTTTCATGCCATAACCTCCCTGGAACAAGGCTGGGGTGAGAGTAACAGCACAGCCAGGAAGGAGCTGATATTTAGTTTCAGACAAGAAACAACATAAGGCGTAATGCAACCGGAAAGGTGAGGGCAGATGGAGAGGGCCGGCAAGGTTGTGTGGCTCTTCATCTTCATTACAAGGCTAATGTGTGTGGTCTTGCTTCTGTGCTGCTTGCCAGCGAGGGAGGGATGGCTAGAAAGCAGAGATGTGCAGGGAGAGTTTTGCTTGCAGGAGGTGAGGCTGGTCCTACTGGATGGTAGGGAGAAAATCAGATGGAGATTTACTGGGGGAAGCAAGCATGAGAGTAGGGGGTGCACGAAGGTGATGTGATGGAAGACCCAAAACGAACAAAGAGGGATGCTCTTCTTGATGGGAGATGGCAAATGTCCCATAGATGCAAACTGCTTGCTCACTCCGGGTCCTCACTCTGGAGAAAGGAGAAGTGGAGTGTTTGAGAGCATAGGAGGAGAGTGGTTGATGCTGGTATCATCAGCAGGGGAGGCAGGAGATTAATCTTGGCTGGTGGTAAGGGGATACCTTGCTCAGAGGAGGAAGAATTAGAGCATGAGATGGTGAAACTGTGAGTCTGAGAAGAGGGCTGAGGTGTGGAAGAAGGTGGAGACCTTTCTAGCACGGAATGAAGGATGTGCAAAGCTCAGACACTGACTGTTGGGCTGCCACTGATGTTCCCTGCTTCCCAAAGCAACATCTTGTCTTTGGCCTGAGGGTTAACCTTGGGCTCAGTTCTTAGATGACAGAGAAAACTCCAAAAGAAGTAAATCCAGCCTCCAGTGAGGAGTGAAAACTGCTTTTTCCAAGCCACACAGCAGCAGTGACCACATGAAGCCTTCCTTTTTTTCCTCGTTGTTTATTTTTTACAGGGGTCTTTTATTTATACCCCCTTAACATCCCTGCTGTTAAAGCAGCCTTATTAGGATGCTGCCCTTCACCAAGGAACTCTGCTATCGAAAAAGAGCATTAAAGATTCAACAAATAGCTGAGAATTGGGATTGATCCTAACCTCCCATAAATGGGAGTACCTTCCCCCATTAATCAGCCTTGGTTTTCACTTACAGGATGATGGCCTCAGTGCTACACTTCTTCAGGACTAAAAGCACGTTAAATATTTATCACAGCTGAGTATTCACTTCCCCCACTATTGCCAACTAAGATCCACTGCTTAAGCCTGCATTGGCTTGACAGGTTGTGTAGTGAGGTGGCATGCCATTAGGAAACCTCTTGTGCCAACGTGCTCTACTCATTTGCTGTGCTAAGCACAAAGAGATGGTGGCATCTCTCATCTCAAAGCATGGTCAGCATGGGACTGTATTATAAAGCCTCTCTGCTGGCATTTTGCACTATTAAATTAAACATACTAGAGATAAGATTCTTGGATTTGCTCTTTAGCAGAGGGCTGGATCATCCACACTCCTCCATGTCTCTTTTTTAACCTCAAAAATAGGATTATTTAATCCAAACTTCACTGTAGGAGTAGCCCTCTGTCTGTGCTGAGACTTTGCCCCATGCCAGGGTCTTCATTAGCAGTTCAGTGTGGGGCTGTTTACGTTGCTGTGCCTGGAAACATTTCCCAGTTTACTACCATGCACTCTCTTCTGCTGAAAGGATGAGGCAGCCCTCTCTGTCTTTCCTTAGGGTGCTGGGACGCTTGAAGTGATGACAGGGCGTTCAATGATCCAATTATTGGTCTATACATATGTAGATACATTTTTTCTAATTGTGCCAGGTGTGCCCTTAGTGTTTCAGAGAGCAGCTATTTTAGGAGCATCTCTGGAAGCTGCCTTTCCATTTTGCTCTCTGATCGTGTGCTGGCATTTCTTAAATGGTGGCGCTTGACTTTGAGAGTTCCTGATGAACCTCAGAGGTTGGAGAAAGCATGGGCTGCTCCCTAACTGAGGTGCTCTGAGGTGCTGCTGAGAGCAAACCCTGAGCCAGGATGGGAGCAGTTTATCTGCTCAGGAAAAGCTCCCTGTGATGTCGGGTGGAGTTTAACTTCTGCACCGGGGCTCAGAGCGCAGACTTCACTTGGCCAATTCCGAGAGCTGAGATTGAGCTGTTGTTGCTGGGTTCGTGCTTTTTTTCTTTTTTTTATTTTTTTTTTCATTTTCAGCTTGTTGGTTTGGCATCATCGTGATGCATGTCCCCGTCTTGGCACCCACCACCCGCCGCCCCCACCTCCAGTTCGAGCTGCTGATGTGCGCAGCCTGGCTGTAGCCGTTTACATGTACGGGCGCACAATGTGTTTCATTATCCTTGTCTCAAACTTGTTTTGCTGCTGTCACGCACCAGAAAAGTTAAACACGTCTGATCAAAGGCATGTAAACACAGCTTCAAAACAAATGCCCTCGAGTCCTGCCAAAAGCACAGAGCTGTCTCCGAGCAAATCACGTCTCGTATTCCCCTGCCTGTGCCTCCTGCTTCTCCGAGCGGGTGTGCGATGCCGCCTGATCTCCGGGAGCCTACTGGGCTGCTGTTTGCAGCAGGGAAGGGTGGCCCACTGAGAGGATTTGCACCAGCAAGGCAGCTGGGAGGAGAGCAGAGCCTCAGCCTCAGAGTGGGAGGGAAAACTTGCTGCATCCTTGCACGTGAGAGGCAGCAAACCCCAATGGTCTGCAGCTCTGGTGGGTTGAGGGAAAGCAAAGCATGACATGAATTGGCTGGAAATAAAGGTGCCAAGTGTGCTTTTCCCAGGTCTGCCCTCGTGCTCCAGCTGGTGTGGTACCCTGATGCAGCTGTAGGACAAGGAGCACCCAAGGCTACTACTGCCTGTGCTGACAGGGCATCACCGGGTCTTGAGCTTGGCTTGAGGGAGAGTCAGCCAATTGCATCACTTGTGGGATGAGAGGGGCTGGACTAAGGATCTGGGGATGGTCCAGACCACGAGATGCTTCTGCTCTGCTGGGTTTCCAGCCCTTGGGGGCCATGGAAGGGTGAGGTGAGGTGAGACTTGCATCCCTGGCTCAGGGACTCTGATGTCACTTGATTTCCCATGAGATTGGTAAAAATAGGGAATTCTCTATAGTGGCAGACAAGTCAGGTTTTCATCTTAGTACAGCTTTACAGAGGGCTGGATATGCATCTTAAATAGGAATGGAAATCTTTGGGCTTTTGCAGCCTCTGAGGGCAGGTGTTTTCAGAAAACACTGTCTCCTTTAAAATCTGCCAAAAATCTATTCACAGCTTGGCTACCAGTACGGCCAGCAAATAGTTTGGGAATTCATGAGCTTGTGAACTGACCCGGACTCTGCAAATGAGTTGCCCAAGGTCTTTGCCAAATGCCTTTGAATAATGGACATGTCAGAACCAGATGGGGTTGCAAATGGCAGGTTATTAGTGCCCGATGCCTGTGCCAAGCAGTGCTGCACGTGTGTGCAAGCACGCAGTACGCGCAGGGCTCGTCCCTGGAGCGAATGGAGTGGCTGGGTTGCTGCAGGTAAGATGATCCAATGGGTCTCCTTCAAACCACCTAATTGCATTAACAGGGGAGATAAAATCTCAGTCATCCCCCACGTTGCTGGTTGCTGCTGGACAGTCACAGGCAGGCTGTGAAATGCCCTGCAGGCAGTGGGGACATGGTCAGAGGTTAACGACGGTGTCAGCCTTCATAAATCATCCCTAATGAGACCTGGGAAAACGTTTGGTTGCAGCTCTGATGCATGGCTTGGCTGTGTTTTCTTCCCTTTACTTTGGGCTTTTTCTGCCATTTGGTTTCCAGGATTATCTGGGTGAAACCTTTGTGAGGCTGAAGGCACTGGAGGCTTTCCTGCGTGGTGAGGAGCCCTGGGCTCTGCTCCTGACACAGGCAGGCTGATGTGCTGCAGAATAAATACATCCTCCCCCTTTTATTTTCCCTAAGGACAAGTTCACATCTCCCTAGGGAACCAGAAATCTCAGACTGGAGGGCACTGCCTGTGTCCTTGTGTGGAGGAGCAGCATGCTCTGTGCTTGCAGGATGCTGTGGGTTTGGGATGCCTCCAGGTAGAACCTGAATCATGAAGTGTGGCTGGTCCAGTGCTGCCTCTGGCCATTCATTCTGGTCAGACAAAGGGTTGCAGGACTCTCTCTCAAGCTTTTCTCCCAGCCCTTCTCACCTGCATTGGAACCACATGATGGGGAAATCCAAATGCTTCGTCTGGGAGAATCCTGTGCAGGAAGTAGGACCCCGGATAAGCTGTGCAAGGTAGGAAGATTAGAAGAGGTTATTAATGTCCCCAGCAAAGGCTGCCTCTGGGGATGGCAGTGGTGGGCTGCTCCAGGCTGTGTGTGGTCTCTGCAAAAGCTGCCAGACACCAGCCGGGACACTGGGAGGAGTGAAGCAGGGTACAGTGAATACTCCCTCCGATTTATTATTTATAAAGTACTGTCACAGCCCTGGAAGTGTTGGGACTCTCAGAAAAGCTGTAGGAATGTACTAATTAAAGAACACAATGGGAATGTAAATTGGGAAAGCTCCCCAGAGGGAAGCAGCCCTGGGGGGAGCTAATTTGCCAGTCCCCACTCCTCCCCTGCAAACTGGCTGAGACACTGGAGCAATTAAGGAGGAATTTGAGTGTTAAATATAATCTGGAATTGTGTTTTTGGGTGTTTTTTTTTTTTTTTTGTGTAATTGGTTTATTTTTCTCTTGGGTAACTGTCTTACCAATTCTGTAATCACAACTTTAACCCTCTGTTCTGCTACAATAGGGGCTTTTTGTGGGATTTTTTTGCAGGGGGTGGTGGTGGTGGTCTTTGTTGTTGGAAATAAATTAAAGTGAGTCTGCCAGCACCAAGGTGGCATGTCACCTCCTTGTGCCATGACAGATATATGGCCCCAGGGCAGGGCTAACATTGGCCAATCTGGTAAGAGACTTTGGAATCATGGAATCACAAAATGGTTTTGGTTGGAAAGGATCTTAAAGATTATCTAATTTCCACCCTGCCATGGGCAGGGACACCTTCCACTAGACCACGTTGCTCAGGGCTGCATCCAGCCTGGCCTTTAAACACAGAGATGGAACATCCAAAACTTCTATGGACAACCTATTCCAGGAATAAAGTACTGATTGTCAGAGTTGTCTCCTGAAATCCATCCTAAAAATATGGCTTTTCTAGTTGGTCTTTTTTTCCTGCCCATTTCTCTTCTGTGTGGCCTGGCTTACTCATTATGCTGTTCTAACTTATCTTGCCCTGCTCAGGAAATACATGTATTTGGTGTCACCTGAGCTGTGGCCAGTAGAGTGGGCTCAGGGTAGTGGCTGTGACTTATTTCTCTTTTCCTGTCAACTTTTATACAGTCCAGGGTGAGAAGACAAATGGAGAGACTGTCACAGATGCGAGGTGAAGCAAAGACATGCTGAGGCTGTGGTGGTCAGCAAGGGGGGGCCATCAGTTCATGTGCTCCTTGGTGTTGGGTTCACAGGTCAGCTGTCTCCCTCTGTCCAGGCCTGCAGCTGAGCAAAGGGCTTGTGTTCTTGGGCTTTGGGTTTTTTCCTTTCCTTTATCTATAGCACACAATTCAGTGTGCTGTTTACTGGAGGGTCTTCAAAGCTTGTAAAAGAGCTTTGAGAAGAAAAACTGGTGTGATTGTAGCTGGTGTTGTTTGTGATGGCTTGGTGTTGGATCATTTTAAGATGGTGTTCTCAGGCACACAGCAACTAGTGTGTTGCAGGGTCCTCCTCCCTCTCTCATTTTTATCCTTCTGATTAGCTTGAATATTTATTACGTTTTATCAATAGGCACTAGTTGCCTGAGATTCTCATCCATTGCAAGCTACCATTTGCAAGGGTTTGAGAGCTCTCAAAGCCCAGACATCGGAAAACATCATAGATGTAGATTCATGTGATAATGAGAGCAGTAGGAGCCTGTCTGCCTGTAGGGGCTGACGTGCTCTGGATAAGCTAATGCTTTGTGATAGAACAGCACCCCTGGTCCTAACCCTGAAAAGCCTGAATTCAGCCTTGCATGAGGGCTGCAGAGCATCCCTCTTTCTCCCAGGGATATTGGGAAGGGAAGCCATGGCCTGCTGCAGCTGGTGATTTCTGCTGCCACCAGACCAGGCTCCATCCTCAGGGTCAAGCCACAATACCCAATGACCTCCTTGCTATGGCTGCTCCTTGACAGCCTGGTGGCTCTTCACGTCCTCTGCCCACCTGGATCCAATATCTGCCTGTGGGGAAAAGTCACACCGAGCCCAGGAGTCTGGGGAGAGCTCCTCCCTGGCTGGGGCTGGACAAGCTTCTCCCTGGCCAGGGCAGGAGGGTCCTCTGGTGGAGACCTCTGTGGTTCACATCTCCCACCATGGGCCACGTCTGCCACTGGGCAGAAATGGGCCATGGGGTTTCAGCATTGTTCAGAAGATCTCTGCCAGGATCCAGAGCAATCCCAGCCGTTTTCCTCTAAGCCTGCCTGTATTTATTGCCATTTGTTCTGGTTTATTTTTCCAAAAATAAAAATGGGTTGAAGTGGTACAAAAGCTGGGGAGGAAACAGGCTGAAGGAGCCTGAGGAAATAAAGATTTAAAGATTGTGCTGCCCTCATCCCCCTTCTCACCCCCATCTCAGAAAAATCCCTGGAAATGTGGAACTTAAAACCATTCCACCTTTTTTAATTTTTTTTTTTTAACTGTAGGGCCTACAGATTCCATCTATTACCCACAGTAGGTAGTCTGGTGAGGCAAAACAGCAGAAAAGAGAAAAGTAGTATTTTCCCTATTTGAAGGTGGGAAGGGTAGGGCTGGAACCTGTGGTGAAGCCAGGAGCATGGCCCATACTTTCCAGTCACTGGTGGTCCCTTTTTCTCTTTCTTCTCTTTCTCTTTTTCTCCTTCTTTTCTCTTTCTCTCTTTCTCTCTTTCTCTTTCTCTCTTTATCTACTACCTGCAGCACCAGTGATGGTCTTTTAGAGACCATGCTGGGACATGCTGACACTCAGGATTGCATTCAGGTTCCAAAATGGCATTTTCAATATGACCTCTGACCAGCCTGTGCTGCTGGGGTATCCAATTCTCCCCAGAGCTGATGCTGATCACTCTCCCTTCCTCCCTCTCTCAGCATCTGAAGTTAGTTTCCTCTGGAAGACAAGGGTCAGGAATACTCGGGTGCTGACGGATCAGTATGTGCTTTCCTGGATCGGGGCCTTGCATTCCTCCTGCCCGTCCAACTGGATGCAGGATCCCTTTAGGGCTTGCAGCACTGGGGAGATGCTGCAGCGGGGCATGAGACCCAAAAAGCAGCAAAACCTCTCGCCTGCAGCCCCTGCTGCTGCTTTTCTGCTGGCAAAGGAACTCACCTCTGTTGTGGGGATAAATTAAAATCAAGGAGCAACTGCTGTGCACCAGGCTGGGTCAGGCTGGTGGTGGGTACCGGTGCTCAGTCCTAATCCCGGCCAGCTCATTTAACTTTCTGACCTGTGAGACAGCAGCTTCCCGCTGGGAAACAGCCCTCGGCTTTGCTTGTCCTGTCTTTGGGCAAGGGAGCAGGCTTCCTGCAAGCGGGCGGTGTGCGACCTCAGTCGGGGGGCAAGGTAAGTCACCTTCTCTGAGGGGTTGTTTGCACAGCTGCGAGTGGCCGTGCCCGCTCCAAGAATCCCCACATTTTTCCCCGCGCCGAATATCCGGGACAGGCATCCATCCCTCCGCGCACTTTCATTTCCGTCGGCTGGCCGGGGGAGCCTCGCCCGAGCATCCGAGCGCTGGGCTGGCCCTCCGTCATCCCGCCGCTGCTCCTCGCCGGGCCGATGGCAACACGGCGCAGCCAGCTCCATCCGGGCTGCTCGGGAGCGCCGGGGGAACGCTGCCCGTGGGAATGCCGCCCTGGAGCGCACTCGCAGCTGCCGCCGCCCCGCTCGGCGTGGCTCGCCGGCAGCCAGGCTGTCGGAGCAGGAGGTTCTCTGCGACCCCAGGGCGCTGACAGCCTCCCTGCACAGAGCCTCCGCTGTCACCCGGCGCGTTGTTTTGTTTCTCAGCAGCCCTCCCGCTGCCCAGCCAAGCCCTTCCCTGCATGCGGATTTTATGGCGGTGCCTCCGAGACGCTGACAGCCTGCTGACATCCGTGGGTTGTGGGTTTTTTCCTTTGCTCGGCTGCCTCCATCACCCCGATAACCCAGCATGACGCCCATCTTCATGCTAGCAGGCTCTGTGAGGTTTTCATGGCTCCTCTCTGGTCTTTTCCTGCTTTGCAGAGAGCTCCAATCCTGCCCCATTTGTCCCGAGACTCCATAGAGTGGCGAGCCCCGCGCAGACAGCACGCTGGGGCAGCTGCCCGTGCTGGCCCTGGGATTTACTACAGGCAGTTAGTTTTCCCGAGGAAGTTACTTTCCAAGATAGCATCTGGTCTTTTATGAGGTCTGATCAAATAAGGTGGTATGTGTGCAAGCAGGGGGTGGTGTTTTTATGCTTGTACATGTATTTAAGAGTTATATAAATAGCGGAGTGATGAGATGCTTTCTTAGTCCAAAACTGCGTTTCTTGTTCCTGTGGTTTTGCTGAAATTATTACTGGATCCAGAAAGCAAGTTGTTTCTCTGAAACAACACAAGAGCAGTACAAATACTGATGTCTTGGAAGATATACATACTGCTAGTAGAACACTAGTAGTATTCTGCAACACTAAAGCAGAATTATTCTCTAAGAGCATTATTCACAGCACAGGAGGCAGTCAGCCACAGAGGTTATGGGGGAAACCCAAATACTTCTGCACACAGCTTGCTGGCTCATTGAATCTCTTCAGAAAATGGCAAGAGATATAACCTGTTCTTAGGGGCTAAGGCTCAGTTTGCAAATAATTTTCCTGGAATTAAAAAAGAAAAAGAAAACTAAAAAAAAAGTGAAAATTCATTCTGTGTTTGTGGGCAGAGCCAGAGAGAGAAGCTATATGAAAATTTCCAAAAGGATTCTGGGGTTCCACTGGTGCACAAGCAATTCCTGCATGGAAAAAAGACTAGACAGAAACTTGCTGTAGAGCTGCTTCTGCTTATATTTGTTGCTGTTAAAGCTTTGGCTGAAAGAAAGGAAATGAGAAATGGAGGTGCAGCTCTCAGGTGTTAGCTTTTGGGGAAATTTCTTGCAATGAAATTGGAAGGAGGATTGGCTGGAAAGCATTGTAGTGATTGAAGAGGGAACTGTGCTATCTGCAGCCCTTTCATCAATGGGTGGTTAATGAGTGATGTGCTAATGGTGTGTGGGACTTGGTTACTTGTGGCTTTCCATCTGGGAAGTTTTAAAAGTTTCTTCAGAGCTGTATCATCTCATTTATATTTTAATGTTACCACCTCACCTCTTCCCCTTCCCTTTCTTCCTCTGTGTGCATCCGTTTCACTCCTTCTGGGCTGGCTGAAGCGAAGCAGGTAGGCACCATCATGCCTCAGCAGGGATGGTGGTGCCTACAGAGATACAACCACCCCAGTGAGAGCCGCCCTGCCCTCCTGTTGGTTTTCAGAGTATCTGCCCCCTTTCCTCTGCCTTTACAGAGGCGTGTCTGGATGTGAGTGCTTAATCTCCTCTCCCGCGGTGACCCCCGCGGAGCCCACCCTGCCGACAAAGATAACACCACGCCGAAGCCACCCCTCGGCACATCCCCGGCTCCGGGATTTGTTTTTCATTTCCTCTCGGTCTCCCCTCTCTCCCACTGTGAGATGTAAGGGTTTGGCAGCAGATCCCATTCACCCTGTTTGCTTTCCTGCAGAGAATAATTTCTTCAGGGTGTTGTGTTAGCAGCAATGGGGGGCTGAGCCGAAGCCACTGATGTCTTCTTGAAGAAGATGTGAAAAGCAGGTCTGTGCTGTGCGACCTAACCTCCTACCTCCTCGCCACTGCCCAGGGGACCACCACCAGCTTCGCCAGCTCCTTCTTTTTTGTGCTGTTCTGTACACTTTATTTTTTTTTTCTGGAAAGTTTTTAAGTTGTTCCTATAAACTTGTACAGAAAGGGAAGGTAAAAGTCACCCCTATGAGACAGAATGACAATAGAGCTGGTATTTCCACTACTTTAAAGCAAACCACCATCAGATGGAACCAGAGTTTTCTTTGCCATGTCAGAAAAGTATTATTTAGAAGCAAAAAAAAAAAAAAAAAAAAAAAAAAAAAAAAAAAAAAAAAATCCCAAACCAAAAAAATTCCCACCTTCTCAGCGGGATATAGAATGACCAGTTGATTTTGCATCTGCACCCATGCTTTTCTGCTTGGCTAAACCTACACCAGGGTGTCACTGCAATCATTTCCAGTTTGGTACCAGCTGTCCTACAGGCATCTGTGAACCAGTGCCCAGATGATGACAATGTGATGTGATGTGTGATGCAGGCACTGGTTTTTATGAAGATCAGAGCTGCTGGTCAGAGGTAGCTGATATTTCATGTCATGAGCTTCTCCTCTTTCTGCTGTAGAAATGGCCATGAAGCCATTCATGTAGAGGGGAAGGATTTTGGGGACAAGAAGCTAGTTGTGTGTGTGTGTGCATGTTTATAAGGGAGGTGGGAGAGGTAAATCCTTTTGATAGATCCTTTTACTTCAGCTCAGTTAAGGGCCAAAATAAAAATAGCCCTGAGCTTTGAGTGAAAGTCTGGGTGCTGCTTTACCAGGAAAATGCTACTTGCTGTTGTTTGCACTGCTGCGAGATATTTACTCAGTGCCTCCTGCCAGCAAGTGTTTACATCTCTCAGGAGCAGCTCGCCCAGCAGGAACTTGCCTCACATCCCTGTTTCTGGCTGCTGGTGGTGCACCCAGCCCTGTGGGTATGAGGACACTGGGATCAAGGTGCCAGGCAACCTGCAGCTTCATGGAGGACAGCTGATGTGCCAGGAGATCCTGCTTTAGCTTTTTCTGGAGACGCAGTGCTCCCCCCAGAACCTTTGGAGGGCTCAGTGGAAGCAGGAGGAAAATGCCTCCTCCTGGTTTTGTCCTTTGGTTCTGCCTCCACATTTGCTTGCTTAGCTGCTGTCCTGCTCTCTGCAGAGGGCAAGTCTGGTGCCACAAACAGACAGCATTGGGGGCTTTCTGCAGCCAGTGCAAGCTCATGTCTGAGTTCGAAGCCATTTTTTCATGTGAGCTTCATAAACCATGCTGCTCCCAGGCACATTTCTTACCTTTAGCTGAAGTTTTTCTGGGAAACAGACACAAACTGTTCATGGGAAATTACTGCCAGGTATTTGCTCAGTCCTGGGTGTGCATTGAGGAGGAGCAGGCAGTGCCTTACCATGACCCAGGAGCCCCTGCTCAGTCCTCTGCCATTGCAGAGCAGTGGAGCAGATAAGAGATAGCTGCCTCATGGTGTACATTTTTTTTCCCCCCAGCTTCTCATTTGGGATGAGGTGAGCATAAGCGGGGATTAGTTTGTTAAGCTGTGACAGTTCATTAAACTTCTTGGACTTATTCTCTGCGTTTCCTCTCCAGACACTGATGATGGCTGAGCTGGTGTGGGCGGGGGGTGTGTGCAGATACTATGGGACAGGGCAGGTAGTGAAAATTTTTGAGATTTTAGTTTCCAGACACCCTTATCTAGTTGCAAAGCCTGGCAAGTACCTGCAAGAACTTTTGCATTTTAGATATTTCTATTTCGAAAAGCCTCTGGAAGTAAAGTTCATTTTCCTTTGCTATTTTTACCTAGAAGCAAGCCACTTTTTCTGTTAGGAACTGATGGCTAAGGCTTAGATGTGTAAAACTTGGCGAAATTAATGGGAGCCATGGCCTGAATCTCCTGCACGTCTCTTAAATCCTCTGACTTGTAAACAAGGAGCCTAGTTTGCAGCTGACTTTCAAAGTCTGCCAGAGGAAAACCCAGAAGGCTGAAGGTAAAACTAGAGGGATGCTTGCAGGGAAGGGAACTATGTCGTGTTCGGTGATTAATACCTTGTTAATTGCTGCACAAAAAGTGGAGTTGGAGCTTGTGGTGGTGAAGTGTCAGGGCTGTGATGGTGGTAATCAGCATCACAGCAGTCCTTTTTGGCTCTGAAGCCTGTGTAACCCCATTTTTCAGGCTTTGCAGGAGACCCCAGCATTCAGGACTCTCTGGGCTCTTGCAGTGGGTTTGGCTGCCCCGTTGAGTTACTGTGCATGGGAATGTGCTGCTGGCTGTATTTTTCCCAGTGTGAAAAAATCATCTTGGAAGGGAAATTAATTGCATGCAAAGCTGTGCCACCCCACAGTGAGTTTCACCCTGCACATAGCACAGAAGGGGCAGCTGAAGGTAGACATGTGAGAGCTTCTCTTGTGTAGCCACAGAAATCTCATTTGATCCTCAGTGGTGGGAAAGGAAACGAAGCAATAACCCAGGACAGTTTAATAGAGTTTGGGTGAAATACAGTTGTTTTTGTAAGCTGGTCTCTGTGCAGTGAGGGCTCTTTAGCCCATTTGTTGTGCTTGGCTCTGCTCTGGATGTTGGCATCAGCTGCTCTGCAGGTGCACGTGTCTTTGGCAGGAAGGAGCTGGGATTTGGGGATTCGCCTTTGTTGCAGGAGGGGGGAGAGCAGGGGGGAAAAAGCAAAGAGATGATGGTTGTGTCTTTCAAGTGAGTAGGACAAACTGGGGAGGCGGAAGGACACAGCCCAGGGTTCAGTGGGCTCTCAGAGAGTTGGCTGGAGAATGGGGTCCTATCCTGGTGGCTCTTTCTGCTGTTCCTGGGACAGAGCAGCAGTGAATCCTGCAGGCTGTGCGGCTGCAGAATTAGGATGAGGCCAGCTCTGGTGAGCGGAGGTTTGTCCCAGAGACGAGCACAGCTGAGACAGGGAGAATTTCCTGTCATCTCCCCAAAATCTTGAAAGTTTGGGGCAGCAGGAGGGTTGTGCATTTCCAGAGCAGAGCCTGCAGGGGTGCAGAGAGATGACATTTTGGAAGGATTTTTGCAATGTACCTTCCTATTGTTTTCACCTCCACCTTTGCTCCTTCTTTTCTGCCTTGTACCGTACAGGGGACCAGCAGAGGTTGAAGGCACAAAAAAAAAAAAAAAAAAAAGCTCAAACCTCAGGTGCCCCTGAGGAAATGCTTTCACCCTCCCAGCCAGTGGAGGGACAGAATTCCCAGGGCAACTGTCCCCAAGGCCCTTGGATGTAGTTCTTGGGGGACATCACTGCTGTGAGCACTGCTGTGTTTGCCAGCTGCTGTCCAGTTTTGGAGCACAGGGACAAGAGGGAGCAGGCTGTGAGCCCCTGTAGCCCCCTGCACAGGGGCTGTTGGGCCCAGCAGACAGAGGAAGGGAAGAGGCTGATGTTTGCCCCGGCAAAACCCTGTGGATGAGCAGAGCTCCACATGCTGGCACCGGCCCAAGGCATCTTTGCTTCCTGCCACCCTTTCAAATTAAGCAAACGATTCATTTTATTTCTTTAATTTTCCAAATGGAAGTGAATTGGCTGTGCTGGCAGGTGCCTGATTGACATTCCAGAGAGGATGGGAGCTGGGAGCTGGGGGGGGGCTTTCTGATCCATGCCTGCCCCAGCCCTGCTGCTGGGGACCACTTTCTCCTCTTAGGAAAGAGAAAGGAATAGTCGAGTTTCAAGCCATGGATAAAACAGTCGCAATGCTGAGCTCCTTCGAGGTCTTTCCAGGGCAGAGGAGAGAGCCATGACACCCCTAGTGCCCCCTATTAACTCCTGGCATTTGGTGTTTTATGAGTGTGGCTTTTCCTCTTGCTTTTATGATGCTTTGCAGACCCTTTCTCATGCATTTGTTCAGTCCCTGCCTGCTTGACAGGGATGCTATAAATAAATGACACTGGCTTCACCAGTAAAAGGGACATAGTCCCCATTCACAGGGAGGTTTTGGGGTGGGTTGCTCCCACTGGGGACCCACAAAGAGGGTCATGCCCCCCTGCCCTTCATGGTGCTTGTAGCCGCACCCCTAAACCTCCCTGGCTCTGCACACAGGTGCAGGGCTCTCTGCAGAGCTGGCTGCAACTCTGCCTGCAGTGAAGGAAGTGTCCAGAGATGGAGAGGGGAAGATTAGCCCCACTACATGGCAGTGATTATCAAATCTATCCGCTGCATCGGTGAAATGAGCGGCAGCCGGTGGCTCGCTGCCCGAGTGCGTGACGCGTAATTAAGGTCTAGCTCACCAGTCTCTCTAAAGACCCCTTCCTAATCTCTGGCATCACGGTCTCATTCTGGCTTTTTACCCATGCTGCTGGTTTTTCTGCTCTGTTTTTTCCCCTCAGCTGCCCTTCTCTGTCTCTTGGAGGGCAGCAGTGGGGTAGGGATCCTCCTCTTGACCCAGTCTGGGGCGCTGGAAATGTGAACCCTCAGGATCTGAAGGCATTTTTGGCTGTCCTGGAACCAAATCAATCCTACTGTGAGATGCTACTGAACCCCCAGAGCTTTTTCACTTGGCCTCCATCTCTCTGAAGTGTCTTGCCTGCTCCATGGGGTCCCTGGGAGGGTCCAAGGGGACCAGCCTTGGCTGACCATGGAAACCTCTGAGCTGTTCTACTGTGGAGCAAGAGAAACATGGCTGTATCATGGTGGCAATCCTAGTCTAAGTATCAAAACAGCAGTTTAATTGGCCATTTGAGGGGGGAAAAGCAATTCTCACACTCCCCTCATCTGCTGTCAGGGAGGGAGTTCCCCCTGAGTTTCAAACTGGGCCTGATGTTCTTGGGACCCATGGTGCTGCCTGCTGCTCTGCTTGGTAAAGGTGTCACCAGCTCTCAGTCTGTTTGTGGCAGTGGGGAAACTGAGGCACAGCATAATAATGCAATGCATTTGGGGCTGCTCAGCCTGTGTCCCAGGCCAGCAGGATTCCCAGTAGGACAGGGACTGGCTATGGGACAGCAGAACCCACAGCATCATCCCTGTGCCAGCCCTGAGGAGTGATGGGGTCCTACCAGCTGCCCCCCATCTCTGCAGCATGCCCTGCTGTTCCAGCAGCCCAAGATCGGCTGTGCAGAGGTTGCAAGCCCACAGAAACAGAGTTTCTGCTTTCCCTAATGCCCTGCCTATGGAAGACAAAACCCTTGGCAGTTTGAAAGAGGAAAGGTAAAACATGAGCTGTCTGTGAGCTGCATGGCAGCCAGAGGGATGCAGATAAAAGCTCTGCTGTCTACCACCAAGATAAATTTCATCTCTGGCTAATTCAGGAGTAAAAAGGAAACTCGGCAGCTGGGTTTTGTAATCCTGCACAGACAAGGTTTTCTGGGAGACACTGGAGCTGACTCATTTTTACGTGGGCATTAGAGATGTGACAACTTAATTGCAGTGAGTTCTTTGGAAGGGGAGCAGGAATCAATAGGTGTTGGTTAAGGCGCTCGTTTTAAGATAACGTCTATTTGTTAAATTATAGTAATTTGTCTCCGTGCAGCCTCAGAAGCTGTTAATTGCGAGCAGCCCAGAGGGTCGGCATGCTCTGTCCCAGCTTGAAACCCAAATAGTGTTCATGCCCTTTGGATGCCTGGGATGGACATGCTGGCAGTGCTGCCGGCTAGTGGTGCTGCTGCCGCGGTTCAGGCAGGAGGGTCCCCAGCTCCGGGGGACGCTGAAGGTTATGAATTCAAGCCCTTAAGCGTGTCCTGTAATCCCTTTTCTGGCGCGGAGAAGAGGCAGCCTCTTCAATTTCCAGGGCATGAAGGGCCGGAGGGTATGCATTTCCCAAAGGCCAGCCCAAGGCTGCGGGGAGAGCAGCCAAAAATACTCAGCTTATTTGGGCACGGTGGGGATTCGCCTTACAAGGCTGGAGAGTAGTTTGTTAAACTAAAAAAAAAAAAAAAAAAAAGAAAAAAAAAAAAAAGACAAAAAAACCCCACCAACGCACCCTGGGACCAGATGCTGAGTTCTGCATGCTGGAGCAGCAGGGAGGTCTCCACGGGCTCCCGGGGACTGGCTCTGCTCCAGATGTGCGTGCACAAACCCCCCTGCTCCTGCCCTAGTCCCACTAGGACGTGGCTCTCCTGGAGCTTAGACGTTTATCTCCGGGGCTTTGGGCTGATGTGCTCCGGGCTTAGAAGCCTGTTGCAAGCAGGAGAAGCTTCAAAGGCATACTGCTGCTCCTCGGTGGGTGTGAGGAGTGGGCTCTCACACAATCACGGAATGCTGTGCGTTTGCAGGGACCTTAAAGACCATCGAGTTCCATCCCCCCTGCCGTGAGCAGGAGTGCCACCCAATGGACCGTAGGGCTTTGGTGTGGCATGGTGGGACAGATGAGTTCCCCCAGCCGGTGCGCGCTGCAGACCTCCTCCGTGCTCCTGGAGGCTCCGGGCAGCTCCTGCCTCTTTGAGCCAGTTCGTAGGATAGGGATCCGCTAGGGTACTGCCCGCCTGTGTGTGAAGGTGCCGCAGGAGTATGGGATATCTGGAGGTGATGGGTAACACCTGCAGGAACTGTGTCTTCCAGCCCCATGCAAGCCACCCCTCAAAACAACACCTGCATTTGTGTGTATTTTCACGGGAGGCAGGAAAGTCTCGACAATGATCGTGTGTTTTCTACTCAACGTTTTGCTTAGAGCATGCTTTATTTTTCTGATTTTCCCTCTGCTTTTTCCGGCTCTTATTTCACTCCCCAGCCGTGTGAGCACAACCTACTGCCACCTGGTGAGAGCTGTCTGATGCTACACATTCCCCTGGGCAGGAGGACTTCCCCGGGCTGCCTCCCTACCTGGTTGGCTTTGCCCTGCCCTGCTCCTCACATTTCACACAGCTGGTACAGAAAAGCAGCAAGGGACTGGAAAGAACAGCATCCAGATCAGACCATTAAGCAGAAGAGGCTCTTAATGAAGCAAGGGGTTGTATGTTCTCCCTGCCTGACACTAGGGATATCTGTTGTGCAGGGATCTGGTGGTGCTTGAAGTATCTTCCAGTGCTTTTGGGAAGAAGGAGCACCCAGAACTGGTTTAGTGCCACGCTGTGCTGTGCCAGTCCAGCTGAGGAGCAGGACCAGGTGGGCCTTGCTTTTCCCTCTACATCCAAAATGTGTCTCAAAACCATGCAGAAAAGAAGCCAGGAGACAATTCTTTTTGCATCTCAGCTCTTCAGCACAGAACAGGGTGAGGGCCTTGTGTCAGCAGGCACAATTTCCTTTGCAGGCCATGTGTAGCCAGCAAGGTAGCACTGCTCACCCAGGGCTTTCAGCCTTCAGCATGGTGCAGACCCCACCATGCTCCTCTCTCTGCCTTCATCTTCCACTTACCCATCAGAGTGTTAGCCCTGGATTTGGTACTGGAGGGTTAATAACTGAATTCTGCCTTCTGTAGTGGCTGAGCTTTGGGTGCTGGAGGGAACTGGATTTGACCTTCCCACTCCCATGGTCTCTCACTGTCTTCATAACCAGCAGGGATCCTAGCAAGAAGGGTTCCACCCTTGTTCCCTGACCTGAAAGGGCAGGATGCTCCAGCACAGCCAAGCACGGAGCAATGTGGGTGTGCTGGGATCCGAGCCGGTCCCGCCAGGGCAGCCAGGGAAGTCCTTTACATGTGGGCTGGATGTGTGGGTCTGCACCAGGCTTTGTGTTTGCCTGCTCGAAAGGACATGTGTGTTCATCCATGCACGTGCTCAGAGGGACGGGCAGGGTGCCCACGCCCCACACGCCTGGCGTGCAGAGAGGGTTTCTGTGCTCGCAGGCTCCGGGCTGGGGTGACGGTGGTGTGCACGTGACAGCCTTCGTGCCTGCACACCGTCCACATTGATCTCATGTGCTGAGATTCTCGCAGGCACCCAAAGGAGTCATCGAGCTGCATGCTGATCGCTGCACGCTGCCAAAATCCTCTGGAATCCTCTCCCCTGCGTCGCCCCTTCCCAGGTCAGCGTCAGGCTTTGCCGCAGCAGGTGCTGAAACCCGTCCCTCCTCGCGACCTGCCTCCCTTGCTTTTCCAGCACATTTTCCAGAGGTCAGTCATCCCCTCCCCACCGCTGGATTGCTTTCCTGCCCCTTCCCACCTGCTCCATCCACCCAGCAGATTTTTGGAGCTGGAGAGCAGCTATGGAGGGGTCTTGTTGGGGGAACATGAGTCCCAGGGAGAAATCAATCCTATCATGACCTGGAGCTGAAATCTTGGAAACACCATGTTCTGATCCAGCAGCTCTCGAAGAACCAGGGCCGAATATGGCACTAGCTATTTCTGGCCACTGGCAGCTATTCCTGGCCTTGACCCCAAGGTCAGTCCTTTTTTCTCACCTCCTTCCCTGCGCGCTCGGGTGAGCTCAGTGCAGGGTGTGCACACTCAGCCAGCTATAAATAACAGCAGCTATGGATGACCCCTTGGAAGGGCTCCGAGCGGAAAGCATCCCCAGCACTGCAGGCAACCAAGATCCCTTGTCCCAGCCCAGCTGAGGATGATGGGCTCTGCCTTCCCACCAGGGGTGTTTTCCATGGGGTTTTGAGTCCCAGAGCCCCACTCTTCCCTGTAAGCAGCCATTCAGACTTTCAGGCTGAGTGCTCATGGATGAGTTTATTTTTTAAATATTTCTTGAAAGCCACTCAAGCTTGACTTGCTGTCCTGCAAGACACCTGGGTTGAGATATCCTTTTTCCTCCATATCTTTTTTCCTCTGGGAAGTATTGAGCAGCCCGGTGGATGTGGCAAGGGGAGCATCCAGGAGGACACAGCTCCGTGGGAGCCTGCATGCTGCTACAGCCTGCCTTTCCTTGGTGCTTTCCTCTTCAATCTCACTCTTTCCTTCTCCACACCCTCACTTCCTCTGCACTCTTTCTCCCTTTCTCCCCACTCCCTCTTTTCCATGCTCTCACCTTCCCTCTCCCTCGGTTTTCCTCTGCGCTTTTCATCTCTCCTCATTTCACTCCATAGCTACTCTGCACTCGGATACACTCCCCTCCATACTCCCACTGTTTTTAGCCCTCCTTCTACTCTATTCCTTTTCTCTCCTTGATGCTCCCTCAGCCCCTCTCTGCAGCTGGGTACCGTTTTGCTCTGCCAACACCAGCTGCCTTGTTTTTCTGGTGGTGCAGCAAATGTTTCTGCAGTGTTGTGGAGACCGCCGAACAAAAGGATCTTTTCATTTCAGCTGCGGGATGGAGAGGGACTGCACTGCTGGCCTGGGAGGTCGACGCTCATGTGGCTCCCACACCTACATCCAGCCACCTTGCCAGCCTGAGCACTGACCCCCTGTCTGTGGAGATGAAGGGAAAGCCTGGTGGTCTTGGGGTCGCTCGGGGTTTAGTTGAAAACACCCAGCTTGTGACTTGTTCCCCCCTCCTGCCTCTCCCGCTGCAAAACCAGTGTAATTGGAGCAGGAAATTAAACATTTGAAGCGTTAACGTGATAATCTGCTGGTTTAGTCTTTGTGGGGGGCAGGGAGCTACGAGCTGAGCACTCTGCTGCTGCCATGGTGTGCAGAGAGGGATAAGGAACATGGTGGCAGCAGGGTCTCCCCAGCATGTCCCACACTCTTGGCCCACCTGGGGAAACCACAGGGAGGGCTCTTCTTCAGTTCGCTCTACCTCAGGTGGTCTTCAGGCTCTTAGTTAGGATGGGTTTTTGTTTTTCTCTTGCTCTTGGCAGCTGTACCTCATTGTCCTTGCTGGTGAGATCAGGACCATTGCTGGTGTGTGGCTGCACCCATCACCTGTGATGAGTTTTTCAGTGTTCTGCTGGTGCTGGTGGTGCACAAAGAAGTTGGAGATCTATGCGTATCCCACATCCCCAGGTCCATGGTCTGGAAGCATTCAGTCTGGAGAAGAAATGGCTCAAAAAAGCTGTAAGCTTTCAGAGATGCAAAAATCTTGTGAGAAACCAGCCCTTGAGTCCCTGGGGCAATAAACTACAGGGGTAAAACACAGTGTGGGAGGTTCAGGCTGAGTGCCAGAAGAAATTATCCTGATGGAAAAGATGGAGAGGTATCCAAACTGACTGCCAGGCAATTAAGTTGGGTTTTCCATCTCTAGAGGCATTGAAGGGCTGAGCAGATCCTGATCAGGATGACTGCACCAGGATGGTCCTGGGTGCAGTGGAGGGTGCATTCCTCTGAAAGAGTTTGGGCACCAGGCAGGCGATGGAGAGAGGGTGTTCCCTTAACTCCTCAGTGGTCTGTAAAGATGACTGGCACAACCATATAATGTTTTTTAATTCCTTTTTTTCTTTTTTGGTCAGGCTTGGATTGTCAAATAGACACTTGCATTGTAATTTTTTACTTTAATAGGAATCATTTGTAGAGAGATCTGCTGAGCTCAGCATCCCGGCTAAAGCTTTTGCATTATGGAGAGTTGCTGTCTTTGCAGATGGATGAGTTTCAAGGATTTCTAAATACACAGGCCTATCTGTCTAAACAAAAGTTCAAATGTTGTGCAGTTCACTGGTTTGGAGCAAATGTCAAAGAGGCAGGACTGGGCTGTCACCACTAAACAAACCTCTGTCCCATTTTCTTTTGCGCTTTCCACAAAATCCTGCACGAATTTGGTGTGATCAGCTCATTTCTATTTATGGGGTGAAAAACCAGTGTGGAACAGAGCTGTGGAGTTTTTTGCTCTGCTTGAGCTTGTGAGAATGTTGAAGGGAGGAACAGTGCCACAATTGCTATAAACCCCTTCCCTGTCCAAAAAGCCTTTCAGGGAAGAGATTATGACCTTTCCTGAGAAGCATCAGTCTCTCTTGGCCTGAGATGCTGAGTTGATGCCTTTTCCCAAGGATCTTAGATGAAGGTTGTCCAACATGCTCCCTTATACTGGAACATGACCAGCATTCTTTCCCTCACCCATGTGGATGCTTGTCTCACTTTTCCTAAACTATACCCCAAAATATGGGCTCTGCAGGCACTGGCTGCAGACGTGAGACAAGTTCCTGCTTGCATCTCCTGGGTTTTAACATGCATTAACGTGGAAAAAAAAAATGCAGCCGTTGCTGACAGGGATGTCACCAGGAGTTGCCTTTGGGGTTGGTGTTTAACTCCTACCCTGACCACTGTCCCTTTCCTTGCTACAGCTCCGAGGGTAGGGAGAGGAGAATGTGCTTTCTCCAATCACACTTGTAGTGGAATGGTGAGATGGTATTTGGGCAGGGGCTCATATGTGCAGCTCTCTGTGTCAGCATGGATGTATTTGAAGGCTTCCAGAGAAGGTGTCATCACCAGATTCTTACTGGTGCCAATGGGCATGGAGAATCCTCCCCTTTCTCCACCTAGTCCAGTTCACTGACAAGCCTGTGGAGGGCAGGGATCATCTTTGGCTATTAACCCCTCATGGGAAGGCTTTGTGGGATGGAGATAGCAGCCTGGCGTGGGAGACAGGAGACCTTTTTCCCTGACACCTGCATATGGTGCGACTTCGGCACAGCCTCTCACATCCGGTGTTTTTTGTGTGTTTTCCGAGGCGTTTTGTGTTTGCTCCTTGGCCGGTGCTGGGAGGACTGGATTGGAAAGGAAAGGGATTTTCATACTTCATCTTTTTCTCGCCGGGGCCTGAAACGTGAGCACCTCTGAGGCGTTGCCGAATGAGGTGGTAATGTGTTCATCAGCTGGGAAATCACCAGACCTCAGAAAACAGGGAGGGAGAAATGGAGAGACACACAAGGATTTGTGTCTGCCCACCTGCCCCTGGGCAACTGTGGTTTTAGGATGCAGCTGGTGAATGTGAGGAGTGCAGTGTTGAGGAGCATCCCAATGGTGTAGGGAGAGCTGGGGATTCTACCCCAGTTTCCCCTCTGTGGGCAGCAGCTGCCCTGGAGAGCTGTGTGGACCTGGCATTTGTAGTGATGTGCTGAGAGTGGTGCTCCTCATCATGGGCTGAAGGAGACATCAGAAGAGAGAGGACACAACTCATTAAATACCTAAATATGCCAAAGAGGTGCCCAGGAGAGCCTGCCTGCAGCAGGCCATGGGTTGACCCTTGGTTCTGTCCATCCAAGAGCAACTTATTGTGGGAAACAGGCCCCATTTTCTTGTCTGGATAATCCATCCATAAAGCCTCGTGCTGGCTGTGGTGGTATTTCTCTAGAGCTTGGTGTTCTTTTTCACAGCATGACTCTTCCTTCACCCACTCCCAGTGCCACCACACACCTGTGAGTCTTTTTGGAAATCAAAGCACTTAATTTTTTGTTCTAAACTCCCCCTGGTTGTGGGTCTACAGGATTCTTGGTGGCAGCACAGACCTGGCTGTGCACCAAGTGCTACCTGTGTAAATACAGCAGCTTGAAGTCTCATTTTTAGTTTGTGGACCCTCCTGCCCTTCCCATATTTAAGGAGCATTTGTCAACTCCCTTTTTTTGCTCTCTGCACCTCCTTTCTCTTCCTGTTTATCCACCTCCTTTGTAAATTAAAGTGTCAGGCTCCACTCTCTGCATCTCATTGCTTTTATTGCCTGTCTCCGAACAGATACTATTTAGCCCTGATTTTTTTTAATGCAGGATATCCAGGATTAATCAGAATGTTCCAGGTCAGGGTGTATCGTTGATTTACAGCATCGTATCCAATCCCGGGCCTTTATATATCACCTAACATTTTGTTTGCCATTTTAGCTGCAGCCACAGAGCAAAGGCTGACATCACTTTGCTGCCTGTTTTCAGCTAATTTAGGCTGCAGCAATGTATGTGATTAGTTCAAAATCTCCCTTTCAGCATGCCGTGCATTGCATTTATCATCACACCACGCTTCCTCAGTGCCTGGCACTGCCGCTCACTTTGATGGTCTCCCCTATCCATTGTATTCTTGATTAGCCTAAATAGCATTATCATCTGCCAGTTTTTCCTCCTCATTGCTCAGCCCCTCTTCAAAGCATTAATAAACAGATTATAGCATGCTAAGCCTCATCCAAAACCATGAGGCACAGAGACCTGGCAGTGCCAAGCTCAGTCCAAGCTGCTTTGGCTGCTTAGTAAATTCAGGGTGTGAGACATGAAGAAGGTGACAACAAAAAGGAGACAGAGAAAAATCTCATAGTTTTGTTACAAGTAAAAGTGTTTCTATTCTCTGACGTGCCCACATCGCTGCCCCATTCATTTTATGAATGGCTAATGCCATTCTGCATAACCAAATATGCTGTCAGTGTTAATACTTTGAAATGTAACCATTGTGTATTTAAATAGCAAGGGCCTTTTTAGGGGAATACTTAGGACTTTTGTTTCATGGGAGTAGCATAGTTTAATATGAAAAAAGTGTAGAGTATTATTGATGTGCAATATGGTAAAATTATGGATGTGGACTTACGCCTGCAGTTAGATCAATAAATGTTATTAATGTGTAAAGATATGATTTTTATGTTTATTTTTTTTTCCAAAGGGTTTGTGGTTAGTTTGTATTTTGAGCTTATTGATGAAAGAATAGTATTTATTTTGAAAAGTCAATGATTCAAATCAGGGCAATTTTTTTAATGGGCTGTAACTTGTAAGCAGCATAATAAATTTTCTTTGTCATTTACAGAAGTATTTCCCTTTGTGCTCAAGATGAATGTGGCAGTCTTCAGGTCAATGGCTCCAGTTTTCCCTAAGGTAAATTCAGGAGGTGCTGAGCTGGCCACTTCAGGGTGAAAGCAGCTTGCAAGCAAAATCCTTTAAAATTTGCATTATTTAGGAAAGGAAACAAGGGAAGAGTGATCACAGCCGTGTTCACAATTTTCCTATGTGTTGCCCAAATTGAAATAAATGCAGTTCCTAAAGTACATAGGAAATGTGGCAGAAATAGCACGTCTGTGCTCTGGTTTGTAGCCTCACGGCTTCTTGGAAGCAGCTGCTGCTCTGGCGGCTGCGTCAGCATTAGCAGACCTGCGCTCCATGAAGGTCCCTTCCCATCTGCAATCAGGATGGGTGTTTTTTTCCTACAGTATGCCCTGGCAGTGATTTCTGATGTTTGCTGCAGAAAGAAAATACCATGAGAGTTGTGTCTTGTGCTTGCTTTAACCAACTGCTTGATGGTTGTACTGAGGAGCCTGCAATTGCTGTGCTGGGTGGCGAGCAGCCTGTGGCTCCTTTTTCACTTCCCTGTTTATTTTGTTTGTTTTGCTTAGGACTTAACTACGGAGAGGTTGGGAACTGTATTGCAGCTTGCCTACCTCTGAAAATCTCTACATAACCTGCTTTGAAATGCTGGTTGGGACGTGGAAGAACTCCCACTTTTGGGAGGATACCCTGTGCTGTGCCCCCTCCACTGGTTGTGGCTTTCCTCTTGTCTCAGGGAAACCGTGCTCTTCATAACCCTGAGCAAGAGCTGGTCAGAGGTGGGAGAAGGACTACGTTGGTGTTATTTGTGTCTTTGCATTGGTGGGACCAGATTTCTGCTCTGACTCTGAATTCAGCTCGGGTCCCTGCTTTCCAGACTCCCACTGCGCTCCAGAGCTGTTGGGAATATTGTTCCTCCAAAACCTCCATTTCCCCTTTTAGAGGATGGTGGTAACTTTCTTCCTATTTTACTCAGTAAGTAGGATGAAAATAGATGAGGTCATTGGTGTCTATACAGGCAGATTTGGCCTCCATTTTCTGTTTACTAGGACTGCATTAGTTATGAATAATGGCGCGTCAAACTACTCGCTCCAAGCAATTTATTCACGGGATTTGGCCCTGCTTGCTGTCTGAGAGTTGCCTGCCAACAGAATCTGATTTTTAAAATACACTTACAAACATGCAGCCATTTGCCCAATCTGTTTGCAAATATATCTGGGCCTCTGAGTGATCCACCCTTCTCTCAGGATGGCACAGCTGAGCTCCAAAAATCACATCCTGATGTTTGAATCCATGCAAGGGCAGTGGCCGTGTCCTTTGAACCAGTTAAAAGAGGTGGAAGGCAATAAGTCATGGGTGATTTTAAATAGTCTTCTTTCTCTTTTGCCCCAGGGAATGTCATTATGTGAAGCTGGCAGCACACACGCAATCCGAAGCCTTTGAGACAGGATTCCCTCCCTAACCCAGGAGAGAGGGCAACAATTTCTAGCTTATTTCTTGCCGTCTGGCAAATTTTACATCTGATTTTTTGCTCTGTCATGTCCCTGCAGAATAACCATTGATTTATATAGCATCCAAGTCCAAAACAAATGCTGGATACCTGTATTCTCTCCAAGAAAGAGTCCTGCTCCCCAGACTTGGATTAGAAAGCCACAACCAAAGGGAAACCCCACTTGCTGTGGTGTTGGTGGAGAAGGGATGCAACAGCCCACGTGTGATGGGAGGCAGCCACCGGCCTGCCCTGCTCTGTTGCTGGTAGGATGTGCCTCATGTGCTGCTCTTTTCCCAGGCATTGCTTGCTTGATTGATTGCTTAATTCACGTGCCTCTGTGATAGCGACTGTCATGCTCTTTTGTCAGGCTGGCCTGAAGGATTTTATTCTTGAGAGACAGTTCAGGCTCCAAGATGCTTCCCGAGAATGCCTGGGCTGTTGTTCCCATGGGCCATATTTGGAAATCCCAACTGTTTCTGCTTGGCCAAAAGCACCAGTTGATTTTAAGGGATGTTTTGTTTGTGTTATTGTGCAAGTTTCTGGCCACTGATGGTCTTAAAAGAAAAAAAAAAAAAAAAAACCCAAGAAAACCCCACGTTCCCAGCTCACAAGACATTTGTACTAATTAAACAGCAGGGAATTTGCTTCACTTCATCACAGGTTTGGTTTTTAGGCTTCTGTCAGGCTTTTTGCGCACAGATTTCTACAAACCTCATTAATATGGATGGTAGATGTCATACAAAGTTGGGAAGGTTTTTCCTCTCTAAGTTGGTGGTTTACATACTGAAGATTAGGGATATATTCCCACCGCCCAGTCCCATTTCCTGCTGTTCCAGATCCCCTCCCTTGCCTCTACAGGAAGGAGGCTCCTCAGTTTATTAGGGAGTGATTTATGCCAGGAGCCTGTCCAAGGTCCTTTGTGCTGCTGTCTCTGTCCCTGGATATAGAGGGATTTTGGGAGAACTGCATCCCAGCCAAGACAGCAAGAAAGATGCATAGCCTCCCCTGGGTACCACACCACAACTGAAAGTCTTACTACTTTTATTGTTAAATTCTGGAGCCACTGGTGAACTTGGGAATCCCCCTTTGTCCCAGGGAAGCAAAGCAGTCCCTGGAAAGCCACCAACAGATTGGTCTTCAGTGATTTACCTCTGCTGCCAGCAGAGCAGGCTGGGTGCCACAACAAGAGAACCCTCTGGACTGTGGTCCTGGTGTTACTTGCAGTACTGGGACCACAGGGGCAAAGTTCCTGACCCCTCAGTTTGGAGCAAGAGACTAAATCCCTAAGCCACATCAGGGCAAGCCCCTGCTTCTTGCTCCAGCAAGGTCTCTGATTTCAACTACAAATTCCCCTCCTTCATCCAAGAGATTCTCCCTGAAGCGCCCACCCCTTCCAAGGAATATGAGGATCTTTTTCTCTCCCCCTCCTATGCAAAATCACACAGTCAACAAAATCTTTTCCAGCGCTAATCCTCAGCTATGCAGGAGGACTCCTTCGGCCCCGCGATAGTAGGGGAGAGACAGATGTTCAGCAGATAATTAGTGCAGTTGTGCAGCGCCTTCCTGCTCGAAGCCTGGATGCCAGAGCCTCCAAGTAAGTTGCTGTGTTTCTGCCTGCATTGCTTTGTACTACAAGACCTCTTTGGAACACCAGCACCAACGGCACTTGCTGCTTTAGGAGACACCATGCTCCCCAGAAAAGCCCTCTCTCACCCCAGTTCTCAGAGCCATTTCTCCTCCATTATCCATGAAAGCATCACTGAGGCTCTCCAAAGTCTTTTTCCTATGGGTTGTCCCCAAAAGAGGTGCTTATTTTTCCCTTTTGGAAGTTTTCTGACTTCAAGGGTTAAATTTTGGGACAGAACGAGCTCCTTCCCACTGAGGATAGCAGCACGGAATGCAAAGAGAAGTGACGATTTCAGCACAGGGCAGGGAAAACTCTAACAGTTTCTAGAGGTTTCGATTCTTAATTTCCATTTTTGAGTTGTTTTCAGAAGCAGCCAGGACAGGCATAGGCTGGTTTTGGTTGAAAACCAGGGAAGAGGAGTCCTGACTCCTGTTTGACAAACGACGTCAAGTTGGATTGCAAATGCCTCGCAGAAACTGGGCTTTGTAGGAACAGGTGGCTCCTTTTTACATTTTCCCATGGTGGTCCTGAGGTCCATCATCAGCTTGATTGTTTCCTAGTAATTGGTTTGTGTGGGTGTGATGGCATCTTTTAAAAAGCCAGGTCATTCCCAGGGCACTGGAGTGCAGCTGGGGGTGTGACACAAGCCTGTCCTCACAGTGGGACTCCTGCACCAACACAGGGGATACCTGTGAGGAGCTGGCAGCCACCAGGGTCAGAGGGCCCTGCAGTGCTGGGTGATCCTATGAGAGAGGTCCTAATGGTTGAACTCAATGAGATAAAAAGGTTTCTTTTCCAACCTTAACAGTTCTTTGACTCTTGGTTTATGGGCTCATTCCCCCCTGACTGGGAGGGAGTGGAAATGGGGAATGCTATTCCAGTTTCCCAGGGCAGCAGCACCACCCACTGAGTATGAGCACCTGCACCCCTTCTGGTGCCAAGAAGACCTGCCCAAATTTCCTCTGTGGCATTCCCCAGCTGCCTCTCCCTCCTGGAGTCCATTTGCTCTCAGACTGTTTTGCAGAGCTCCTGCTCCTCTGATACCAGCTCTCCAGGTGAAGTGCCTATGGCAGCTCACCATGGATCTGATGAGAGCTGGCAGCTCATTGCACCCATGTGAAGGCAGCCTGGCACAGAGAGGACCTACACCAGAGCACGCTCTTTTAATATGCTTTTCAACAAATTTGGTGTTGTCTTTTAAATCTTGGTTATTTATACAGAAGCACTGCTTGCTTGCTGTGTGCTCATGGGGTGGGGATGACCTGAGAGGAGGCTTACCATGTTTGGTCCCAGTAGCTAGAGCAGTTTGCAGGTTGGTGAATGGAATAGCAACTGGAGAGCCCAAAAATGGATCCAAATCATTTATCCTTCCTCTGTCCTCCTTTAGGCAGCTTTGTAGCTTGCTCAATATTCACCATGCAGCATGAACTGACTGTTCGCAGCACTTAGTGCTGTAAGATTAGTCTTTTGGGGTTTTTCTTTGTTTAAAAAAAATCCTTTTTCAACAAAAAAAAGGGCAACTTTTGATGCATGTCATTCCTCCCTTCTTGCATATGTTCATTTTTGATTCAAGCACACTGTTGAAACCTTTCCTCCCTCGCAGAGCAAAATCCCCTGGAAAAGAGCAGAGCCTGCTTGTGTGCATTTATTTTTACTGGATCTTGAAAGAATTTGTTACTTAAAAGAAGAGAGTGGGAAAAAAGACTCTATTACTGATTGAGACCACTGAGCATTACTGTGATAGGAACAAAAATAATAAGGTAACAAGCAGCTCTAACCTCAGCTTAATTAACACGTTGTTAAGATCAAGTGTGTGGAGAGGTAATGGCTCTGTGTCACTGTACCTGGCACCATGTTCTTATGGGTGAACTGGGAGGTGTGGCGACCCAAGTAATGCATCACAATTTATTTCTTATTTGAGTGTTTATTCTTTAGCCCCAGTGTAACCTAAGTAATTTTTCCAGGGGAGACCTGCAATGCTCGTAGCAATTTTCAGGTAGGAGTTGGAAGAAATGAGTATTGTGAGAAAGGGCAGCGTGTGACAAGTGGAGGTTTGCTCAGAAGTGCAGGCAGGCCCAGATCTGGATCCTCGGCTGCAGAGAGCAGTCAGGAAAATGGGAGATGACTGAAAGCTTTTAGTGCCAGAGCTATTTGTTGACGTCTGAAGCAGATCGCTTTCTGATCTCATCTCCCCTTGCACTGGGCTTGGAACCAGAAGGAGAGGTAAATGGGTCAGGATTCCCAGGGGGATGGTGAGAAGGGCCAAAAAGCAGGCGTCCACAGGGGGAAAACAGTCGATTTGGCAGGTCTGGAGTTCATTGAGAAGTTATTGCTTTGGAAGGCACAGGAATATCTGTTGGGAGTCATAGAAGAGTTATTGGTGTTGGAAGTTATGATGTAGAATTATGGTGGAGGATATAGAGACCCTTATAGAAGCTCAGCAAACCTGTGAATCCATCTATCTAAGCACCCTCAATTCCCACTGAAATCCTCTTGGAACAATAATAATCATTTAACAAAGGAAATGGTTTTTGACCCAGACAACTAAATGCATTTCCGCTTAGTGCTTCCCAGCCCTCGCCTGATGCTCAGCCGTGTGTTGAGGTTGCCTGTTATTTTCCCAGACATCAAAGGCTTTGAAGGAAAAAAAAAATGCAACTGGGGAAAAATTGATCATTTGCCATGAAAACCCACCCTGAAAAGAGCAGTCTGAAGAACAATTAGCCAGAGGTATGCAAACAGATTGCAAAGGAAAACACGACTTGGGGGGGGAGGATTCCCCTGGGAGAGGTGGTTCAGTGCCCTGCTGGTACAGGAGTGGTTAAGGAGGATGAGGGCATTGCAGTGACATTAATGTCTCCTTTAATCAGTTTTTGTTAGACTGGGTGGTGGAGGGGGATCTACTCCAAAGGGATGCTGTCAGGAGGGAATGGAGGAAACCTGGGGCTTTGCTCTGCCTTTGGAATGCCAGGTCCTGTCTAATACATCAAAAGCCCAAAGTGCACCATGCCCTGGATGGAAGCACTGATCTACTGCTACCCTCTCTCCTTCAGCTGGGAAACTGGGGCTCTGAAGTGGTTTTTTTTACTGCCTTTGCTGTAACAGAAGGTAATGGCACCCACACATGGCTGCTGCTAAATGGACACCTGCCTGCACCAGCTCTCCTTCTATGAATCCCCTTTTGGGGACAAATACTTAAAGCTAAATGATAAATTTTGGTTAATGAAAACTCACTTTCTACCTGCAAGCTGCAACATCTCTTCCTTGACAATGGAGAGAAATAAATGCAGTTTTGTATGGTTCTGTCTGTAGAAGACATCATGAGCATCTGGGAAGTACCTGAGTCCCCCTGCAATGCCAGTGCCATGGGGCCACATGCAAGCATCGAGTTTATTTTGCCATTGCAATCTCATTCCTTTATTTTTGTGTGTATTTTGAACTAAAGAATGATCATTCTCAGAAGGGATCAATAGCCCAGCTGAGTGTTCAAGTTATTAACTCACAAACAAACAGTGTCAGGGCTGATGGGAGGAGGAAGAATGTCAATTTTCTGTGCAAACGTTATTGCGAGAAGCCATCAAGGAGTGTTTTATTTAGCAAATCAGGGCTATAGGAAACTGCTATTCCCTTGCTGGGAGAATGGAGAGAGTTAAGGAATCAAATTATGTATCTGGTAAAGTGTCTCAGGAGGGTTAACCTTCAGGCTGAGGGTCAGCCTGAAGGGACCAGATGGGGAAGGATGTCATGTGAGAAGGATTCCTCTCTTTTCTTATCCATCTGCCCATCTATCTTTGCCCCCTCCAGTGAAAAAGCTCTCTGCTGAGTCTTTTCTCTCCCCTCCCCTCATTTTTGGGATGTGTGCCTTCACAGGCAAAGGACATGAACCTGTCCTAATTCTTTCCATAGGAGGAAAAAGAGGAGCTGTCCTTTTCAAGCCTTTGGAAGTGGCTGATAAAAAATGGGGAATCACCCACTTAGCACCCTTAGGGCTGCCCGCAGAGCAGAGTGTGTGTCTTATCCTCCTTTGAATCCTTATCCTCCTCTTGCCTAGAAAGGTGTACCAGTGTTTTACGCCCCCTCAGATCATTTTTGCTTTGTGCCCATATTAAAGAGTGGCAGAGGGCTGGAGGGCCAGGCTGGCAGCTGGGGCTGTCCCAGCTCTTAGCAAATCCAACCATGCATTAGAATCTTTGGAGTCCCAGCCCTTTTCCCCTTTTATGTCCCGTGTCAGCAATGACTCAGAATGTGAAATGTATTACCAAGGTCGGAGTGTAAGCTTTGAAATCTCAGCTGCCACGGAGGAGGTGGCTTTGCAACACATAAAATGTAGCTGGTGTCTTGCCACATCCCAGGCTTGCAATGTTCCATGCAATATGCTCCCTTGCCTCATGTTTAGGAAGTACATGGGGGAAAAAACCCTTTATTTCATTGCCCTGCACTCAGGTTTGTACTGCTGCTAAAACCAGAGAGGGTGAGGTAGGATTTCTCCAATGTTTTGGTGTGGATCTCTCTTATGGAAGTTTTACAGCGAGCGTGCTGACCCCTTATCCTGCAAGGGCATTGCTATGACATTAAAGGGCACAGCAGAGAAACCCCGGGGCTGCCTGCTCAGTTTTAGTGTGTTCCCTGATGAGCTTCCAAAACCTGGCTTTACTGTGGGGCAGAGCACATGACAGTGCCATCCCTCTTCCCTGTCCTGCAAGGCATGTTAGGTGCCGATTGTGGGAAGGCAGTGCTCTGCTCTGGCCCAGTGAGGGTGGAAGGGGTAGGAGGGCTCATCTGCCCATCTAAATCCCCTCCCTTTGCACCACCAAGGTCACTGCTCTCCTTTCCGCTGGTAAAACCTTGCAGGTGGCAAGTCCTCAGCAAAAGAGAGCCTGATGTTTTCAGGGAGCATGCAGCCACTTTGCCTTTACAAGCCCACAATAATAGGGAAAGAGTCTTTCTATTGCCATGCAGACATCTGACATCTAAGAAAAAAATATGCGATTGAGGCAAACATCTTCTGGGGTGCATTAGCTCAGCCCTGCATGATCTTGTTCTTGTGATGCCTCTAGTTCTATGATCCTGTGGGGGTCTGTGGCTGTATTGGGTAAATCCCTGCCATTGTTCTTTTGCTTGCTGAATCACATCTCTCAGGCTAGATTTTTAGGTCCTGAAGTTCCAGTCGCTGGAAGCAACAGATGTCATGCCAAACCTACTTGGCTGCACCATTGCTCCTTTACATACCCTGTGCTCACACGTGTGTACATCCCAAGCATGCTGCTGTGAGCATTGCAGTGTCTTACAGGCTGATGAAAAGCCTTTTCCTTAATTAGAGGTGGAAAAAATAGTGAGGGGTGGCATTGGGTTCACATCCAGTGAACTCCTCCCACTGCTGGTTTGCTATGGAGCATCGTGCTGGGTTCCTGTGAGGAAGTGCATGAGGTGCCTTGCTGAGCAGCAGGCATATCCCAGAAAGCAGTTGTCTGCAGTTTTGTGCTACATTTCTCACCCCAAAACACTCTTCTCTTCAAACACAATTTGGTAGTGACATTCTGCTGTGCACATGAGGTCCTCATACAGCAGCAGAGTTTAGGGTGAAGAGGGGTGGTGGTTTGCTGGGCAGAACAAGTTTTGTGAGGAGGCAGAACAGCACAAGCCTTGCCCCTGGCTAAAATAAGAAAGTCTGGCCATAAAGTCCAATGTTTTATTCCACATACAGCAATTCTTTTGAAAAAAAAATTTAAATGAATGAGCCCTTCATATTTTTGCAGAGCTCTGGTCCCAATCAAATAGCTGGACTAGGAGAAGCATTAGAAAATGGGGGAACAATCTCATGTTAGTCCATTGGGAAAGTTAATAGACATTTTCCATCCCAAGTTTGTAGGATTCTGGGCTTTTTGCAATAGCTGTTTCACTTAAACCACAGCTCTGTGCATTGCCTTGCTCAAACTGACGGCTCCTTCCCCTCCAGTGGCCCCGCTTGTCTCATTAAAGCTCCCACCTTTCCGCTGCTCAACTGAAAATCAACAAAGGGAAATTTAGGCTGGATATCAGGAACAATTTCCTCAAGTTGACCGTGAAAACGCCTCCAGGGAGGAGCAGCAGAGGCTTTGTTGCTCTCAGTGTTTAATGGGTTTCCCATCTAGGTGTGGGAGGGAGAGAAGCCTGTGCTCAGAGCCGTCCGGAGAATGCTGGGCATCCCTGGCTGTGGGCAAGGGTCTTTCCCTTCTTTTGATCATTTCCCTAGGGAGAAGCAGAGCAGGTGTTGCTGATTCTCCTTCCTTGCTGCTCTCACCCCAATGCTTCAGGCATGTCAGTGCAGTGGATTTCCCCATTAATAAACGCTGAGATAACTCCCTGCCTGGGACAGCAACCGAGGCATATTCAACTTGAAACAGCATGTGCTCGCTAGCTGTCCAAAAACTGATTTCAGGTGAGAGTAACTCCACACATGTGCTGGAAAAAGCAGGCTCCTTCCTTCGATGACTCACATTCTTGCAGCATCTCCTCCTTGGCCCTGTGTTTGCTGGAAGGGGGTTTTACTCAGAGTTTTTCTGTCCCAGGTTGGCTTGGCTTGGCTCTTCCCTGTGTTGGGGTAAGCCCGTGGCTGCACTGCTGGGGCTGAATCTGGCATCACCACATTGCACCTTCTCTACAGTCTCTAAGGAGCAATCACTGGAGAGGGTCCCGAGGCATTCCCTTCCTGGGGAGGCTGATTGTGGCATGTCACCACGTCAGAATTTAATTTTGTGCTGGACTTTTTAACTAATTATTTTAATTGGAAATGCTATGTCTCGCGTTAATCCTCCGTGACCAAGCAAAGGGGCAGGGAGGGTTGAGGAGCTGGGATTTCACTGAGGTCAGTCAGCTTGAATGGAGCAAACCGTGTTTTTCTGAAGGGAATGCTTGAATTATCATGGAGGATGTTTTGGGGCAGAGGAGGCCTGGAAAGGAGCGGGCATAGGCAGGGCTGCCATTTCTGGCTGGTGGTACAGGCAGAAAGTGCTCACAGATGAGAGGTTCTGAATCAAAATGAAGCAAATATCCTGAAGAGCGAAGCTGAGGGGTCAGCTTGCAACTCAGACGATATGAGAGATGGGAAGAAGAGGTGACAAGAAAGCAACAAAGCCCTAAGGGGAATTAAATCCTCACTCAGACTCCTGCATCATGTTGGAGGACTTCTTGGAGATCAGTGGTACAGAGGAATAGAAAACCTAAGCATCCTACAAGGATATTTGATCTTATCTTGAATCACTTTCAGCCTGGAAGCCTGGTACGTGGAGAAGGGCAAAGAAAGATCTCATAGTTTAGCATCCCACCATATGGTTGCTGTTGCAGGAGCTTTGAAAGGAGAAACCACATTTGGGGTGTGAGAGAGAGAGATCAGAGTTTTCACTGTCCACGTTCCTCATGGTGCCGTGTGGGTATCTTTAGGCTATTTGTGGGCATTCCCCTTGCAGGGACCTTGTGAGGCCATGCATTTGATGGAGAGAGAAACCCCAGCACTTCTGGAGACCACCATTTCAGGGTGTTGGCAGGTAGTATCCCACAGTGATTTTTCTGGGTCACATGTCCTTCCTTTCCCACCCTCCCTCCACAGCTGGTGTTGAACAAATGCAGAGGAGGACATTTAATCCTTTCTTTGAATTATTTCATAACCTAAGGCGAAAGGCTACAGATGAGCATGGCCTGTGGGGGACAGGGAACAGTTGAAGGTTCTGGTCAGTGTGACAGGAGGTGGTGTCAGTGCAGCAGCTGCCAGGCTGTTTTAAACCAGAACCCTCTCTAGATAGCTTTTAAAAATGTACGTGATATCTCACAAAAACATGGTCGAGGTGTGGATTCCAGCTGTGCACTTCAGAGATTTCCGATCTTTTGTTTCCCGTGCATGAACCCAACGCACTAATCTGCAATTTGGGTCTGTCTCTGCTCTTTGCTCCAGCCGGTGGAGCTGTGCCGGGAAGTGGGACGCCACGTGTGACCCGCAAGGGCTCGGCAGAGAGCAAGCCAGGAGCAGCGAGGGGGAAGGGGAGCAGGTTGGGCTTGATTTCTATGGCTCCATTTGCAGAACACTGTCTTGCCGTGCAGGACGCTTCTGGGAGATGGGGCATCTCCTTGGATGCTGTTCTGAAGGCTGTGGATCCTTGCAGTAACCTGCTGCCCTTACAGAAGAAGCACTCTGTCAGGGCTCTCCTGGCCTGTACCCACATCCCAGGTCTCTGAGGAGGCAGAGTGTTGCTTGGGGTCTTGCTTTTGGTGCAAAGAAGTGCCCTGAAACTGCAGGCTTTGGGCAGCATCTCATTAGGGTGTAGTTGTCACTGATACGAGCACAAGCAGGCTTTGAGTAGGGGCAGAGAAAAGGCCTGGAGATGTACCCCTCAGCAGGACAGGGGGTACATCTCCAGGCCTTTTCTCTTTTAGCATTGTCCTTAGCCCCTCCAAGATGGGCCCTGGGTGTCTTTGACCTCCTGTGCACAGGAGCTTCATGGGCACTTCCATGGCATCACAGGGGAGACTGATGAATCAGGATGAAGACCTGCAGCCCACCGCAGGGGTCAATACCAGCAGGATCCATGTCAAGCAGTCTGCAGCCAGAGTGTACCCAGCCAGCTGGGAACACAGGCCTCAAGAGTCTCTTTGGAAGAGGAATCCACAGCCATGTAACACGGGCAGGGCTGTTCCTGTAGCATTCTGTGGGCAGGGAGCAATTCCCTTTGGGAAGCCCAAAAGATGCAGCCCTGCAGCTTTTCCCCAAACTTTCTTAATTTTGTCACTGACTCCAGAAATGTGAGGGTTTCCCTTGTGCCAGGAATGCTTGTTTTGCAATGGAAGTGACATTTGTTTCCTGCAATGACGACACTTTGCCCTTCCAGAGCCAGCTGAATTCTTGCTAATCCTCCCTTCCCTCGATTCACACATTTTTTCTTCATTCTGCTCCTAGACCACGGCGCTTCGCTAAGCGTCGCAGTCAGCAGCAGGTAATTTAAGCACACATCTGCTTGCAATCTGGGAGGAAGGAGAGAGGCAGTTTGTCTTTGTTAGAAGCCTGGCGGTCATGGCTCTTTGCTTACCTGGTGGCACTAAGAATTTTCTGTGGCTCTGTGGGGGCCTGCTGGGAACCAGGGGTCTGCTAGGATGGGGACACAGTGCCTGGCTCTGATCCCTTGCCCAAGGGCATCTTTGGGCATGTCCAACCAGGGCTGATGTGCTGCATGACCCAACTTGAGTGCTGGTATCTGCCACATTTGGCTTCCTCATCTCTCTTCCCTTAGGACTCCTTCTTGTGACTGCTGGACTTTCAGTCTTCTCCAGTGAAGGCTCATTGTCCTGCTGGCTGATGGCACCCAGGTTTGAGAGACAAAGAAAGCCACTAGAGTCAGTGCTCAGAGCCTTATTTCAGGAAAACTCTGAAGTTTTGGTCCCATCCCTATGGATGAGACAGGGAACACTGAATTCACAGGAGGAGGTTAGAGCTATTGCTGGGAGCGTGGGGGAATAAATAGCACCAGCCTGTAGGAAACCAAGGCTTGTCTCCTTCCAGTGCTTCAGGGCAAACTTATTTCAGCAAATTCTCCATCCCCTATTGCTATGCCCTCTCTTGGGTTTCCTCTCAGTACACCAGGCTTCTTGGTTTATTTTTGGAGCTGCCCACTCCCCACTGGCAGAACAGACATGCCAGTGCATTTATGTGTCAGAAAGGCTGAAAGTCTGGAAATCAGGAGGTAATTGCTGATTTTCCTGGGGAAATGAGGACATGTCCCTAAGATTTTCCAAGGAGCTGTAGGAGTGGAGCACTGCTGAGATGCTGCCATGGAAGATTTGGGCTGTACAAGGATGCTATAACCCTGAAATACTCCTCATGCATCCATGCAGCCCCCACCTTCCCTGTTCCAGTCCCTGTGACTAGTTTTTAAATGCACTGAAGTCTTTCTTCATGTTCTGCTAAGTTTAGACTGCTTGCCTTTTCTCTCAGTGTCCCAAAACAGCTGCTGAATGAAAGGCAATCTTTTTCTGATATTTAATACCATAAGAAGGAGTGATTTGAAAATGTGTTGATTCCTTGGACTGTGGGAAAAAGACCTGTACTGCTGGCAAAACTGGGCTGAAAAGTAATGTGGGTTTTTTTCAGGGTGGGTTTGGGTTTTTTTTTTTCTTTTTTTCAATAGGTTCATGGAAAAACAACTCATATTTCTTCATTGCTTTGAATTTTCCCTGGAGGATTCTAAGGGGCTGAAGTCTTGTATTTCTATACACTTGTTTGCAGAGACGGCAAATACAGTGGATTCACACAAAAGCCTCAGATTTGGCAGTATTGAAAAAAGGGGATCTGTGTAATGCCCTGAAGCATCATTCTTACAGCCCACAAAAGCCAGACATCCCAAGGGGAGCCCAATGCCAAAATTAGCTGAATTCCCAGCCACATCAGTGGGGTGAAGTGGCTGTCCAGCAGCCAGTGCCGGAGGAGCTGTGCTCCCTGGCCCTTGCTTTGACACAGATGTTTTGTGTCACACTCTGGTCCACTGGCAGCAGTGCAGGGGCTTTCCACTCCCTGTGCCTTCAGGGCATCCGTGAGGGAACTGCTCCCACCACCAGGCTTTACGCTGCTGGCTAAGTGTGGGGTGAGAGGCTGATACCCAGGCTTGATCCAGATGCTGCACTGCCGGCTGTGCGTGGGCTTTCCTCCGCCCAGACAGCAGCTTCACGTCCTCTAAAGATTGCGTGTTTGAGATATGTGTAATATTAGTCCACGTAAATCACATCAAGCCCATAGTTTCCAGCACTGCTGGCTTGGGCTCTTGCAGACTGGCTCGCTGTCACTCAGCCACGGGCCGTCTAGGTTAGCTTAATGAGGAAGCCAGACTAAGATGAAATAATTAATGCAGCTGTAGGAGCCTTTGGGGAATTAGGGAGCTGGCCCAAATCTTCCTCCCCAACCAAAGCACTCCAGGCCTTTGTGACGGTTCGGAAATTCTCCATTTCCACTGGGTGCTGAAGGTGGGTCTGTGGTCCTTCCAACCCAGGATGCTCCCAGGAGCTCTCTGAATCAGCTGCATAGGCATGGAGATCTGGACTGGCTTCAGGGCAGCAGCTGGGCTGGGCCTGTGAGCAGGGAGCATTGTGGGGAGTCACAGGTATTTTGGGAGGGTCAAATTCCCATGAGAGGAGAGGAGAACGGTGCCAGGCTCTGAAGGATGCTCTGTGGTTGGGATGCTCTTGTTGGCTCCAAGAGTGGGGAGATGAGTGAGAGACTTCTCACTCAGGGCTTTCCCTGTTCCACCAATGCAAATGGGCAGTGACAGGGGGAGGCACCCCCTCCTGCTGTGGTCCTGCTGCTCAGCACGAGCCCAAATTAAAGAAGGTTTATTTAGTAAACCCATTCCAGGATAAAGCATTTGATTTATAGGCACCCGATAGCGCTCCAAGGAGAACTTGTACAACTTTAACTGCATTTTCTCAGCATCACACCAGCCCAATAAAAGAGAGTTCATATGCGCTGCACAAATTCTCACTTCCAATATAAAAAAGGTTTTATGAGACTGGAAGTCTCACTGGCTCTGTGGGGCCGGGTGTATTGGCGGATACTCCGCATGACAGACCCTTGATTCCTCTCTGAGTTGTCAGACTTCAGTAGCATTTACAGCTATTTAGCTATCAAATTTTATGTGCAGCTCTGAGAGAAATGTGTCTTTTAAATACTGCTCTGTCTCATAAACAGCAGTCTGTTAAACCATGTCAATGGTACAAGCAGTTTGTGGAGTCCTACAATGCAATCGCCTACAGGTCCGCTCGTTACCTGAACAGCAAAGTGCTGAACAGCTCACAAAGTTAATTTCTCAAGCCAGTTGTCTTGGCTGGGGATCAGCTTGCCAAGCAAAATCTGGTAATAACCATGCTCCAGCAGCCCATATTCAGGTCATGTTTTAGGTAGAGTCTCACTTGCTCTTTGCTCACTCAGACAGGGATCTGGTGTTAAGTCATCTGCACTATGGTTATGCCAAGAAGCCATCAGCAAGTTAACATCCCTGGATTTTTCCAACCCAAAACTTTGAAGCTCAGGATCCTTTCCTTTCTACAGAATAACCCTTTGGTCTTCTCTTTGGTCTTTCTCCTCAGAGAAGGAGCTGGAGGCAGAGTATTTCCAAGGTGCTGCCCTTGACCTTGGCCATAACCAAATCCCTTCACTGCCCCTTCAAACTTCCCCCTAGGACATCCCTTTCCCGTTGCTTCCCCCCTCTGTGCTTTTCCCAGCCATGGTTCAGGGGAATAGTGTGTACCACATTACATCTCCACTCTATTTATTCGGTGACCCACGTTGAGCCTGCTTGCATCAAATGAGGAACAGAAGCTTTCTTGCCCTTTTTGCCGATAGTGCAATCAGCTCCAACACTGGGATATAATTTATGGACTCTGAGCAACAGGTCGGAACCGAGCCAGACATGAGCTTTCAGACTCTTTTATTTCATTCTTTACTTCTTTTTCTTCTTTTTTTTTTTTTTTTTAACTTATTATTTTAGCGTAAACTGGTAACTTTATGTGTGTGTTTTTGAGCTTGCGCCTCTTGGAAGGTGCAGACGGCGTGGAGAGCCTGGGCTTTGGGCGCCTCCACCCCAAGGCGTGGGGTAACGAGCACTTGGATGCCTAATTGCTGCCGTGCGCTGCAGCCTGGGAGGTTTGCTCTCCCATCACTGCCGTTTCCGTGTGCAATGAGCCGGGGGGACGGTGAGGGGAAAAAAAAAAATAAAAAATATATATCTATGTGCGTGTGCAGCATGGTTATTTTCAAATATGAAATTGCACCTGCAAAAATAGAAGCCAGGAAAAGGACTGGCAGGCAGCTTGGATCTGGGAGACGCCATGCGTGCGGAGCAGAGATGGAGACGGCGTCTCCCGAGTTCCTTTCCCATGCTCGCGACGCCTGATAGTTTTAGCGGACATGGCTTTTCCTCCCGCTTGCATTTCAATTAATCATCTGCTTGTCAGCGCTCTTCTCCCCAGCTCCCCTCCCCGCCGAGTCCCGGGGAGCGCTGCGCACACATGCAAAGCGCCCATGCACGCAGGCTGCGTGCTGACGGGCTTGGCCGCTCATTAATCACTTGCGGGTGTCATGTGAGGCGGTCCCCCCAGAAGGAAGCTTGGAAAAGGGACAGACAACCATCTCCTTGGTCTCCACTTCATCCATGGGGTTGAGCTGAGCACAGGATCTGGCCCTGACACGCTGCAGTCCCGCGGTCTCTGTTCGTCTCCGTGCTCTACGTCCTGCTCCAGGCAGAGAGCTCATCAGATGTGTTCACCCAGATTTTGCTTTCCAGTATTTGAAACAAGCACTGAGCAGGTCCATCCCCCTCATAATTGGTGGGGGACTTCATCAAATTTAGTTTTTCTTGGCAGTGGCATGCTCATCTGTCCAACCAGCTTAAGAAATGGCCTGAGAAAGCTCCAGTCCTGAACCCTGCCCCAGGCAGGGTGAATACTGAGTGTGGACTAGTTTACTTTGCCTGTTTGGGTTTTGAAAACCTTCAGGCTTAGGTCCTACAACCCGTCTGGGTTCATCTTCCAGCAGGTGACTGTCATGAGACTATGCCTTCCTTATGGCAAGCCTGAGCCTCTCCTGTTGCAGCTCTTGCACTTTATGCCTGTTGTCTCTCATCTTCCCACCATGGAGGAAACAGCCTGTCTCCATCACCTCAGTATTTTCTAGGTAGGTGTTGTCAGGTTGCTGTTCAATCCTTCCAAAACCATCACTTTTACAGGCTGTGCAAGCCCTGTTTTCTCAACGTGTCCTCATCCCCAGCCTCATCATCACCCTTCATGGACTTGCTGAAGGTCAGCATTGCCAGTCTTATACCAGAGCCCCAAAACCAGGCATAGTGCTCCAGATGTGCTATAAGGACTTTTTTTTTCCATTTAATTTTTTTTCCATAGTGAATCTTACAGACCCTGCCTAGGCAAACACTTGGCATCAAATTTCCCCTTTCCCATTGGGAAAGCTTGCCAAAATATATGAAAATTAATAAAGTCTGCGTGTGTGTGCACTCTAGTGCACACACTTATTTAGGCATGATTCCTCTTTAGAACATTCAGTAGATTTTTATTTTTATTAATACTTTTCACAAGTGTCTCTAAGAACAACAGTTTGAGTAGTTCTGCACTAATGTGCTGTTCTGCTCAGAGGCTCCTCTGCAACCCCAGCAGGAGCTGTGCCCTTTTCCTGAGCTGTCTTTGACTTTGCTTCCACAGACACTGTGGGATCAGATGGTTTCTTTTCCTATCCCATCTCCTTGCCCAGAGTTTCTCCTAATTAGTGCTCTGAGTTTAATCAGCCAGGAAGAAGCTTTTTTTGGGGCCAGTCAGAATTGCTCTAGCAAGGCTGGTACACTCTGTGCTGAGAGGTGCTGTAGCTGTAGAGAGCAGATTGTTAGGAATGAGAGGAGCAGCCAGAGCTAGAGAACGAGAGCACAAATGCCTTAGGAAAAGTTAAAGAAAGCTGGGGTCCAGGCAGGCTGCAGAGCAGGAGGCAGAGGTAGGGGCTTACAGAAAGAGGGAGACTCAAGGGGTGCAAGGGAGCATTTGCTGGAGATGAGCATCCCAGTGAGAGGGTGAGAAGATGCTTAGTGTGAGCTTGTCTCCTTCCAGAAGAGCTGATTGGCATCTTGCAGAAAAGCCAATGCTGCTGAGACAGAAGCTGAGGGTGAAAGGGGGGGTGCCAGCTGCACTGGGGGGAGATGAGGGACCAAACAAGCCATGGCAGCCATCCCCTTGCTGGGTCAGGCTGTGCTCTGTGGCCACAGTGAGTATATTCAGCCTTCCTTCGTTTTGCAGAAGGGCATTAGCTAATGGATATGCCCAGTGGCAAGTCCAGGATGAACCAGCTTCGCATCCCTGGAGTGGAGAGCTGGGATGAGAATTGAAACCTTTTGCTGTGCCAGGGAAGTAGAAGCCAGGCTCTTGCTCTCCATCCAGGCAGCATCAGAATGGGCTCAAGCAACCGGAAAGCAGCAAAACCAGGGGCAGAAATCTGTTTCCCCACATTTGCTGCTCATCTGTGGCTCTGCCCTGTGGTGAGCTCAGCAAGCTGATGAGTACTAGCAGACCTGACCCTGGCTGAGTTTTTCCTTTGTTCTGCCATTGACAAATATTCAGGGATTGAAGTGAAATACCTTACTTTCCTCTTACAATGGGGAAAAAAAAAAAACACCAAAAAAAACCCCCAAAACCACCCAAAAAAAAACAGAAGGGAAGGGAAGGAGTCCCTTTTGCATACTGCACCAGAGAATCCTTGTCATCCTGTAGCAGGAGGCCAGCACACATGAATATTCCTGTGCAATATGCGCAAGTGATGAGCCCCATATGCAGACCTTGGGAGAAATTAAATGTTTTCTACAGCATTTTCCAAAAAGCCTTTCTATCAAAGTGCTTGGTCTGGAGCCAAAAACGCCCCAGCTTTCGTGGCCCCAGCTGGTTGACACTTTTTTTATTATTTTATTTTTAAATGCTGATGAATATTTTCTAATTAAAAAACCCTCCCCTAAACTGAGTCTTGCCCCAGTGGATGGAGTGGAGCCAGAGACTGGGAGGGGGCTGGAGGCCACTGGGGACTCCATAGTGCTCTTGGCTGATAGATTTCTCTTCCTTCGGTGCTGGAGCTTGCAGGAAGGGTCCTGGGACAAAAGGCACACGTGGTTCACATCTGCCCTGCCATGCCTGGTGGAAGGCAGACTGCCAGGCAGGGGTGGCACCCTGGTTCCTGCCTGCTGCCTGGCCCCCGAGAGAAGGGAGGAATGAGTGCAGGCTCCAGGCAGGAGATTTGAAGCACACCAACCTCCTGGTGGGGGAGATCACCGGGGTGCAGCTAGGCAAGGGGATTTCCAAGTCAAATTTGGCATTGCAAGGGCTGTCCTTCATACAGTGGCTGCTTTGCCCACAAAGGTGAGAAGGAGCAAAGCCATGGTGTAATTTTAGGGGTGGAAGAGATTTTAGAGGTGGTTGCTGAGGAGAGGCAGATGCCTGAGGCTTGATGCTGGCACTTGTCTTGAGCACAAGATCAAAAAGTCCTGATAATTTTAAGGCATGTGAGTCTGGTGGAGATTTGGAGAGGGGCTGACCTATCAGGGGCATAAAAGGGAGATCAGCTCTGGTTCTGTGAACTGGAAGGACAGGAGAGCCCAGAGAGTCCAGTGAGAGCCTGGCTGGTGGGGCAGGGTGATTGTGCTGGGAGTGTGGGGCCAAGTAGGAGAAGTATCAAGCACTCCCCTGCTTACTCCTGGAGTCTGGTAGCATGGCCACCTCCAGACTCAGCCCCTAGAACTGCCCTAGGGTAAATGAAGACCTGGATCAGTGCTCCTTGGCTGTGAGTCTTCATGGCACATCAGAGAGGCCACTGCATTCATGTTCAGTGGTTGGCTTTGAGGGCTTACTAGTGGAAAACATGTCTTGCTGGCCTCACCTCCAGCCTCCTTTGTGACAGCCACATGGCTTGAGAGTGGGAGCTCACAGAGCAAAGCTCAGGGAATGGAGATAAGGCTTCTGGGATCTTGCAAGCTGGGATTCTCCTAGCTGAGTTGTTTTTCTCCTGTATGGCCAGATTGGCTTCCAGTGTAGGTAAGAAGGTGATGGTATGTCCACCTTGGATGCTGTATCCCATAAAGAATAGGAAAGAAGAAAAATAAAGAAGGGACCTGAGCAGTTTGACATCACTAAATCAGTTCTGGGGCTTGGTACCCATGTACATATCTTCCCTCCCTTGCAGGGCTGAAAGCAAATTGGATTTTAGTCCAACCTCTTCTTTATTGAGTATTCATTTAATTCTGCTGGCTTTGCATGGCAAAATCTTCCTCCAAGAGTACAACTTCTTGACTTTGTTTTTTCGGAAAGAGGCTGAGACCCAAATACAGTCTCACACCATGCCTCACCTGCCAGTGGCAACACACAGAGATGCTGGGCTTGCCAGAGCCATGTGTGGTGGGAACCCTCATTTCCAAAAGGGTGTTTTGTTTCCCCCATCACCACCGAGCACTCCACACCATCCCAGCACGGGTCTCAGTGGACAATCACTCAGTCCTCCTCTCTGCCCTGCGGGAGCTGCTTCCCTGATGTCAGGCAGGGAATACCTCTAACAAACATGTTAATTTAAGAGCTGTTAAAGCCCAGGGGCAGCGGGAGGTCACAGTCGGCACAAACAGATGGTGTTTTGTCCTTGATAATTAAACTTTCCTGTAGTTTTGGGTGAGATACTTTCTTGACTTTTATTTCAGCACAGCTGCCTTCAGCCAACTCCATTTCTTCCTCCTCTTCCTCTGCTTGCCCTCATCAAACACTGCCTGTGAGGTCTGGGGCAGAATCCCGGGGAGATCCCCAGGGGTTTTCAGAAGGATCCTCAGCAGCCCCTGGGTCTCACCCCACATGCTCTGCTGGCTCCAGGCTCTGGCAGTCAGAGCCCCTCAAGGAGGCAGCAATTGGAGGCCAGGAGAGGAGTGCCAGCCTGGGGTTTTGGGGTACCCCCAGCCCATTTTAGCAATGCTGCTTCTGCCTCTCATGGCTGCTTTTCCCCTTCCACCAGCTGCATCCAGCCAATGCTAAGTTGAGAGGGGGCATGGGCCAGTGAGGTCCTGCTGCAAAGTGAGGCAGCAGTGGTGCCGAGACAGCTGCTGTCATGTGGTGAGGCTTGGCCTATCAGTAGGGCCATTTCAGGGTCAGAGCAGAAAGTGGTCATTTTTTACCTCCTGCTGTCCCATGAGGGCATTTGCAAATAGAAGAGGGCAGGCACATCACCGCAGCCCCACTGCCAGCCTAGGCTCAGTGCTGGGGCAGACCCCTGTGCCTACTGAAAATGCTGCTGGCAGCAGAAAGCCCCTTCCAGCATCACTGGAGCCAGCATGGGCTGCTTTCACCCAAGGGTGGGATTAGCTCCTGCCTGCAATGCCACCCTTGTCACTTGTCATCAGGGCATCATGGAGAATCCACGTGCCTCAGTTTCCCCCTTCAGTCACCCACTTCAAAAGCTGGGTGCTGCTGTGACATATGGACACAGAAGGCTGCACAGGAGGTGCTGGGCACCGTGGAACCACATGGGGTGAGTGTGGTGATGGAACTGGATGGAACTGGGTGAAGCAACGACCTACAGACCCCATCTGTCTGCTCTACAGGATGGGCAGAGCTCCCCTCCTGTCTTCTTTTTCCTGCTCAGGTTTTGAGCAGTATTCTTGCAGTGAGGAGGGAGGCAGGGGGCAGCCCATATGAAGGTGGAGGAAAAATGTCCTCACTGTCACGTCTGTCCTGTCTACCTGCAGTGGCCTGTGTCCCTGAAGCAGCTTGTGGGCCAGTGACCCCAGGATAGCTGGTGGTCTGAAGGCTTTAGAGGCAGTGGGGACACGGCACCTCCCATGACACCTGGACAGGGAAGGGCAGCAAGCACGGACCAGTGGGGAGCACACAGTCCCCACTGCTCTCCCTGGTCTTGGAAGCTGCCTGGCTCCTGCCTACGCCATCCTCCTGCCAATTTGTACTGCAGGCATGGAGGAGAGATGAAGCAAAGCCACACAAGCCATAGTCACCATCCCTGGAGGTATTTAAAAGACATGTAAATATGGCACTTAGGAACAGGGTTTAGTGGTGGACTTGGCAGTGTTAGCTTTACAGTTGGACTTGATGAGGTTTTTGTCCAACCTAAATGATTGATTTTATGATTCCATGATTCTGAGGCGTCTCTGGGGAGGCAGCATCAGAGTCATTGGAGTGTCTTCCTCTGTGCCAACGGCTTAAAAAAAATAAACAAGAAAGCCCAAGCAAAAAGCCAAGCTAAAATTAAAATGCCCAAGAAGCTCTGTACAACAGGGTGTTTCATCAGTTATTCTCCCAGTACTGCTAAGCCAATATCTTCCCTCCTTGGACAAGACATCTGCCAAGATGTCTTCCAGTGCTCCTCAGTCCAATCTGCTCATGTCCCTGAGCCCCTGCAAAACAACTTCAGGCTCTCATCCTCCTCCAGCTCTCTCTCAGCATGTTGGCAAAAAGCAAACCTGCCCTGCTGTTTGAGCAGCAATGCTGTGGCCTCAGTCCTTGGATACCTGTGTTGATTCAGGAATGAGCTGTAGCTGTCCCTGGCTTGGGAACATCACCACTAGGAGGTTTACTGGGGCCAAGCAAACATGGTCCTGCATGTGCTGGAGGTAAGGGGTCTTGCAGGGTGCCAGCAGCCTGTTTGGGGTTGCAGCTGGCAGTTTTGCCCTACTTGCCCCTCTGTGTTTCCACAGCAGTGCTGTGCTCTCCACCTCACATAACCCCAGTGCCAGCGAGCTCAGACACAGTGCCCACACTGTGTCCTTGCCTGGGTGCTGCAGAGGACAGCCCTCCAGAGGAGCAAGATTGGGCTAGCAAGATATGCAGTCTTTGTGTTTCAAGCAAAATAAGGTTTCTGTGGAACCTGTGTCTGCAAGTGCTATTGAGGGGGATGCTAAAGCTGCTGTGGCCAGATGTGCCCCAAAATCTCTCCTAGCAGTGACCACAGGAAACAGCACGCTCCTTTATGCCATGCCTGCTGTGTCATGGGCATCCAGCTGATAGAAGAAGTCTGTCTGGACAAGCCCTGTCTGTCTTCCCTTTTCCTCTCTGTTTTGCTCAGGATGGCACATGGCTATGCCACAATGTAGATTTTAATGCTAGGCTGCTTTTCTCTGCCTTGGAGCTTTGGATCTGAAGGGATGTTGGGTATTTCATAAAGCAGCCTCACTAGAGAGTATCCCCAAGGCAGAAAACGGGATTCTGAGCAAAATCCTTGGGGGACTGAAGGGCAATGCAACCCTGCAGACAAAAATAAGAAATGTTTCCAGCATTTGCCTGGAAAGCACAAACTGAACCTGGCACGAGACATCAGGACCTTCCTAAAGAATCTGGGATAGTTTGTTCAGTGTATGGGAGTTTGGTTTTGATTTTGTGGGGTTGTTTTGGTTTTATTCTGCATCATTAATGTTCTGCTTTTGTGGGTGGAGGCTGGGAATCGAAGTGCCAAAAACCAGCTTAACACCAATCCTACAGTAACCACAGCCTGGAGACTCAGAACGAGCAGAAACTGCTCCTAAATATGCCCATCTTAGGTGATTTCTCCAGCTTCCAGAGAAAAGCACTGGGAAGCACCTGAACCAACAACATCTCCCATCTCCAGTCTCTCTCCCTTCTCTGTCTGATCCCTTCTGTCTGTCCCTGACATGGCACCATCTATGGAAAAACACAGCTCAGGACCTCATTTGAACGGAGGCTCCAGATAAAAAGCGCTGGTTCTGGCAGTTCTTTAATAGAAGCAAAGATCCTATTGATTCCTGCAATCTTTCTCTGCAGGGAGCCAGGAAATGCTCAGTGCAGAGGAAAGCTGAGTAAAAAGAGAGGGAAAATTTCATTTTCCATTGTTGGTCCGAGCTTGCCTGCATCTCAAAGGCTGCCTAGGTGGGGCTGTGGGCTGTGGAGGGGTGGGGCTTGGGTATGGCAGCTCGGCTGAGTTTCCTGCCCAGGTGGCACTGGTGTCTCAGAGGAATAGTCCTGGGACAGTGTTGCTCCCCTGCCATGGGGATTCAAGCCCCTGCTGCCCTGCTGTGCCTCCTCACAGTGCTGGTGTTGAAGATGAATGATGCTTATTAGTATGCTGTTCCTTGTGCTGGCTTTTATCACTGCTGGAGCAGACAGCTGGCCTTGGACTGCTGCCTTCCGCTTGAGGAAAAACTGGTTGGCATGGTGGGAGTTTGAGGACAGGTATGGGATGTGAGAAATATCCCCCTTCAAGGCTCCAAGCAGGAACAGGGAATGGGCACCAGCAGGCAGCTGCCTGTGTAGCAGCACTGCCCCACAATGGTCATGGCACCAGGGGCAGGGTCACTGGAGAGGTTCCCGTTGATTGTACCTGTCCCATGCTCCCCTGACATGGTGCTCCTGCCTGTCCTGGGGCCGTGGAGGGATCAGAGCACCCCAGTGTGTCCCAGGGGTGGACTGCACTGTTCTGATGCTTTTGGGCACCAATTTGAAGAGCGGCAAGATGTGAGGTGAGAGCCCTACCCTGTTTCTGGAGCAGGAGTCCCCCAGCCTATGGAGCTGCAGGGTGACAACCTCACTCCTGGGACTCTCAGGACTCTGCTGGTCTTTCTACAGCTCCCTGCCCCAGTGGCAGCGTGTCACCATGATCCACAGAGGCAAGAGATTACCTGTCCTGGGAGCCAGCTTGCCAGTCTGGGGGATTCTCAAACAACCCGAGCCTTTTCATGGGTTGTTCCTCCCTAGACCATCCCAGCTACTCTTGGAGCTCCTAAGCTCTGCATTGCCCTCTGAAAGTAGGACTGATTTAATCTGGGCTGATGCTCCCTCTCAAAGAGCTGCTTTCTTCAGCCCCATGGATATGGGGAGCAGCTTTGGTCGTTGCTTTTCACACTGACACACCTTGCCAGTGGCATCCAGGGAAGATGGAGCAACTTCCAGCAGGGATGTTGGAACCAGTAGCTCTGCAAGTCCACAGCTGCCTTCTGGGGCACACCTTCAACCAAAGCAGCTGGGAAGTTTTGTGAGGGCCATCCTTCCACCATTTGCCCATCTCTTAGACCACAAGGGCAGGAGGACCTGTGCTGCCACCCAGGGGTCCAGCAGTGCTCCCTGGGATGGCAGAGGCAGAGTGATGAATAAGCTCTGCTGTGGGGTGCTCCTTACTCCAGAATATCCTCTTCCTTGGGGTCTTTGCTTCATTACCAGAAAGGGAGGAGGTAGAGGGAGGAAAGTCACTGTCCATGAGAGCCAAGAGTGAATTTATTTCAGCTGGCCCCAGTCATCCCTGTGGCACTCATGGTGCAATGGGGCAGTGCTAATTGCCCTATTGACAGTGGGGGTTTAAATTAGATTTAAGAAAGCTTTTCAAGCAGTGGGGATTCTGTCTCTGCAGATAAGGCTTTCTGATAGCACATATGAAGGAGATGATAAAGTCCCTCTTTTCTCTCTTCCTCTTAGGCAGCAAAGAGGAGTTTAGTGCTGACAGGGCACTGTAAGGCCCGGAGGCTTTAGGGCTGTTAGCAAGCGTCTGATATTAAGTGACAGCTATTTTTTCCTCTCCTTCCCTCGCCTTGCTGCCAGGGATGATCTGAAAGGAGGAGACAGCACTCAGTGCTGTCAAGTGCACAGGCAGTGCTGCTCAAATGTGGTGCAACCCCTGGGAACCCGGGCTGGAGGGTGTCCTGCCCACTTCGGGCTTCACTGCTCATAGCAGCACCACACCCTGCCCCAGGGGAGGGATGGCATGCCACAGGAGGCATCCTGGATCCCTGGGGCTGGGAGAAGCTGTGTGAGCAGCTCTGGCCTATGCTGAGGAGTTGAGAGTGGCTTTGGTAAGGGTGTTGTTTCTCCTTCAGTAATGCTGGGAGCCAGGAGGTGCCTGCTGTGAGTGCAGGGCCACTGTGATGCCTAAACTTGGCATCTGCACTACAGGTGCAGTACCACACCTCAGCAAGAGGCAGACTGTTACCTGGCCTGCAGGACAGGTAGGCTGCAGTGCCCGCAGTCAGCATCTGCACTCCAGCTGTGGGGTACCACCTTACAGCCAGCCCCTGTGGTCCAGGTGTGCGGTACCACCTGCACTCAGCAGCTGCAGTACAGGTGGTACCTGAGCACGTGCTGTGGTGTCTGCAGTACAGGGGAACTGTAGCAGCTGCAGCCTCTGTCTGCAGCACAGGTGTCCATCCATATCCCAGGTGTGCAGCACAGGTGTCCAGGCACAGCCCAGGTGTGCAGCACAGGTGTCCCTCCACAGCCTGTGTCTCTAGCACAGGTGTCCCTCCACAGCCTGTGTCTCTAGCACAGGTGTCCAGGCACAGCCCAGGTGTGCAGCACAGGTGTCCATGCACAGCCCAGATGTGCAGCACAGGTGTCCATCCACAGCCCCTGTCTGCAGCAGAGGTGTCCATGCACAGCCCAGATGTGCAGCACAGGTGTCCATCCACAGCCTGTGTCTGCAGCACAGGTGTCCCTGCACAGCCCCTGTCTGCAGCACAGGTATCTATCCACAGCCCAGGTGTGCAGCACAGGTTTCCATGCACAGCCCAGATGTGCAGCACAGGTGTCCCTCCACAGCCTGTGTCTGCAGCTCGGGTGTCCATCCACAGCCCAGGTGTGCAGCACAGGTGTCCATCCACAGCCCAGGTGTGCAGCACAGGTGTCCATGCACAGCCCAGATGTGCAGCACAGGTGTCCATCCACAGCCCCTGTCTGCAGCACAGGTGTCCCTGCACAGCCTGTGTCTGCAGCACAGGTATCTATCCACAGCCCAGATGTGCAGCACAGGTGTCCATCCACAGCCTGTGTCTGCAGCACAGGTGTCCATCCACAGCCCAGATGTGCAGCATAGGTGTCCATCCACAGCCCAGGTGTGCAGCACAGGTGTCCATCCACAGCCCAGGTGTGCAGCACAGGTTCTAGCACAGCATCGACAGTTGCTGTGGGTGCCTGCCTGCAGGACAGGTTCTGCAAAGCTCCTTTGGAAGGCTCAGGGCAAAGCTGGAGGGGAAGGAACCAATTAAGTAGAGTTTGTTTTACCCAAGCTCACCACTTCAGAGCCAGACCTCATAATAGCACCTGGTGATGAATTGTCTGATGGAAGACTTTGTCATGGAAACACTACGTTTTGAAATTTCCACTTTTCTTTTGAGGCAGCCACAGACTTCTAGAATGAGGGTTTCATTTATTTATCATTGCTGACAGCAGCCTGTGACCGGTGAGAGTTGTGGTGGGAGACTGGGGTGCAGCCCACATCCCTCACCAGCCCTGCCCTAGAGCTGCCATTTCCAGGTGCCAGTTGGTATTCCATTGCTAAAACTTTGGAGATTATTGGAGATTATACTAAGGGAGAGCTGGAAGGGATCCATCCCTTTGCCTACTCAAAAGAGGACACTGGGACTGTTAAGCAGAAAGTGTCATCCTACTTTTTGCCTGGATACACTGGAATCCCTTGCCTGGAATCCCTTTCACTCCTGCTTTACCCCCCCCCCCCCCCCCCCCCACCAGGACTGTCCTCACTCACCCCATCACACCAAAACAGCTAATGTCACATTGCTGTGCCCCTTCAGTCCAGCTCAGGGAACACATGCCTGGAAACCCTTCTCAGTCCCAGCAGACTGAGAGCTGCTGGAGGGGACCTTATTCATGTCTGTGTTGAGTTGCCTTCTGCTAAGAGTGACAATGACTGATGCCCTCACTATCCTTGGTACAGAGGACAAGGCAGTGAAAGATCAAGCCTTTACTCTCTCCCCAAACAGGAAGCTGGGAACTGGGAGGACGGCTCCAGAGCTGCTGGTCCACCACTTCATATGTTCCCTCTTCCCCTTTCCTTCTCCCCAGGCTCCTCTTTCCTCTCTACCTCCAAGAAATTATTCATTACTGGGGAAAATTTACCTTTTGCACAGAAGATTGGGTTTCACACTGCGGGCTTTGCTGTGTAATAAATGTGGTTCCCCTCCATCACCTGTAAACTGCTCCCCCGTGGCATGGGGACATAGCTCAGGACTCTGCACACCCGGTGAGCTGCTGCTCACTGGCCTGTGCACCTGAATGCCAGGGTGCTGGCTTTTACTAGAGAAACAGATAAGCAAGCAAATACAGCAACAGAAATTTGCATTGGAAGCATCTGCAGAAATTGTGAAGGCTTTGTTATGTGCTTGGGGAAAAAAAAAAATCAACATGGCTTTGGGCAAAACAGTCAAACAAAGCAAATACTGCATGGAAAATTGCAATTCAAGTGAGAAGAAGTTGGTTTTCTGGCTAGATTTTTGTCCTAAAATAGCTCCGCTCCTGCCTGGTCACAGGGCTCATCTCTAAGAAGAAATGAGATTTTCCAGGGTGAGAGCAGCCGAGTGGTGAATTCTCTGTGCTGTCACTGTAAGCCTCTCCCTGTGTCCTGGCCATGCCACACAGTCCTCAGGGATTTTATCTGAGGCCCTCTGTTCTCTCTTACTCCACCTATATCCCTCGAGACTATCAGTGCTTTGGGACAGGAACCATTCCCTGCTACATAACTGTTTCAATGCTGGCCTAGGCACATGGGCAGGAGCAGCAGTAATTATTTTAAGAGCTGATGAGACAAGGGAGGAGCAGCAGGGGGTGGGTAGCAGGTGGCTTTGTTCCCTGGCAGGGCCGGGAGGTAGAGCAGGATGCTGGTGATGATATTTGCACTGAGCCAAGCTGCAACAAGGAGATCTCACACTTTCCAAAGAGCAGGCTGGTTGCTGGGGGGTCCTGTCCCACCTCCTGTCATTCTTATTGTCCCCTGAAATGGGGTGGCTGCAGTAGCTGGGGATATCTGGACTGTGGTGAAGGGAGGCTATGGCCCCTGGTTCCTCACCTGCTTCAAGTCCTTTTGCCACCCATCAACTCCCAGGGCTGTAGAAAGGGAATACTCAGTGGAAAGTAAATTCGAGTGTAAATAGGGAGAGTTGGCTCCTGGGTTGTAGGTGGTTTTCAAGCTGCTCAGGGTCCCACATGCCAGCAGTGCCCCAAGATGTGGCATTGCCACCTGCCTCAGGTTCCAGCTGTCACCCACTCCCTGAGGTGCCAGTTGTGATGGCAGCTGGAGCACAGGCAGTGTGGCAATCAGGGAGCCATGCTGTGGGCACAGAGGGGACACATGGAAAAGGCAGTGGAGAGCAGCCATGAGAGAAGCAGGGGGGGAAGAAGAGTGAGTGATAAGGAGATTGTAATTAGCACTTAGCAGTCCTTGCCCAGAGCTTTCAGAGGAAGGTCACCTTCATTATCTCTGTTTTACAGACGGGGAAACTGAGGCATGGGAAAGGCAGTTAGAATGATTTGCTGAAGGTGACCTGTGAGGGCTGGCAGAGTGGTCTGGGGCTTGCCTGTCCGTGCTCTGCAGCACCAGCACACTGGGAATGGCTCTTGCTGCCAGCCCTTGGAGCCCAAACCCAGCATTGAAAGATTAAAGGACATGGATCCCTTCTCTACCCATCTCCAGGCTCATCCTCTTCAGACTCACTATCTCCCCCAGCATGCCTGCCCCTAAGAGACATTTGAGATCAGGCTGGTTCAGCTACACCCCAAAATCTGCTCGTGCAATCCCACCCAGCTGCTCTTGCCTTCCCCTACAGCCCTGCAAAGGCTTGCTGTGAACCCGAGGCCGTCTGGGCTCCTGCAACTGTCATGTTGGGTAATGGAATATGTTTTGCTGGATTTTTTTTTTCTCTCGCCAATGGAGCTCCCCCTTTATTTAGGTTTAAATGGATGCCATCTGGCTAATGAGCCCATACTCATGTTCTAGATTAAAAGGCAATCCTGTGCACGTTACCGATACGGCACTGGAGATTAGAGAGGCTTAAATGGTTTTGAAGGTGCAATTTGCTTTTCATGCATGGTGCAATTTGCTTCCTGGTGGGTGGGCCTGCCACACTGTTGCTGTCCCCAGCAGCTCCCTCCTGGCTCTAGTCTCCTCTACCAGCCCTGGCTGCAAGAAAATGAGAGCTTGGGCATCTCCAGCCTGGCAGGGCTGTGCAGGGTATCCTTGTTGATATTGCTGCCATTTGTCCACTCCTGGAGGGGCTTTTTGGTGCAGGCAGGATATCTTCATCACCTGCTTTCTTAGCTGTCACCCCCTCCACACCTCCCTGCACCACAGCATCCCCTGGGACAAGGCACAGCTCACCAGGACAGAGTAGCCTCTGCCCCTCTCCCAGCCCAGAGAAGTGGGGGACAACTGTGGCCCATCAGGATATTGACAGCAGGTTGCTGAGGTTGAGGTCTCTGCTGAGATCAGTATCTTGCACATCCTGCAGCATCAACTGCTGCTGTGAACTACCTGGATGTGCTCCCATCTCCTCAAAACCCCTCTGCAACCCATTTGCAGGTAGCACTGGCTCCTGGGATGATGCTCCATCTGCCAAGGAGAGCCCCACCAGGGGCTGGCTTTCATGAGGAAAATGTTGAAAATTAGATGGGGAAGATGGGTATGCAAGGCATGTCATCACCTCCAGGCACCTCCCATGCGAAGTGCCACAGGCTGTCAAGTGATGAAATGTGCCCCAGCAAAATGTCTCATTTTGCAGTGAATTTCCCCTTGGCTGCGATGGTTTTAGAGTCATCTCCTTGCAGTCCCATCACTGGGGGCTCTCAGCCCTGGGGGCAAACCTTGACTGCTCCTGCCTGTGTTTGCTTCCACAGATGGCTAACCCTGTCCCGTCAGCCTGCTGCGTGGTGCTCGCCGCGGTGGTGGTGGTGTACGCCCAGAGGCACAGCCAGCCGGGTGAGTCCTTCACACCTCCCAGGCCCTGGGGGTCCAGAAAAATGGGAATGCTGCTCCTTCAGATCCTCTCTCCTGGGGGAATCTGGGTGCACCCTCCAGGTGTGCCTGATATTATTTCTGTGCATGTTATCACTTCTCTCCATGACAAGTGTCCCCTCCAGCCCATCACTGTGGGGCTTGGGCATCCTTCATCTTCCTCTGCTGATGCCCCTTGCCCTGCCCACAACTCTCTGCATCCCTACTGCTTTGGACCCCTTTGCCCACTCTTTTGTGGACACTACCCCATGCAGCCTGCCCATGAAGGGGTGAGGAGTTGGGAGGAAGCATCAGCCTGACTGCTCCAAACTCCGATCCCCCCGACAGCTCCATGATGCCTGGCCCTGTGACAATGATGGATAATGCTTCATCCTGCTCTCACCTCCTTGGGGTGACTTAATCCCCACTGCCACCACACATCTAGCCCACTGCCCACCACTAGCTCACATCTCTCCTGCATGGCAGAGGGTTCAGGGCTTATTTTAGTGGTGGCTTTAGAGAGATTACACTTTAGAGTCACTGGTGGCATTGGGAACTGGAGGAGTCCCAGGAGTCCCACATGATCCTGGGTCTAGGCAGGAGCAGGAAGATTTTGAGGGATGGTTGAGTCCTGGTTTGGAGTCCAGCTCTGCAAAAATAGGAAAAAATGGGGAACCTCCAGAATTCCCTGCTTTTTCTGGAAGCCTGTCTCTAGTAGCTTTAGAAGATCTTAGATCTTAGAATTTTGCTCATTAACTCCAGTAAAGACATCTCTGCATCCTTGGGCTCTGTGAAATTGACGAATCCAGCCAGAGTGCCCACTGAGCTGCCTTAAATCCAGTTGGGTGGGTTTACATTGCCACAAGCTTCTGGGTTGGACACAAAGCAGCCAGGCAGCACATCCACATTGCATGGGGACAGCCACTCTCTGGACACAGCAGGATCTTGCTGACTGGTGTTGCAGGAAGGTCCCCAACCCCTTCCCAGGGTGCCTGCTCAAAGCATTTGGGTGCTGAGCTGTATGTGATGGTGGTGTGATGCTTCCTGCAGAGAAGTAAAGCTGCTCTCTCTTGCTGTGCTTGCTGGATCACTGCCTGGGGAGCTTTGAAGGACCTGGCAACAGGACTGCCAGAGCATCCTTTGGATGCTTTGAATAGTAACCCAGACCTGCTGCACAGGGAGGTGCACAAAACACAGAAGTGCCAGGTACTTCAGGGTTGCACACACTCGAATTGTGTTGTCTAGAGAAGAACAAATGCCTTTGCTCACCAGTGAGCAGGACCACACATTTTGCCCCTGACAGCTGGTGCAGAGCTCTGCTCTGTGATACAGCAGGGTTCAGGGGTTCAGCAGCATAGCCTCCCATGGCCTCATGTCCTTCCTGTTTCCCTTGCCTGCCTGTGTCTGGGAGGGAGGTTTCTGGGGCACCAGCTCAAAACTGAAGCTGCTGAGGCCTGTGTGCATCAACAACTGCCTGAATGGAGTATGAGAAGTGTGGCAGAGCTCTTCCCATCTGTAGCCGCTTCATTGGGGGACAAAAATGAGCATACAGGGTCAGAAAATTACTTACAAGATAATAGGACACCCTCAGGACTGTCCTCAATCTGTCCCCCAGGGGCACTGCATGTCCCTCCCGGGCACCTCTCTGAAATTCAAGGTATGCTCTGGGCAGGAGCTTTGGAGCAGCAGATCTCCCACCCACCCCACTGTGCCCGGCTGGGAGAGGCTGCACACAGGCAGGTCAACACCAGAGATGCCAAGCTTGTGCCCCGTGCCCCCCTGCCAGTGTTCACCCCCTGCCCTGCTGCAGCCTCTCCTCACCAGCCAACCCCAGAGCTCATCCCCCACCAGCTGGGCACTCGGGCTGGAACTGCACAGCAGGAATGGGGTGGGAGGATGGATTAATCCCACTGGTGGTGGGGACCCGGTGGAGTGGTGGGGAGATAGAGTCCATTTATCATGCACTTGAGGCACGTTCGACTTTAATAGCTCATGAAGCACTCTAAGAGATGCATTAGCACTGAATAGTTGAGTGAGGAGGATGTGACAAGCTGTTAAGTGAGCATGAGCACGGCGGAGGGGGCCTGGCCACCCTCTCCTGGCTCTCATATGCACCACGGTGATTACTGGAGCGTCCTGCAAAGTGCCACATGAATTAATAAAAGCAGCATCACGCTTGGTGAAGGTGAGGCTGTTCATGTATTAACCCCTCTGCTGCTCACCTTTAGTTCTTCTCCTTGGAGCTGGCAGAGCATCTGTCTGGGATGCAGAAGGCTGGGATGATCCCCAGTGTTGGGGGAAGGGAGTGGAGGGGCTCAGAAGTCAGTGGATTTGGGATTTCTGTGACCTTTGGGGTGATAGAGCTCCCTTGCTTTGCATCCCTGGCAGGCTGCTCAGGTTTCACATGCATGACGCAGCTGGGGACTGAACTTCCCAGGGGGTGAGCACTGGGTGGTGGGAGACCAGAGACATCCAGCAGGGCAGCTCCAGGGCAATGCTCAGAGCCTGGACTAATGTTCTGGCTCTAGCAGTGGGTTTGGGGTGTCCTGCTGCAGGAAAGACAGAGGGGCAATGGAAGAGGGTGTCCGGGACTGTCATCCCTGGTGCATGACTAAACAGCTTTAAATGGGGCTGCCAGATTGGGCCAGCCTGCCTGCAGAGATGGGCATTGCCCTGGACAGCTACTGGGCTGTCCCCATCTGCACAGATCCATCTGGCATGGAGGGATGGACAGGAGCTGCAGGAAGAATGGGAGAGCACACAGCAGGGAGAACAGGCTGAAGACCTGGAGAGATGGGGAGAGCTTTGTGCCCTCCTGTAAAGAATCAGAGAATGGTTTAGGCTGGAAAGGGCCTTAAAGGTCATCAAGCTCCAATCACGCAGCCATGGACAGCAGCACCTTCACTAGACCAGTTTGCATAAAGCCCCATCCAGTCTGGCCATGAACACTTCCAGGGATGGGGCATCCACAGCTTCTCTGGGCAAATTCCACCAGTGCCTCACTATCTTCACAGTGAAGGATTCATTCCTGATATCTAACCTAAACCTGCTCTCTTTCAGTTTAAAGCCATTACCCCTTGTCCCTGCATGTCCTTGTGAGAAATCCTTCCTCAGGTCTCTTGTAGCCCATGTATGTACTGAACAGTCAACCCAGACCCTTCTCTTCTCCAGGCTGAAAAATACCAAGTGTTTCAGCCTTTCCTCATAGAAGAGGTATTCTAGCCCTCTAATCAACTTCCCATTATTTTAGATAGCTCAGTTTTCCTTCCTGTGTTTTGTTCTCCAGGCAGTGGCTGCTGCCAATTTATTTCAGAATGGAGGAAGGTGATGGGGAAAGCTGAGCAGAGCACCAGTGCAATTGCTGTCTGCTGTGACACTCACACCTTTGGTTGTCCAAGGCCTCCATTCTGTGAGAGCAGAGCTGGTGGGGGTCCCTGCAGCGCAGTGACCTCCTCCCTAGCAGGGTCTGGGTTCCTTCAAAGGTCTGGGAGAGGTCACAGCACAAGCTTTGGGGTTTAACCCAAGCTCTTATGTGGGAAGTGTGTACGTGGTGGAGATGCCTCACCACATGTCAGGCTACAAAATGTACATGCATGGGTGATTTCAGCTTTTTGTACTGAGTGCTCTGACTGCCTGTTGCTGGACTTACCTGCTCTTATTAAACCCAATGCCTAAGGCAGTCCTGCAAAGAGGGAGATCTGCTGTGACCAAGGTGTCTTCCCCATCCATCAGCTCTGCCAGAGTTATGTCCAAATCTGTCCCAGATTGAGATTTCTTTGCTTTTAAAAGAGGAGTAATTCTGCTTTATTGATCCTCACCTTGTTGAATTAACTCATGTTTAAACAATAATTATGTTTTCACCCAGGAGAGGAGACAAAGAGATAAAAGGCTCTGGAAATGAATGCACTTCAGATGCCACATGCTGGGGTTAATTTATTGATGGGTGAAGAAGCTCCCATCTCCTCTCTTCCTCACTAGCAACAAGCAATTAGCCCCCATCATTCCTCAGCCTAGGAAAAGAGAGATTTTGTTTCATTACTCTCCCTTTTTTTTTTTTTTTTTTGCTCTCTTAAGCCCTGACTAATCTTTTGCAGTTGGTTCTGCTGCAAAGCCTCCCAGGGGCTCCAGTTTGCACATACCTTGTTAGAAATGCTGCTGCAATGACAAAGCCTGGACCAGTAAATAGCCTTCAAAATGCACAGCTAAGCCAGGCAAATTGGTTTTTCATAGAGAAACCAGCTGTAGATAGGAAAACCTCTTTCCCCTTCTAGAATTGCCCAGCCTTGTCTGTGTTGCATTTTTTGGCTGACTGGGGTGTGACCAACTCTTTCTACACTCTGCTTCCTCCACACAAGTCGGCCCATGGCAGGGAGTGCCATCTACCTGGCATGCTTAAACTAGACACTTTGAATTTAGAGGTGTTCTCTGGATGTGCTGTGTAGGAGATGGTTTGTACATTCACACTGGGCTGTGTGTTTTGTTTGTAAACATCTGTGTAGGTTTTGGTTGTTGTGCAAATGCAGTTGAGTTGAGGTGACTGGAATCAAGAGGTGTGATGGGGTGGCCTTGTGCATCCAACCTAAGATAGCTCTGCAGGAGTGCTACCTACAAGTATACATTCATAAGTATATTTTAAGTATCTCCTCTCCTCTCCTCTCCTCTCCTCTCCTCTCCTCTCCTCTCCTCTCCTCTCCTCTCCTCTCCTCTCCTCTCCTCTCCTCTCCTCTCCTCTCCTCTCCTCTCCTCTCCTCTCCTCTCCTCTCCTCTCCTCTCCTCTCCTCTCCTCTCCTCTCCTCTCCTCTCCTCTCCTCTCCTCTCCTCTCCTCTCCTCTCCTCTCCTCTCCTCTCCTCTCCTCTCCTCTCCTCTCCTCTCCTCTCCTCTCCTCTCCTCTCCTCTCCTCTCCTCTCCTCTCCTCTCCTCTCCTCTCCTCTCCTCTCCTCTCCTCTCCTCTCCTCTCCTCTCCTCTCCTCTCCTCTCCTCTTCTCTCCTCTCCTCTCCTCTCCTCTCCTCCCAGCACTATCACAGTGTCCTTCAGTCATGCATTAAGTGACACGACAAACATCTGTCATGTGTTATTTGTTTTTTCACCCATTCCCCTGGGTGAGTTGCGTGTGCAACAGAGTGATCTGGAATTTTTGTAATTGCCAGGGCACAGGCAGTTGCTGGGGAAGGCGAGGTCAAAGGGACTGACAGTGTGTGCAGAGTGGCTGGCTGGGAGGCTGGAAATGGTGCCTTCTTCCAGGCTCAGGCTGGGGCCAGTTCAGGAAAAAGCTCTGTCTTCTCCTTATGTAGCACCTTTCTACCTCCCATGACACTTCCTTCTGCTGCTGGCCAAGTTTTGCTCTCAGCACTGGCATTTTATCTCCAAGTGGCTCCTGACAAGGCCTTATCAGTGTTGTCCTCCCCAGGACACCATCCTGCATTCTCTGAGTCTGACCTACATTCCTCCACTGGAGATGAATGGACTTGTGTTTGGCTGCATAAAACACATGCTCATGCCGAGGGGAGGCTCGTATATTAACTGCTCTGGACTCTGTATGTGATGGACTCATCCTTTCCATTATATGCATCAGCCCTTGTGTCACTGGCAAACTTTGCCAGCAACAGTTTTATGTTGCCTTCAAGATAATTGATAAGACGAGTGATGAGCAATTGGCCAAGAACATGTCCCTGTGGGACCACACTGGGAACACCCTCCTGCAATGATGATTCCCCATTAACAATTAATTCCCCATTAGCAATTACATTTTTTAATCCTTCCTGTTATAACTCTGGATGCTCTCATTATCCAGCTGGCTGAAAATACCAGCCTCACTCCGAACTGCAGCCCCATTCAGCAGAGCCTGCTTAAATCATTCTGAAGGCTGCCGTTCAAGGACAGGCATCTGCTCTTTGCCTCCTCTTGCTCATTGCTGCTCACAGCTAAGCTAGCCCAGGGTCATGGCCATCCGCTGGGAACCAGCATTTTCCCAGTGGGATTGCTGCATCTGCTGGGGGACAATCTGCTGGCCCATCCCGTGCTGGCCAGAGCTACAACCTGGTTGTAATTGAAGTTGCCCTCTGATGCCTTTCCAAGGAAGGTCCATCATCTCCACCCTTGAGCATTCATTACTGTGATGGTTTTTCCCACTGCCTCCCCATCTTCCCTGCCAGCCCACAGCTGCAGGGAAGCAGAAGAGACAGCAACTCCACCTGCAGGGACACCCCCCGCTGGACTCTGCTACACACTGTTAGGGTGCTTAAGAGCCCATCAAGTTCTGGAGTACCCGTTGTTACTCTAATCTTCCCTGGTGAAGATGAGCCTGTCTGTCTAAGAAGATCCCCAGACTCAAACAGGCACAAACACCTGCATCCTCCCCTATCCATTTCTACCCCTCTGTCTGTTCATGAGCACCTGGCTTTATTTTTCTTTTTTTCTAGCACAAGATGCATCTCCCGAAAGGTTCTCTGCCTGCAAAATAAAAGAAAACAGCAAAAATAGCCCAAGGTCCTGGAACAATTTTTCTATTACTGGACATCCCCCTGAGCTCCAGTAGATTTCCTGCCCAGACACAGAGTGAATTACGGCCAAGCTCTAGGCAGCTGACCTTGTGGTCAGCCAGAGCACAGGCTTGCTAATAAATGTGGTCAGCCCCTACCGCAAACAGCCTATTTTTAGTGCCTGTGCTTTCTTGCCCACTGCCTCATCACTCCACAGGTTCCAGAGCCGAGCAACCCACAGGGGTCCAGCCAGAAATGCAGGATAGCCCTGTCAGGAGCACATCCCAGGCTTGCTCCTCTCTCCTTGGAGCTGGGAAATCAAGAGGGTTCATTTCCACACATTGTCTGTGAATTTTGTGCTTCAGGAAGTCGCTGGTGCATGGCACAGCGTGGCCTGTCCTGCTGGGACACACTGCTCTTGCCTGTCAGACAGAGATTGGGGAGCTCACAGCTCTTACCTGTGAGTGGAAAATAGCCACAGGTCAGCAATAAGATTGATATCCCGTTGTGCTAGGTGGTGTCAGATGCAGGAGGGGAGATGTTCTAGAAGCGCAAGTGGGGGAGAGAAGGGAGGGACAGGAATAGAGGCACTGGCAGTTAGGTGGGAGGAAACAGCTTGATGGTTCAGGGCTTTGAAGTCTTGCTTTTTGCAAGTCACCAAAGTTTTTGGACATTACAAAGAAGCTGCCTGCTTTCCATGTTCAATTCTGTCTGGAGTCACCGGAACTGAGTTTGTCACTTTCTGGAAATGGAAGTAGTTGTTTGAAATGGAGCCGATGAAGTTCTGGAGTAAAGTGGAGATCTGTGCCACATGAGCCATCCAAGAGCTTGGAAGGAAACCTAGCTGGCAATATCTGTGATGCTAGCAAAAAAGGGAACCCTTCCCAAAAATAGGTCCTGTGTATTGAATCAGATCACAAATCTGCAAAAGAATCAAAGACAGAAAATAAAAAAGAAAACACAGCTTTAGAGGGTGGGTCTATCAGGCTTTGTACAAGCCTGTGATCCCACAAAGCCTGTGAAAGTAGTTCATGTCTGTGGTGAGAAGAAGAAACTGCCAGGAGGATCACAGTCTGCCAGGACTCATTAGTTCTGCCAGTGTTAAAGAAAAACATGTCTCAGTAGTTTCTTAGGCTTCATTACACATCAACAGACAACGGAGGAGGAGGAATGGGATTTGTAGTCCACCACCTAGACATCTGGAGAAGCTTCAAGTGGAGGATTACTGCTAACACAGGGCAATGCTGCCACAACCCCAGGGGCAGGGGCAGGACCTGCCAGGCTGTGGCTGTGCAGAGGGGGCAGAACTAAATTTGTGGATCACCTACATAAGCCAGAGAGTCCTCGCCAATAAATCCAATAAATCCTTGTTGAAACCCAGTGCTTAGCAAGGCCTGCTTGCTGGGGAGAGGCTGTGAGGAAAGGTTTGGATTTCCTTCTTGGTATGGCATTGTCCTGCTGTATGGAGCAGGAGCATGGCTTCCTCTGCTGACTCGTAGTGGTAAATGGACACGTTGCCACAGCAGCTGGGAGCCCCCAAAGGCTGATAGAAGCCAAAATCTTATTTTCATGGATTTTCAGCCCTTAGGAAGCTGAGGCTTAGCCCAGCACAGAGGGAATAGCCATGGGCCTTGTTCTTCATGTGAGCACTGACTGTTGAAGAAGAGCTGTGTCCTGTTGAGCACTGAGCTCCTTTTGATGGGGGAGGAAGCAATCCTCATCCTTTCCTTACATCCTCAAAGGTTTGCAGAAATGGAAGATCGCATAAAACTGTGACAGGTGGAGTGGAAACCTTCAGTGATTCAGGGATTCATCTTCAATTAGCCTCCAAGAGCTTGGAAAGGTCTCACCTCGGAAGTCACATGTGGCCATCCCAGTGAACCAAATATCTCATATTTCCAGAGCAGCCTGCTCCCTCCAGCCCATGTGTCCAACAGAACTTTGACTGAATGTAACACTCATTGTTTATCCCATTTGAAGAGTTTCCAGTGTCTGAAGTCCTGTATGCTCTGAGACTGCAAAGCCAATTTCCAGTCAGGCTCAAGGAGCAAAATGTGGCAGCCCTGGGGGCAGCTCTGGGCACCATTTGTAGGAGCCCACAACCTCAGCAGTGGATGCTCCCAATGCTCCCCAGTCACAGTAGCCGTGTGAGGCAGAACCCAGGACCAAAAAGTCAGGAAAGGCTGAAACATTCAGGTCCTGCACATCCACCTGTAGTGTTGGGCATGGAATCGCTGCTATCTTCAGCCCACCTGTGACACATCTGGGGACAAGCAAAGCCCTGGATAATGTGAACACAGGCACAGCAAGACATTGAGTAAAAACATCATCATCTCTGCTCCCTCTGGATTTTCTGGGGTGGGAACAGAGCAAAGATACCATGGAGCATATTCAGGAGGGCAGATGCTGGGACACAATGTCTACAAACCTGTGTTATCAGAGTCCTTGGTGGGTTTAATTTCTCTGAGCAGACGCTTTTGTGGAAAGGGAAATACCAGATTCCTAATCAGGCCAGGAGATGCTGGAGTGTAAAAGGTATACAGAGCAACTTGCAAGATGTGCAGTCTGTGCTGTGGATGAAAAGAGCATCTTTCAGGATAAGTGGTCTTGGGCAGCACTAAATGGGGTGGATCCATGCAGAGAAGCCAATATAATTGTGGCATATTAAAAGGAGAAAGAGAAGAAGGATTGAGGAGGGGCAGTGGCAGGCTCGTTACAGAGGGGAAAAGCGATGTGTGTCACCTTGTAATGGCTGCTCCTGGAAGGCCCATCAGGTGGAGAAGTGAAGTGAAACCACAAGGCAATTGACAGTGATGGAGGCAGGAGGGGTTACAGCAGTATTAGTCCTGTATGAACCATTGATCTCTTGGTGTACAATTTGCTGGAAAAGACTGCTATACAGGCTCAGCTGTTAGCAGGTGCTAATTGAAGCCGAGCAGTCTGGAGCCTCATTGCACAGCCTTCCCTTGATTAGAACAACACTGGGGAGGCTGGTGCTGGGGAAAGGGATTTGTGGGTGTGATTCACAGCAAGGGGTAAAACAGCCTTCATCTCTACTTAAGAGACAAGAAGAAGGGGATAGAATATTCTCCGTACACAGTTGTGGGTACCTGTGTGCAGGGAGTGTCCCTGACAAGGCACATCTACTTCTCACTTCAAAATTCCCCATGGATGGGGCAAAACCTCACCTCAGGGTGCTCACAGTTGACAGAAAGGTAGTGCCTTTCATCCCAGGTTCCACACACTTGACCTTCCTAGCTTTTTGGGTTTGCAAAGCCTGCAGCATTTCCCCCAGAGCACACCTGTGTTAGCAGATTTAAGTCATTTGCCAGTAGACAGGCTCTTCTTAGTTATCCCTTCTGGAGCTTTGCAGAACAGCCAGAGGTCTACTGAGCTGATTCTAGAAAACATTGACCTGCAAGGCCGGGAGCCTGTAGGATTTCTGCCAGCCAAGACCTCTGTGATTTGTAGGCAGAGGAGAGCTGGCACGATCACACTGAGGGATTAACTGGGATGTACAAGCAGGGCTGCGGCATGTGACCCATCTTGCTTGATTCCTGCTGGATTTGCTGAGGTGTTATGAGGTATGCTCATGAGTGCATGCATTTCTGATGTCCAGGCCTTGGGTATGCTGCTGAATAACAGCTCTGCTCACAGAGAGATGGGGCGGGGGGAATGGGTGCTCTGCTCTTCCAAAGGGCACTTCTGTTCTTTGGAGAAAAGTCCACTCCATGCTCAGCTGGTCTCTGCCACTCACAGGAGCCCTACACCTGCTGCCTCCAGGATCCAAACTGAAATAAAACCAAGGAAGTTGATGATCATCCCTCACAGATGTAACAGAGCTCCAGAGGGGAATCAGAGTCTCATCCTTGCATGTGAGTGGCATGAAGGCAAGCTCACAACAGCATCACCAGCTGAAAACCAGGGTGATGCAGAGCATACACTCAGGGCTCCACTGCAGGGAGCTTGTCCTCTATTAGCCCCACATCCATTCATCCATTCCAAGTGAGGATCTTCTCCAACCAGGTGGTTGAGCTCTGCTCATCATCTCCATTGTTTATGCACAAATCCTCTCCCAGAGGGAGTGTAAATTGAGCCTGGAGTGCTCTCAAAGGGATTCTCATCCATAGCCATGAACTTGAGAGTGCGCAGGATGAGTCACAGAGAGCCTCTGACTCCAGCCAAACCACGAGCCCTGGCAGGTTGCACTCCACTGAGTTTGTGGCTTGTCTGAGCTGTGGTGTGGTAGCTCCAGCTGACTGGATGCTGTGCAAGCGAGAAACTGAGGCACATGGGAGTGAGAGTGCATTAAATCCAGAAGCCAGTGTCTGTCTGTCTAGTCCTCTCCTGCGATTTCCCATGGGAAGCCTCCATGACTGGCTATAACTGTGAGCCTGGAGACCTGCCACAACCTGTGCCAGCTGCTGGGACAACTGGAGAGGCTGGGTGCAAAGTGATGAATATCCAGTGATGTTGCTGAGGAGTGGTGGGAGGCTGTTGAGCCCTGAAGGAGCTCCTGTTGTTGGGAGGGTGTGTAGCATTCCATAGGATGCAGCAAGGCAGGAGCCTGGTGCTCATATTCATGGCACAAGGTCCTGTGCTCAGCAGACTTGAAAAGTAAGTTTACCTTTGAGGTGGAAAGCACAGGATCTTGTGTTTTTCCTTTGTGTGAGGGTCCCTCAGTGTGGCATAGTGGAGGGGCAGATCAAGAGCTGGGATTCCCTACTGGTGCCTCCTCACTCAGAGCATCACAGAAGCCCTTTTGGCAGGGTTAGGAACCATAGCCACAGGCTCGCCTTCTAGTGAGCTCCAGTACTGCTCCCTCTGGTGCTCCAGTGAAGTCCATTCACTCTCCTGGGACTCAGCCCTGTCTCCTCTGCTCTCAAGGAGCATCCCCATCTTTATCCATTAACACCCAGCCCTGGCCTCCTCTCTCCACATCACTTCGGGAACTAAGGCAAAGGACTTTGCTCCCCCTTGGTTTTGGAGGGTGCTTGTGCTCTGTCTCTGGCCCCACACAAGCACCCTCCTCTTGGCCTTGGCTGGGTGTAAGAGCTGTGCCAGCTCTGTGGTTGCTGTTGGCAGAGAGCCTTCAGGGATGCCTGCAGGATGCCTCACTGCTGACTTACAGTTGCAGCTCACCGGGGTCTGCCCCAGCTCAGAGGACTCCTCCAGCTCTCAGCTCTGACACAGACAGGCCTGTCCATCCCTCCTGGTTTGCAAAGAAAGTTTCTGTTGTTTTCAACCTAAGCTGCTGGAGGCTGATCCTTGCTTTTATGGAGTGTGAGCCCTGAATATTCAGGAAGCAGCACTGAAGTTGGTGTGACCATGGTTGGCAGGCTCTGGCCCTTAATTAATTAGCATTGATTGTACTTCCAACAGTGGAGGAGGGAGCTGCAGCTCAGGGAAGCAGTGAAGTGTTGCAATATAATCACTGCAGCTATTTCCACGCTGCTGGTTGGTGCTCTTCAAAACTTACCTAGCTGCTGCATTGGCAGCATGGTAGACAGAAAGGAAAACCCCAGGGGGAATAGTAGCAACACAGGACTTTGGAAGCTGTCATTTTAGAGGAGACATCTGTCTGTATGTATGTCTGGGTGGGGTTTGGGTTTTTAAAATTTGTTGGGTTTTTATTTAAAAAATATTTATTTAGTTATTTGCTTGTTTGTTTTCTGTTGATTGACATTGCCTTAGCTTGACTCAGCCTTATCAAAGGTGCTGTTCATGTATTTTGCATGGCAGCAGGGTCAGTTCATCCCTGGGCTACAAAGTGCTGTTTAAGAAGTGGGATGTGCCTTATCTCACAGGAAATTTGGAGCAGGTTGCAGGGTTGGGTCAGTGACTTTAAAGTGGAAGTGTCTACCCCATCTGAGCAAGATTCCCCATGGACAGCCCCCACCTCTGTGCCAGTGAACCCACTCACTCTGTAATCTGGGCAAGTCTACTCCACTGAGCTCTCTGAGTCCGTGGGCTTTTGTATCCATGATGCATTTCTTTCCCCATATTTTTGCAATTTTATTCTTGGCAGGTCCACAGAGGTGGGCCTGCGCATCCTTCTATTGATCTATGAGAAGGACTTTGGGATGCAAACCCAGAAGGAATACTTCAGGATTTAGGTAGACAGATTTAATCCCTCTACTTTCTTCATCCTGCCCTAAATCACAGCTCCAGAATGAAGAAGCTCACAGTGGGAGCCCCCATGAGCACTCACAGCTCCTTTAATGCTGTTACCTGATGTTGCAGATGTGTCTCCCAGCCTGGTGAGTACTGAACCCTCCTGAAAACATTCAGTGCCTTTAATTTGGGCTGTGGCATGGGGCAGCAGCTCCCAGGCTTCTCCCTGCGCAGCCCATAGCCCCACAGCATGCTGGGCTGTGACTGTGTGCTGCCAGCTGGGACTGTGGGGGCCTTCATTTCCCACATAACATGTGTGCACAGATGCCTTGCCAGGATTCTGGAAAAGCAGTGCCAGGGCTGCTTGAGGGGTGGGAAGTGCATGTCAGCAGGCAGAGACCTTTGAGTCAAGCCTGGTAGCAGAAGGGATTAGTGGGTACGGGCTGTTGGGTGATTTAATTGTGTTTTCCTTCCTCCAGTGAGTTTGCACCATTTTTCTTAACTTGCTTAGCTCCAAGGAGTTTTTTAGTGTAACCAGTATTTATGGAAAGCTTTTTGCTTTGGTGCCTCACAGGGAGTCACTGGTGTGCACAGCAGCAGCCGTTCCACAGCCCCACAAGCCATCCCTGCAGTGCCCGGGTGCTGGCATCCCAAGGGCCACACAGGGGCCCCAGGTGGATAAAAAGGCACCAGCTGAAGTTAATTCAGTGCTTTGTGGTTTTGTATTTCAGCAGGGTCAGGACAGCCCAACCAAACCTTGGTGTCAATGTACCAGGTGTTGTAGGATCACAGGGAAGGAGGAAAACCAGAGCTCAGCTCTGAGGAAAACAGCTCTCCTGGGCCAGTCATTTTATCTGCTTTGGGGACTTCTTCTCTGTGTGTAAGACAGGGAGAACGATGCTCTCCTCATTTGTCTCACTCGGCTGTCAAATGCTTGTGGTGGGAGCTGTATCTTGCTGGGTACCAGCCCAAACCAGTGGATGACAGGGTGGCCATCCACAGGGGGCTGCAGGCACTGGGATGGTGTGAGTGCTGAGGAAGAGCTGCCTCCATAGCCTGTGCTGGAATCCTGTGCTTCCCATGAGGGGCATCTCCATCAGAGAGTAAAGTACTGGCTGCCAATCTGTCCTGGGCAAAACTGATGGGGAGAATCCTCAGGGGAGCTGTTTTCTCTTGGACATTAAGTCCCATCAACATCCAAATGTTCTACAAAATCATATTCCTCTGTCAGGGGAGATAAAAAAGAGATGAAGCATAGTTGAAAGAAAGTTTGTCTTTTGTCTGCAGTTTGTCTTTTTGATATTTTTCAGAAATGGTTAGGTTCTTCACTTTGAATTGACACCCCCTTCCCTTAAAAAACTAAATGTTTTGCAAAGCCTTTTGTACAACTCAGTATAGAAATTTTGGAGAAAAAAAAAACCTAAAACACATGAGAACCCATGGTTTCCTTCTGAAGGAAAGAACTTGGCTGTTTTGGTGGTTTTTTCCCTCTTTAACAGAGAATATTTGTAAATTTCGGCTTTCTCCCTGGTGGAGGCAGAGCAGCATTTTCAGCTTTGTGGCACCCTGGGCCTGCCCTGGCCATGCCAGAGCTGCGGAGGGGCTGCAAGCCCTGGATCCTGGGGCAGCAGGGGGAGTCTCCTCTCGCCCATCCCCGCTCCCGTGGCCGCTCTCCCGTTGCCGTCCGCAGCCGCTCGTCCTGGGTGGGCTGCAGAGGATGCTCCTATTGCTGTGCTCTAGTTTTTGTCTCCATAATCTCAAGCTGGAGGTGGGGGAAGCGCAGCTTGCTGCTTGTAGCTGCTTTCCATGCGTGTGTGCATAGATTTGCACTGATTTTCTCTCCTTAAGGACTTTCTGGTATTCCCTTCACAGGCAGAGCATGTGGTTGTTTGCAGGCTTCTGCCTCTGGGCAATTTCCTCCTCCTCATTACTACCCTTCAGTCCCTCATCCTTTATCCTTTTCCTGATGGAGACAGTCTCTCACAGCCGACTCATTTCAGAGATGTTTTTTTCACTGCCCAAGCCAAGATTTTTCTCTCTCCCATTGCACTTCGTCTGGAAATGGGAGGAGGAAGCAGGTTTTGGGTTTGGTTTGGGATTTTTTTTTCAGCAATAAATAATTTCTGAATGCTGAAGAGGCAGGAGAGTGAAGCTGGTGTTAAGCTACATTGAAATACTCCATTTGTTCCGGGAGTTTTTCTCCCCCCTCCTCCAGAAAGCTTCCTCTAGTGTTTAATTTTAAAGCAAATCACTATTATTTTTTGTTTTCTTACTTTTCAGAGGAGATTCCTCTATTATTTTGGCTTGTCTGGAGATTTCTATGTACACCAGAATTTTTTTCCTTGGCTTTTCTTTCCTCTTTGATTTCTTTTCACTGGGGTTAAAAGCCCCAAGTCAGCAAGGTACTTAAACACATGCTCAAAGTTAAGGCCTTGCCTAAGTGCTTTGCTGACTTGGAGCCAAAGATATTTTCTCAAGTCCTTTAAATGCTTCAGAACCTGAATTCAAAACGTTTTACAGAAATTCCAGATTTCAAGTATCTCTTGTGCTAATAATACTTATAATTCAGTACTGCCTTCAGATGACTGGAGCTCTGGACATGGCGAGCTTCTGAATAGTCTTACTTTCAGAAAACATGCCTCCCTAAAATTTTCTGCTTCAAACCCAAGAGCTCTCCAGAGAACAGGGCACACTTACTTGTATTTCAGTCAATGAAACATAACTGGCCTTTTAGCTGTTGTTTTGCAGTAAAATACTTACAGCTTTTAAACACTGAAATTTAGGAAGTAATGCACAATTTGTTCAAGAATGAATGTCTGCTCCTGAACTAACATTTGCTTATTATCCCCAACAAAGGCAATAAAAAACCTGCACCAAACTGAAGACTGTCTGACATGGCAGGATCACTAACTGGAGGTTAGGAGATGATCTGAAAGGCAGACTGGGCTCCCAAAAGCAGCGCTGCTCTCTGCTTTAGTCAGATGGATGGCAACAAAAGTGATATGGGAAGGGAACAGCAGCGGGTAGACAGGCAGGAAAAGGCTGTGTCAAACAGGAGGAGAGGGAGGAGGAGAAGGAGAATGTATTTCTAGAAGCAGAGAGGCCTCAAATATCAAGTAGAAATTGCAGCATATTTTTTGGGAGGTCTGCATGATGAAGCCATGCAGGTTCTGCATGATGAGGCCACCAGCCAGCCAGTGGGAGCTGCTTTGGAAATTCTCAGCTGCTTAACAAAGGGCATCTTCTTCACAGGTTTTGGAAAGGGTCCTGGACATTGGTGCTTAGGACACCAGCAAGGGAGCAGGGGCAGGCAGGAACCGGCTCAGTTAACAAGTGCTCAAGGAGTTACATGCTCCCTCCTCTGAAAGCACTCTGTGATGCTGCTGGGAATGGGACCAGCCCTGCTGAAAGCTCCTGGCTCACTGGTCTCGTGTTAAGCTTCTCTGTCCTGAGGTGGTGGGATCTCCTCTGACCTTCTGCATTGTGCTTTGCAGATAGATGAATGGGATGTATCCAATCTATGATTCTGTGATATGTGCACATCTGTTGGACTAATGATCTTCAGAGGTCCCTTCCAACCCATTCCAAGGTTCTGTGATCTGCACAGGAAGGCACGCAAAGGCTCTGTCTGCCCTAAAGCACTGAGCACTTTCAGTCCCCTGCTGTCTCATGGATCTACTTCTTGCTTCTGGGATCTTCCATGTAGTGTGCAGAAAACCCTTGTCTCTCCTACCTGCTCAGAGACAAATCCAAAAGACACTGCCACCTTTGATAGCTCTCTGACTGCAGAGTAATTTGTAAATACTCACATAGCCTGTGGATTTATGGGGCTCCTGAATAATGCTGACCCCCAAGAGGAGCTCAGAAACCATTTGGTGACCACAATCCTGCAGTTATGACCTCCATTGTTCAGATACGCTTTCCAGCCCTTAATCAGAGTCCCAGCCTCATTCAGCCCCAAGCTGGAGCCTGTCTCCAAGCTCTGCTCAAGATCCAGGAGCTCTGTCCTGGGGTCCTATTGTGTTGTCTGTAGCGCTCCATTAGCTATACTCAGCAATTTATTTTGTGTCTCTGGTGTAAGTAACATTCTTCCCATGGTTCTGACATGTGCCCATCTTTCCCCCCAGCAGATGCTCTGTGTGATGGGTAGGTTCCAGCTCCGCTGGATGTGACACAGCTCAGCACATACAGGTGATCCTTTCCAGGCCTGGCTTTGCTTGAGGATCCTTCAGAGTGAAAGGCATCAAATGTGAATGTAGTATCTTGTTATTACCATGCAAATCCCAAGCCTTGTCTTAGCTCTTAATACAGCCCCTACAGGGGAGAGAAGATGAGTGCCTTATTTTTAATACTGTTTTGAAATCAGCACCAGACTCCAGATATGCAGGTGTTACTTGGAGAAGTGATGGTGACTGGGTCAAAAAAACCCACAAACTTGGGAAAATGGTTCCCATTCTATCAGTGTCTATTCTTCTCACCCTCTTTACTGTGCTGCCCAGGCAGCAGCTCAGTTCCCCTGCTATTCTGTAGCCACATGCACAAAGAAAATCTTGGTGTTGGTGCAGGGGGAAGAAATCCCTCTTTTGGGAAGAAAAAAGCCCTGTGGTGTAACCTTCAGTGGATGTACAGGTGTAGAGAAAAGTAGTGGTGCTTTTGTTGAGGGCCCCAGGGAATGCCCTATCCCCCATGCCTTGGTGCTACAAGCTGCACCCCTGTTTTGATTCCTCAGTCCAGCTTTGGTGATGCTTTTGAGTCCTGTCCCTGTGTGCAGTGCACTCTGTGCCTCCTCTTTATGGGGCTGAGCAATAACGAGGAGGATGAGCCCCCAGTACCTGTGTTTAAAAAAGCAGAGGAGTTTTTCCATCCTCAGGCACCGAAGTTCATGTGTTAAGTTGTAGTTACCCCAGCTTCAAGCCCAGCTGCTGCTGATCCACCCAGGGGCGTGAGCATTACATCTGTAAGGGAAAGCCACTGGCCTACAGCAGGCAGAAACCAAGCCAACAGACAGACAGAAAGAGCCTGAGGGGCTGAATTTTAGAGCTATTAAATGATTAAATGCAAGGGGGAAAAAAGTTAATTTAGCATCGCGGTTGTGATTTTACACACCCAAGAGCCTGGAAATTGAGAGCTCTGCTTCTCACACAGGGATCGTAACTTGGCACTGCACAGATTGTACAGTATGTAAAATTAGACTGGAGAAATAGTAAATATGCTGCAGGGACCAATACCGTCTTGGCAGAAGGAGGATGGACTGAGTGGGACCCAACAGGTCTTTTACGCCTCTGACTTCCATAATTCTGTGCTAATAAAAAAACATTGCACAATGCCTGATGCTAATCCGCAGCCCTGAGTGGGGTGAGACGGGAGCTGGGTTGTGATGTGAACAAATAGCAGTCACCCCCGGTGTATTTGAGTGGAGCTAGGCTGCTGTTTGAGGGCAGGCGTGTGGGCACTGGCAAACAGGGATGGGGAGGTGTGCGCTGTGCACGGGGCTGGAAAGGCAGGCTGAGGTCAGCGGGGAGTGAGGCGCCCCTATGTCTCTATCCAGCTCTGCCCCCACCTCCCCCTCCCCAAACCTCACTAAATACAGGCATCTTCACGCTGTGGCTGGACCACAATGAGCTCTTGTGTTTACGGCTCTGATTTGGGCACCTAATTCTGAATTGTATTGATTTCCCCCTAAACAGCATTGAAAAGCCTGATCTAAGCACTCTTCTGTGGCTTAGAGTTATTTGTCCTGTCTGCATGAAAAAGCAGGACCAAAAAACAAGCCTCTAATTCACCCATGGTGCTAGCACCGGTCATTTGGCAGTGAAGGTTGAAGGCTCAAGTGAGCCCAGCTTGGAGGATATTGGTGGGATTTTCCTGCTGTGGGCTGGTTTCCCTTAGTGCCATTCCCTCTGGTGTTCCAACACCTTTCCCTCTGCACAACCCCACATGCTGGGGCAGCCTGAGGAAGTACAGGGAACTGGAGGAATTGCTGCTTTGCTGAGCAACTGCACTTCCTCAAGATGAGTCATCTCAAGCTGACTCCGCAAGGAAGCTGAGTGGGCAAGGTCCCATCCAGCCTTGCCTTAGGATGAAAACAGTGTCACAGCTCAGCCAGTTGCAGCAAGGAGAGCACTTGGAGTCCCAGGGACCAGAAGAGCTGGGACAGACATCCAAGTGATGGCCTTACCAAGACCTTCTGGGTCAACACATGAAATCAGGATTCCTCCTGGGATGCAAGACCAAAGCCTCCTGTGGAAAAAACCTAAAAAGACAAAATCACCAGCCCAAAAGAATCCAGACCTCTCTGTTGTAGAGCTGCTGAGACAGAAAAGCAGAAGTAGCACCATCTGCTCCTGGTCCCAGCTGTGTCAACACAACATGATCCAGGATAGAGGTATACCACCATTGCAGATGGGTGAGCACCAGCCTTAGCATCCTCAGGCAGAGCTCACTCCTACCCTGAAGCCATGGGAAAGGACAGCTTCTTTGTGGTCTCCTGCCCATGCATGGCTGAGGAGACTCTCTCAGTGAGGCAGGATGGATCTGGTTGCTGTTCTCAGTTTTGCTTCCCCCCTGTGACCAGGGATAAGTTATGCTTGTGGCACCACATTGCTGTGCAGCTCCTACTACTCCCAGCGAGAGCTGGGCTTGATGGTGTGCAGGAAAGCAAGGCTGCCTCTGACACAGAGCCCCTCTGGCTTGCAGCCAGGAGCAGTGCCAGCGTGGAGCTTTGGGCTGATGTGATTTGGCAGGTCTAGAGAGCTGCTAGAGAAGCTCTGTCCCAACAGGGGTGTGATAAAAAGGCAGCAGTACCAGGACAAACACAGACATAATTAGACACAGGGAGAACACCCTCTGCCCTGGTGAGATCCCACTCAGACCAGACCAAAGCTGTTGACTCAACCAGTCTGATGATATGATACAAACAGAAAAATGACATTGAAGTTACTGGTCTGCTAAGGCAGCATTCCCCATCCTCCTACAGTCTCTGCCAGCCAGGGCTCCCCACTGGCCAGCAGCCCAAAAGACATGGGGAGCTGCTGCATCCCAGGGGCTGAGCCAGTGCTGCAGCAAGGACTTGGCCCTCACTTCTGCTGTGAGACTGGGTGTCTTCTGCTTCCAGCAGTGGATCTCTGTTCTGTGGTTTCCTGCTGGGTTTAGCACTGTGTTTTCTCCCCAGGAGGGTGCTGATTCTCTGCCACTGCACAGCCTTGCTGGCCCCTGTGCATGAGTGATGCAAGTGACTCCATCCTGATGGTGCTGCCATCCTGTCTGCTCCTGTCACCTGGAGCTTGGCCTGGGCCATGGCATGTCAAGCTCATAGCAGGGCAGGCATCACACCTCTCCACTGCTGGACCATCAAGTCCAGGAGGGAGCCCGTGGGTTGGATTATCATTTGTGACAATGGAACATTTGATGGTAAAAGTGTCCCTTCATCCTCAGAAGATGTTTCATTAAAGCTCACAGGAGAGGCACCAGCCTTGTGCAGCTGAGCAGGGGGCCATGAAGGCCCTTGTCACCCCACCATGGGCACCATGGACAAACCCAGCTGTGTTTGGGGTGCAGCTTCACCCAAGGGAGGGAAAAGGGGAGGCAGGTGCAGAGCTGGAGCAGAATTTCTGCAGGAGCATCAGGACTTTGCCAACACCCACAGGAGGATGCTTTGTGGTCACATCCAGGCTGAGGGAAGAAGTTTTCCTGCCCTGGATCCTGCCCTGAGCCAAGCATATCGGAGGGGGCAAGTCCCTTCTTCACAACACTCCTGAAGCAAACCAAGGTCTGCTTCCAGGCTATCGTGGTGTGATTGAGTACAAGTCCTTTAGCACCCATCTGTTATCTCTTAATTAAAGTTTCTTTCTAATTATTTTTTCTCGTCAAGAGCAAAGCAGCTGACACCAGGGATTTACCAAAGTAGAGCAAACAAATGCGGTCTCTGCTTTCTGCAACTCTTCATTAATGGACAAAATTAACTTGTAGCAGTCCATATCTTTGGCTACATCGATGATACTTAATTATGCTTGTTTCCTTACAAAGATATATCCAGTTTTAAATCACTTGTGGAAGAAGTGCCTCCTTAAGCATGAAATTTCTTCTCCTTGAAAGAAGATTTCTGCTGGCAAGAAAAGCCCTGCAAAGACCAAGTGGCATCACAGGGAATAGATGTGAGATTAAGAGTGGGGTGAGATTCAGGAAGCTGGTGTCAGGAAACCCTCTCCATGTCCTTCATCTCAAGAAGGACAGACTTCAGGGGCTGACAGACTGCACAGGGGAGTGGAGCCTCTGGCATTCCTTGGACACAGTTGGTGCTGCTCAGGCCAGTGGTCATGGGTCCTGAAGCAAGGGAGAGGCCATAGGATTGTGCCACTACCCTGTCCCATGGCTGGAGAAAGCCAGGAACATCCTCCCACAGAGGCTGGTCAGGCCACCTCTCTGTCTTCTTGCCCTCTCCATCCTCTGGGGCTCTGTGCTCCTCTCCTGTGGGCTGATTCATCTCATTTATCATGGGAAGTTGAGGAATGAAAGACCCTTCTGGTTAATATGCTTGGAAAGCTCTTGGCATAGCCCTGGCACTGTGTAAATATTAAATGTATAATTTATTCTGTACAAAGACAGCTAACTAGATGCTGAGACAATTATTTGTGGCTGGTTTCTCAGCTGTGGGAGGGACATATGAAGGCCAGTGGGATGATGTGAAGGCCTCTGTCCGAGGACATGTATGTAGTGCTCTGTCCTACTGCAAAGTGCTCCATGTCCTATCGGAGAAAGTGGGCACCTGGCCTTTCTCACCGTGTTGGTTTCACCAGCTGCAAAGGAAGGGCAGAGCCAGAGGCTGTGGACCTGCAGAGTGCTCTTCCCTCTCCCCAGAAATGCTGCAGTGCCTTTCTTTTGCTCATTCTCTGCTTACACAAGCCACAAGCCTGCAGTGCATTTCGGCAGAGCGCTCAGAGGGAATATTTGTCCCAGTCTGCCTGCAAATCGCTGTGACAGTGATGGTGGTTTTGGCCCTGTGTATGTCTGCTGGATGTTGTCTTGCCACAGGCCCTGGCTGAAAGACCCCCATTAAAGGGCTGTGGTGAGTACTGGTGCCAGGAATGCAAACTGTCCTCTCCACTTCCTCAGCTTGCTGTTCCAGTGACCCCTCAGGCATCTGGGCACAGACCTCCAGTGCCACATCTGTGGCTTCACACATGCCAGTGCCCAGCAGCATTCCTGCCATGCCTGGCAGCTGCCCATGCTGGCTGGGTGGGAGCCTCAGCTGGAGCAAAGGCACAGGAATGGACATGGGAGGTCCCAAGAGGAGTTCTGCTTCTTCCTAGCACAGTGCATGCAGGGCAGTGCTCACCTTTTTGCAGGATTTTCTTGTGCTGTTGCCCTTCCAGTTTCAATGTAGGTCAAGATTTCATGAAGGAGGAAAATGAGGATGAGGTTTCTATTGGATTTCCAGCTGGATGGGTTTGGGAAGCATAGAATATATTTCCATGGGCCCCATTACTCTGCTGCTTTGTCTCATTTTCCCTCCACATCTCTCTGCTGGATTGCGGTCTGCTGTCCTGTTGGTCCCTGTTGCAGTTGCAGGACCTATCAAGCTGCCACTCATCATTGCTAGTGCAGCAAAGCAGCTCACAGCTCATTTCACCAAGCTGCCCCAGGTTCATTACTAGAATGTGTATGTTTATCCCACGATTAGAAGCTCTGTATGTTTATTCCCATCTTCCCTCCACTGCAATTTTGCAGAGATGTGGGTAAAGCTGTAATTTCTCCCATTATGCATCACCACAGCTCCTTTCTAGATCTGGGATTCATGCTGTGCTTGGCAGGTGTGCTGTGCCTGGCAGAGGATGTGGCCCTTAGTGGGCTTGGATGCTGAGAGGCATGTTGCTGGTTGGGGTGCAGCCCCTCTCTGATGACATCACGGCCTTGACCCAAAGGCAGCATGCTTTGGAGAAGCAGGGTGGTGTATTTACAGGGTAGGGCAGCATCTTGAAGTGTCCGTTCCAGCCAGTGATCACATCCATGTTGCTGGGAAGGAATCTTTGGAAGTGTCTAGTCCAGTGTCCCACTTGGAAAAGCTCTGTCCTCAGCAGAAGACCAGATCAGCCATGGCTTTGTCAGCAGAGCCCTGACAAACTCCATGGATGAGAATCCCCCCTCTCTGTGGGTACCTGTCCCAGAGCTGCACTACCCTCCTGGAGAATAAATTATCGTCCATGTCCAGCTCGAATCTTCCACCAGGACACTCCTGTCACCAGCTGATATCCATCCAAAAGGGCTGGCTCTGCAGGACAGGCACCATCATGGTCATTGATCCCATGGGTTACCAGTGAGTGACCAGGAGTGTGGACAAACCTCCCTTCCCTCCCTGTTCAAGGGAGCTGTGGAGCTCTGGGTGCATTCCTAGCCTGCAGAAAGTGGAGGGTCCCAGTAGAGCTCTGGTCATCCCTGCTCATCCCCATGCTACAGCAGAGCTGCTCTTCTCAGTGGAAGACAGGCTTCTCCAGTATTCCAGGGGAGCTGTCCCCGTGGTGCTCCTTCCCAAAGAGGCTGCCACACATCTAATGTCACTGTGGTTGGGTGGGACTCCCACACCTGGCGTGGGACAAGGGAGGATATGAGGACTTGTGCCTGCTCCAGTAAGATCCTCGGCAAACCCCTAGCCTCCTCTGAAACTGTGCTTTGGGTTTCTCCTTCATCAGGAACCTTAAATCACTGCCTTGGAAAGGAGCATTGCTTTCAAAGACCTGTCTTCCAGGAATGGCTCCCTCAGCCTTTCTGGATGAACGCCAGTGTGTTTGTACTGTGTTTAAGGAAATAACTCAAGGTGACTTTTTTCCTTCCCAACTTAGTCCTTCAGCCACTAGCTACAGACAAGCTCTCAGCCACAGTCCTGAGAGCTGAGCATCCCAGAGCCAGGCAAGGGTGGCAGGTCTGTGGATCCATCACTGCACTGAGCCTTTCTCCATGCAAGGCTGGTGGGTGGTGCAATAGTGGGTGTCAGAGCTCCAGTGTCTCTGATAAGCAGAATTCCAGGTGTAAGGATGGGATAGTCAATGGTCATGTGAGCCAACAGGAAACAGGAAGACAAAACCTCTTTACCTTATGCAATAGGTAAGAAGAAAAATTAGAGAACTTGAGTAAGATGCTTGAATTCTTACTGAAACTCTGATATCTGTGTTTGTCTGTCCACGCATGTGCCTAGTCATCTGTCTGTCCATCCACTCATCAACCATCCATCCATATCCAGAGCCATTCACGTAGCCAGCCATCCACCCAACACCACTCACATTCACTGTCCTTCCATGCCTCCTTTCCTCCATTCCATCTGTGCCCATCCAGCATGCCATCCATCTGTCTGTGCTTACACACATTCATCCATCCACTGTCTTCTTCCACTTGTGCCTGTCTGTGTATTTGGTTCTGTTTCAGCTACCCCTCCTCAAAAAGATGCTTCGTCTTAGATGTTCTTCCCTCTTTCTGCCTGTCAGTACATTCTCACAGCTTTTTTTAAACCCTTTAATACACTTTTCTGGTCAGCACAGTTTCCCAAAGGTTTTCAATCCTTGGCTTGTGTCAGAAATTGTCCTGAGGCATCCCACCAGCAACTTACTCACAACAAACCAAGTTTTTCCTTGTCCTTAGCACCCCCTTTCCCAGCAGGGATAATGTCCCCAAAGGTGCTCTATTCTAGTCAGAAGCAGGTGTCCTGCTGAGACCTGCCAGATACACCTCCAGAGCCAGCCTTGCAGATGGGATCAGGATGTTGTCTTAGGCACAAGGAATGCTGGATCATACCCATGTGGTCCCAACTACTAGTGGGACCCGGGGGCTGATGTCAGAAGGAGGAAGAAAAGAGAGGAGAAGCCTTGGCGGTGCTTATCCATCTGTCTCCTCTATCAGCTGCTTGCAATCTCCCAAGGCTCACTGGGCAGCTCAGTATTTTAGGTCATCTTCTGCTATGAATTAATTTACTCGCTGTTCCCCCCTCCAATGTTGACATCAACAGCATCTGATGGATATAGATTTCTGTAATTTAATCACAATTCGTGCAAAAAAAAGGCCATTTTCTATTGCTTGTCTTGCTCTCTCTTATTTTATTAGGAGAAAGAGCAAGCCGTCCTTCTCTATTTGTCCTCTTCATGTCACTCATCATTGCTAAGGTGTCTGTCACGTCTTTGTTTGGTTGTCCCCTTTTATGGATGAAGGGTTAGAGTCTACTAAACCATCTTCACATGGAATCTGTTTCAAGCCTTAGCTGTTCTTGTTTCCTTCCTTTGCCCTGCTTCCAGGGTTACTGTGCTCCTGATACAGCATGGGGACAGGTTTGTTCATGGCTTTTGAGTTACAGTGCTTTCCATTTTGGGTTTGAGTTCTTGATCACCACTGAGCTGATGTTTTCAGGGAAGGGAGTGTGATGACTCCAGGGTGGGTTTCCATGGAGTCTATGGCACATTTGAAACCATGAGAGTGTAGGGGAAGGAAGGCTGCGTGCATTCCTCTGCGCGTTAATCAGCACAGGGTTACTGCCTGGTGGGCTGTACCATGATGTCCTTCTGCAGCACTTTGGAGCTCAGCTGGGCTTTGGCTGCCCTGACAGCCTCTGCAGCACTCTGTCTTCTCTCTGCCCTGACCCCTTTTACCTGTGAGTTATGAGGGTGTTGGGCAGATCTGATCCAGCCGGGATCTCTGTCAGACTTCAGCAGTGACATCTTCTACTGCTACATTTGACAGCTTGTTTTCACCTTTGGTCTCGTGACTTTAGCTGCTATAAATCCTCGCAAGGACTTTCCCCATGTGTCAGGGCTGCTTAGTTTCCTTGGAAGGCACCTTGTCAAATGTGATTTTGAAGCCCAGGAGAATTTTGAGAAGTGAACCACCCTTGTCTGTGCACAAAGGCTTGATGAAGCCTTGAAGAAACCTCATCCCCATTCATCCTCCCATCCTGCTTCACCCTGTGTCACGCACACACACTCGTGTGGTTTTATCCTTGCCACATACAGCTCAGCACAGCCAAGTGTAGCAACACAGGAAATATTCAGTTGCTAAGGATCATTAATGAATGTCAGCTCCAGCTCCTGTCCAGAAACCTGAGAAAATTCAATTAGGCAGCTGGTGCCCAATGAGCTGTGTTGCCCCACTCTGTTACATCAAACAGCTCAGCAAGCATCATGTTATTGTGGGAAGAAAAGAAAACCCAGACAGGAGACAACCAGCACTGCATGCACCAAGCAGCTGTGCCTTTCCACAGCACAGCACAGTTAGGGTTGCAATCCTCCTGCCTGGTTTACTGAATAGGGAATTGCAAGGAGAATTACCTGCTTCCCATCTGTGCTAGTAAATACGTGCAGTTTGCTGGTGACAAATCCTGGGGCTGTGTCATCTCTCTGCTGGGAGTTTCTGATATACATGTTTGGTTTGTGTCCTGCAACAAGTCACCTGGACACATGACTGGCAATGTCTTGTGTGTCTGGCCATGCTATGGGGTGTTTGGCTGGTGAGCCATATGTGCAGCCCCGACATGTGTCCACCATAGCAAAGGTGAGAGGAAGACATCCTGTGGGTGGAGGTGGTCCATGATCCTCTAGTATTTGTCAGCTGGTCTAAAATAAATTATGGCCGGGGACGGGATCAGAACTTGGGCTTCCCTGTCCACCAGCAAAGTGTCATTCCCCACTCCTTCTCTTTACTTCCCAGATGGGAAGGTAAGATCTTATTCCCAAGGCAACTGTACTGAGGGGCTCTGAGCTCACCTGTTTTCCCCCTTTTCCTTCCCACAGAGAGTCACACCCAGTACGAGCGGGTAGGTGCAGACGTGACCATGAAGTGTGGCTCCATGGACTGGGACGCAGCCGTGACCTGGACAGCCAACGGCACGGACATCGACGAGTCCCACCTGAACGGCTCCTACCTGATCCTGAAGAACGTTGACCTGTCGCAGAGCGGCCAGTACTCCTGCTACGAGGGCTCCTCCTGGCACCTCAAATACCAGACCTACCTGAGGGTGGGAAGTGAGTACCCCAGCATGTCACACTGAGGGGGACAGCCTCTGCTCCTGTACTGAGTCCCCACAGCCCCCCCTCTTGTCATGACATCCCCTCTACCTTCTGTACATAGGGTTGTCCACTGCACACTGCTGTATGGGGTCCTTATGGCATGCTAATCCCAGCTGGAATCAGCCACTCTGCCCAAGCTTTGGATCAAAGCTAGTGGAACTAATGATGCCTCAGGAATAATTTGAGAAGGGATGTAGCTTCTTCCTCTAGCCCTGTGACACAACAGCCATCTCTGTAGGTGGAAAGAGCTGTCGGACAGGATTGCAGTCAGACAGGAGAAGCCCTGGCTGGGATTACAGCAGTGTGGTTGTTTCAGAGGAGCAGCCAAAAGGTGTTGCAGGGTCCTGGCTGCACAGGTGTGCTGGAGGACAGCTGCTCATTCCCCAGCATTTTGCATATCTCCGGCACAGGATGCGCTGATTCCTGGGCCTTGGTGGGGGAGATAAGAGTTGTGCTGTATTTCACATGATGCTGAGAGCTGACAGCAGCTGTGTATTTTGAGGGCTGCTGTGTTTGCACAGCTGATAGCAACTGTGTGTTTTTCAGCACGGCATGTGCAACTGGCAGCCGTGGGTGTCTGGGAGCACCAGCCGGCATAAGTGGCTGTGGGATGGTAACTGTGATTCCCAGCTGGGAACCCCGCCATCCAGGGATGTGTCATGTAGGTGGCTGTATGCTCCCAGGTTTGGAAGACACAGCAGAGTATTTCTCTACTCCTTATCCCACCTTCTGCGCCTGGCATCAGAGCCAGGATGGTGTTTCCATCCTAGGCCATGCTCCAGGGACAGAGCGTCACAGGAGGGTCTGTGTAAGCCCTGAAAATAAAGCATGAGAGTTCACTGCACCTAGAGATTTGAATCTTAGAGATGCTCTACAGTGTCCAACTCATTTAAGGTCATGTGGGATGGATCCTGGTGTCTGGGCCGAGGAGAAGGGATGCTGGAAGGAGCTGGAAGGCAATGTGAGAAGCAGATAAAGGGAAGCAGTCAGTACAGGGCAGGGTTTACACCAGTGAGCAGGCGTGGGGGCTGGGAGCATGGCAGACAAAAAGGCCACTGCCTAACAAATGAGTCAGGGGCTTTTTAGCTGCATTGTGGTCAGGAGGTGTTCACAGCCAGTTCAGAGCCAGAAAAGGCAGGCACTGGGTCCAGTGCAGGCAGCAGCACAAGGAGGCTGTGCAGTTCCTCGGCTTGGGCATGTGCTCACCAGATCCCATCTGGGGAGAGGTCCCAGGCTGTGCCAGTGCACAGAGGGCTGCAGGAAACAAGGGGAGTGGGGAGACATCCACAGCCTCCAACCACCTCTTCTGCAGATGTGGCATCACTGTGATTTTGCAATGGCTCCTCAATCTGCTAAACACCTTGCTAATAGTAATCCCTGTCAATCTGCTCAGGGACCCGTGGGAATTGCTCAGCGTTAGAGCCCAAATCCTGCTCTTCCCTGTTACTGTGTGTTCCCATTTGCTGGAGAGTCACAGCCCCTTGAGCACCAGGCAGCTGAGAAGCCCAGCTGGACACTACTGGGGCCACCAGCCCCCAGAGAGAGGGTGACAAATAAATAAACAACTGTCTGGCGTTGTAAACACAATTAACTGTGCAAGGAACTAATCAGGTGAGACGCTTTTATGGTAATTAATTTAACTGTCTGGATTTTAATTTAACGCTCTCTGTGAGGTTTCTATTCCCAGCACTGCGCCCCCAGTCCCTGCCTCCCCCACACTACCCCAAGTGTCCTGGCTTTGCTGGAAGTGATTGATTCCCTGGAGGTGTGAGGATTCATGCAAAGGAGTGGATTTGGGAGCATCCCAGCAGGGAATGGAGATGGGCATGGGCATGTAGATGGAGATGGGTGACTTGTGGGAGGTTTGCAGCATGGCTCTGTGGTAGCATTGCTGCTGCAGCTGAGTGCATTGGGAGCCCAGACCTGGGATTTGAGGGAGCTTGGACTCATTTTGTTTCAATTGTATGGGAAATTAAATGAAAACAGACCTGTGCCTGCATTTTTCTCTTTTGCTGGGGCAACAAGAAAGATGACTGCAGTGAGAGTGAGGGGCTGGGGCTGCACGTGGAGAAGTGCTGGGGATCTCATTAAATAAATGATGATACCTGGAATGTGCTCCCCAGGCAAGGCAGGGGTGCTCCTGAGCATACAACACCACAGGAAGGATGTGTAGAGGGAGCAGAGAAGGGTTGAGGACCAGGAAAGGGTGTCAATTAGCAAAGCAAGCTCTGTCGTGGGGGTCAGTGAGCACAGGGATAAAGGGAGACCTGCCAGGAGTCAAGCTGAGCGAGACCTTGCAGAGGAAATGAAAAGGGGGGTTAGCCATATAAATACGGAGCAAACGAGGAGAGAAGAGCAGAGTTGGTTCTGCAGACAGGTTTCAGGGGAGATTAAACACTAACTGGACAGAGCCCGATACCAAATGAACCCCACCAGGTCTGAGCAGCAATGCTGAGAGCAAGGGCAGCACAGGCTAAGGGAGAGGAGGGAGAGTAAAACCTGGAGGTTACCCTCTGTTCTGGAGGCACCTTCAATGCACTGAAGGCTTGGGGAGCACCTCATCCCCATGTGAGGACATCTGTTCATTAGCAAGGCTCATTAGTAGCTGGGAGGCCAGTGCTGGTACCCAGTGCAACGTGTCTCCTGTGCCGGGGCGAAGGAAAGTTCTCATCAGACAGCCTGACCCCACAGCACAGTGGGGCCACATGGTGCACTTGGAAGAGGGAGCAATTAAAGATGTGGAGACAAATGGAAAATGGGAAAAAAATACCAGGGGGCCTTGCCAGGGATATATCACAGCAGATTAACCTGATAGCTCTCTTTGATAAGGGAACCGGTTTTCTAAGCCCAGAAATGTGGTCAGTGTAATCTGTCTTGACTTCAGTGAAGTATTTGCTACGGTGCCACATGGGAAATTATGAGTTAAACCAGAGAAAATGTGGATTAGTATGAGAATTGGAACACAGCTTAGGAAATAGCTACAGGGGATCAGATTGTGCTGAAAGGGGGAGCTCCTGGAAGGGATGGGGAAACTTTGGCACCATGGTTGGACTGTGTTTGGGCCACTCTCTGGGGTGTTATCTGTAATGGCTCTGGCCCACAAGGACCAGGGGCTTTGGTTGGATATGCCAGTGGCTAAGGAGAGACAAGAGGATATCTGGGGTGGGGATTTCATGCTGAAGGGAGCAGCATGCTACATTATTGGTGCTGGCACAAAAGTGTGGAAGCGTTTTATCAGTGAGCTTCCGCAGGGGGGAGGGAAGGCACAGATAGTTCATCTGATCCCTGAGATGGGTTTGACACCCGAGTGCACATCAGGGGGGATGTGGCTGGGAGGCCAGAAGCACCCTGCAGAGGCTTGGGGTAGCTGGGCTGTCTCACTCACTGCTGAAATGGGAGCACTGGTGCACATGTAGTGGGACAGTGTGCATTCAGGGACGGCGAGGAGGGATCCTCAGGCTTGTCAATTGCTAAAGGTCCCAGGTCAGCCACCTACAAGGCATGCATCTTCCTCAGCACAAATTGGCCTGAGGGAAGCTGGCACTTCTCCAGGGGAAACTTCTTCCAGGGCACTTTGAGCAGTGACTTTTTGGTCTGCCCCTTTCTTCAGGCAGCTGAAGCACAGGAGATCATCCAGGTGTTTATCTTCAGTGATCACCTGCCCTGCAGCCCAACAGCAGCAGATGCCCACGTGTCGCCAGAAGCAGGAGATGGGTCCAGGTCTTTTTACACGCCAGGCACCCCTGTCCTGAGCCCAGGGCTGAGCACCAGGAGCAGGGCAGGAGGGAGCACAAGGCTCTGGGTAACAGGAGTGTGGTGCCAGGCTCCTGGCTGCCCCCACAAGCCACAGCTCTGCATTTGGAAACACGCGGCCGGAGGGCCCGGGGGTGGATATAACAAAGACGTTGGGAAATAATGCACTCTTGAGGTTTGGCACACGGCACTGTGCGTTACAGAATGTTATAAAAATACTGCTAATGGGCCAGAGAGGAGTGGAAACGCGCGTCGGAAAGGCTGCCAGAAGCCGGAGAGTGCACATGAGAGCGGGGAGGCCTTGTGTGCAAAGAAGGGAGGGCGGGAGGGAGGCAGCAAGAGCAGGCACCCTCCTTCTGCTCCCATCCCTCCGTCCCTTTCTAACCTGCTTGTCTCCATCCCGGCCCAGCACCTCCTCCCCTTTGCCCTTCTGTCCTGCTTTGGGGATGTCCGAGCCCTGGTGGACATGCATCTGACCCTCATCATTCGGCCTGCTGCCCAAAAAGGCTGCTGCCTAACGGGATGGAGTGCAAGCATGGGAGAGGAAATACAGCAGAATCCCATCCAGCAGCAGGGGCACGGTTCGGGATGCAGCCAATGGAGTTGTCTTCCACGTTGCAGTGGTGGCCTGGGGTCTTGTAGCCTGGTGCCAGCCCCAGCGCTGTCCCATGGGCATTGCTGCCTCCCAGGCCATGGATGTGGGAAAGGGACTGGCAGAGTACAAGCAGTCCCAGGCTGGCCTGCTTCCTCCATGTCTGTCACTGCAGTGGCTGGCGAGAGAAAGAGGAAAAAACATGCGGTTTGACAGAAAATGACATGGAAAAAACAACCAAATTAACAGAAAAACAAACAAAGCAAAACCAGAGAGAGGGAGGGGGAAAGGGGCAAAGCAACATGAACCACATGTGAGCAGGGAGGCCAGGAGAGCCTGAGTGTTCTCTGGACTGATTAGCAAGCAATCAAACATCGGCCACTAATAAATAATCAGAGCCTCCCTTTTCTCTGCCTTAGAAGTCTTTTTCCTCCCAGCTGGGCTCCAGCTGCAACCAGAAGGTTGTACTGCAAGTTTGCATCTATTTTTTGTTGTTATTTTAAAAACATTTTTTCTGTTTCACCTAACCAAAATAAAGAAATAAAACAAGACGGTAGTGACCTCTCCACATAAGACATGCGCCTCTGGCCCCACCAGGGCAAGCATGAGCATCCCATGATGGGCACTGGCTAAACAGTGGAGGAAGGCAGTCCCAGGGACTGGTATGTCCCTGCCTGTTTCCATGGGTTGGTTGGGTGGAAAAAAACTGCAGGAGGGCACTGATGACATGCCAGCTTGGGAGAACAGAAGTTTGGTGGCACCAGGCTGGTGCTCCTGCCTGGATGCTGCTAGAGAAGCACAGGCTCAGGGTCAGCGTGTGCAGATAGTTCCTTGCTCATGTCCAGCGATCTGTGATGCAGAACCTTTTTTTTTTTTTTAATTATTTTTAAGAAAGCCCTTTTGATGAATTTTTTTTTCCCCTCTGAACTCTTCCAATCCTTTTCTGTGGTGATGTAAACTTAGGCTATTTCAGGAGCAACAAGTTAAACATGACTGCAACCATTCCCTGCCACCAGGGCCAGCTGGCAGGGAACAGCACCCACCCCTTCAATTCATCCCTCTCTCCCTCCCAAAGTGCTCCTGCCCCTTGGGGATAGTCCCACACAAGAGCAACCCTGAGGCTGTGTCCAGGCATTGCTTGAGGGCAGGACTACATCAGCATGGACCAAACCTACGGCAAGGGTGGAGCTAATAAATTTAAATGACAATTGATATTCCAGAATCAGGAGATGCACCCCAGAGCTGTTGAGTTTATTACTACAGAGAGCTTTTTCTCCCCATGTGCCGGCAGCACTGGGGGCTGGGTAAGTGCAATGGTCCTGGGGTGATTCACAGCCAAGCATGATCCCCCCCACCCGATTCCTGAGAGCCACAGAAAGGGAGCATCAACAAGCTTGCAGGTATGCATTGTTCTTTGAAATTCGGCTTTATTTCACAAGGCATGCAGGCTCTCCTGTCGGCAGCCTACCCACATTGTGCTGTTCGTGCATGGCTGGGAAAATTCAGTGGATGGACTGTGCTGCTGCCTGCGACCAGATTTCGGGTCTTGGCCCGGCTGAGAGCTGAAAAGGCGTACTGGGTAACAGTATGCAAATTACTATCCCGGCTCTTTAAGGAGAAAGCCAAGAAAAACCCACCCAAAACCCCCACCACGCTCCCAGATGCAATTAGTCCTAATCGAATTAGGAGCCAGACTAGAAAAACAAACACGTTTGCAGGCAGCAGGCGACCTTTCCTCCCCGTTCAGTGGGCTGCAGGCTGCATGCCACAGCGGGAAGGGCTGAACAGAGCTGTGCCCCGTGGCCCACGCGTGCTCACACTCGTACGCTCGCACCCGCGCCCCGCTGCTCCTCTCCTCCTTCCCCTCGCTGGGCTGGGCAGCCAGCCCAGCTGCAGCATAGCAGAGTGATGCTTCCTTGGCTCGCTCTGTAAAACATGATAATCTGGGGCAGCCGGTGTCAGAAACTATAAAAATATCCCCTCTCCCATCCTTAGGGCTCCCCTCTTCCCGCGGGGGAGCTGGGGACAGCAAGGAGCACGCGGTGGTGGGGCCAGTGGAGCCTCACGGGGCATTTGCAAGTAGCCACGGCTTGGGACAACAGCAAGCAGCACTGTCCTGGCCATGCCAATGCTGTTTGTGGGAAGAGCATGCCCAGGAGGTGGCCAATGCATGCAGTGTCCCATTCCCACATCCTGTCGCCACTGGTACCTGAAGGGATGTGGCCACACACTTGACCCCCGTGAGCGATGAGCTGATGCCGTGTTGGGTGCTGTGGAGAGCTCATGGTGGAGTCGTGGCAGGAGCATCATGTGGCACGAGGGCACTGTGAAGGGCAGAGTTCCAGGGCTGCCAGAGATGAGCCAGAGCCAGGGGTGGAGTGTCTGTCAGTGGGACACTCCTGAACATGCAAGAACGCTCACAGTGAATGTGGGATCCTGAGCTTTGGAACTCCATGTGAAATGAGCCCAGAGGCTCCCTGTGCGGGATAGGACCAAGAGGGAGCCCAGCTCCAGCTGCTGGGCTGGAGGAGAAAAGGAAAAAGGATTTGGGGGCTTGGCAGCTTCCTGGAAAACCCTCCTTGTCCTTGCCAAATGCTGCATGCAGCACCATGTCCTGGGTGGATGGAGCACAGCCTCCTTCTGCTCTCCTGAGATTTGTTTATGCTGCCCAACATGACAAAAACAGCTCTGTAATTAAAGAATCTCAAGTCCAGTCTAAACAGCTTCCCACAACCCTTGCTCTGCAGTGCCAGGAATTAGGGATGCCTAGGGCTGGGAAGACAAATCCTCCTCCTTGGCTGGGGGATGCTGGCCGTGGGTGGGGACCGTGACTGCTCTTGGGACTGGGGGACACACACTGGTTCTCTCTTTGCACTGGCCTCTGCTCCAGGAAAGATTTTATCTGAGCTGCTCCTTAGTGCCCCTTGTCAAAATATTTGGTGCAGGCTTCCTGGCCGCCCACCAGCAATGTGTCCCAGCTTCCAGGGTCCTGGGAGGGGAGGAACAGGCCGGGATATGGCCACGTCCTGACACTGCAGCTATGGGACAAGGAGCAAAGGAGTCGATGCTCCACGTGTGAATGGTGCTTTCCTTTCTGCACCATAGCTCCAAAGGGCTGTGGTACTTAAATGAGATCACTGCTTGCTTCCCAGGAGGTGCTGAAAGAAGAAACCCCACCAATGTCACCAGCACAGGGTATAACTCTTGCCTGTCACTGCCCACATGTGCCCATGTTTGCAGGTACCCAGGCCAAGCAGTGTCACAAGGAATGGGAAGACCCCACGGTGGAGATCCTCAGTGTCTACATCCCTCCTGTCTGAAGGAGAGGAGATGGCAGGCAGCAAGCAGCAGCAAATTCTCATCTTTTACCAGTATGCAAAGCTCTTCCATCTCTCTCTGAAACTTCTGGCAGTGGCTGGGAACAACAGTGGGGCCCAGCATGCAGTGAGGTGCTAGCCAAGGGCTCAGCAGGGTCAGGGCAAGGCCCAGGGTACATCAGTGTGAAAGACGTTGTCATTAGCTGTGGTTTCCCGAGCCGCTGCGCCCGCTGTAAATAATTTAGCAGACTAAATGTGTGCTAACAGCAGGTCAGGACAGGGAGCAGAGGAGAAGAAGCAGAGCTTTGGGCCTGGACAGCAGGGAAGGGCACCAGGATAAAGTGAGATTATTTTCCTCCTGTTAGCAGGACAGGGTGGTGTCTCCCCCCCAGAAAAGGAGTCAGAGGGTTCCCATGCCCGATGGATCCCTTTCCTCCCCAGTCCCTTCCTGAGCTGTCAGCATCAGTACCAGAGGCAACGGCAGGACAATTTCCAGTTGCTCTTGCTGCAAGCACTTTAATGCTGTTTAAACAATTACGCAGTTGATAAATTTTGACAAGAAGAGATAGAAATAGCCTGGGAGAGCCATGCAGTAGAAATGCTCTGAACAGATGTCCCTTTTCTCCCCCTCCTGTGCTCCCTGGGGGTCTTTATCGTTTGCTGCCAACTGAACAAGGCAGCGTTTGCATGAGTTAGGATGGTGGGGAGGGAGAGCAACGTGCCTTATTAAAATGGTTTATGATACCATCCCTGGGGTGACGGCTGCTTGTTTTCTCTTCAGGATGGTCTTCTCTGCACTGACAGGAGCCATACAGAGCCTGCTAAGCACGGGTAATGTCAGGCTGTGTGCCCCTCTCTCCACCAGCTCACAGGTACCAGCCTGGGCAGCCTGGCTGCTGATGGTGCTGGGGAGGGAGAGGGATGTTTGCCTAAAGCAAGTGAGCAATGACTAGCTGATGTGCCAAGCAGCATGGGGAAATCTGGTCTCGCTCTGGGGACCTGAAGGGCAGAGCCCAGCAGTGTGTGCACGGAACCTTGTGTCAGCAGGGACCAGCAGTGGCTCTCCAGCACTGCAGTTTGCCCCAAATGGCAGATGTGGAGGACAGAGGGATCGTGAAACCATGACTGGACCAGAGTCAGGTTCACAGGGAAACTCAGTGTCCTGTGTGGATGAGTTTGAGTGTGTAGGATGAGAATATGGATCCTCTGGAGGTTCACCTCTGGAGTACAGGAGGTCACACAAGGGGTCCATGCCAGGAAACCATCATGAGGATGTTTGGAGCTGTAGCTTAGACCTTGGTGCTGCATGTTTGTTCATGTTGGGCTGCCTTGTCTTGAGCATTCCCAACCCTGGATGTTTTTCCTCTCCACAGCTGGACAGTGTGAGTAGCTTTGTACTGGGCACGCCCCAACTCTGCACATTCCATGAGGAGCAGCCTTACATGTCATGGCTTGTCACATGTCATGGATGCTTCGTGTCCTCTTGGTCAGGGAAGAAAGAAGAGAGTTGGAAGCAGCTCTCTGCCTTTTGGCTGCTTTCTGGATGCTGTGTGACCTGTGCTGGTCTGAGCCAGCACCTGGAGCTGGAGCCAGGGATCTGTGAAATATTTTGTTTGTATGGTGGATAAGCTAGAACTTGCCATCTTTTGATGTCTTTGCTGCTGATGGGGTGCCATTCACTTTTTTGAGGAAATAGCTGCTCAGCCCTCCAATGCACAGTTCATCCCTGCTCTCTCCATGTGGACTCAAGCTGCTTCCCCTTCCCTCTGTTCCTGTCTTCCCTCAGCTACCAGCCAGGTGTAGCTGCCCTCTGAAATGGCTCTTTGGCCTCACCAGCCTTTTCCTCCTCTTCCTCTCTTGCCCTTACAGAAACTCAGGGACATGGACTCCCGTGCTGCACTGGGGACACAGGGCAGCCTGTGCCACCTCTCATTCCTCCCCCAGCTTGGTGGTAAACAGGGATGTCAGAGTCTAAATGAAAAGACAGAAGGGGAAATTAGGACACAAACTGCGGAGGAATTATCTGAAGCCACAGAATTGGGCTTAAAAACCTGTGTGATGCTTCTGTGCCATCCTCACCCTCCAAGGCTTCCAAAGTGGGGTGTGTTGTTTTGGACACCCCCAATGCCAGGACTCCCACCCACTGCAGCCCACCCCAGGGACCTCTGATCACACAGGTGTGCATGTTTCTGCATCACACCATGGAGTGGGACAGCTCCCAGGCAGCCAGCCTGGACATGTCAAGGGCAACCTCCCCTTTCTGCCACAGCCTTCATCATCCAGCCCTCCCTCCCATACTTCCTCCCTTTCCTGGCCAGCATGTGGGTTTGCTTCCACCACTTCTGCTCAAAGAGTTGTGAACTCTAGGGAAAGGGGAATTCCCCTATCTCCAGCTGACCTGAAGCATTTCACTTAAGTGGCCAGATCAGGTCCAAAATCAGAAACCCCTGAGTTCCTGGAGCAAAGACCATAGAGAGAGTAGCTGGCACTGTGGGCACCCCTGCTGTTCACATCGATGCAAAGCAGGTGTGATTACACTGCTGGGTTGCTCTGTGCAAAAGCTGTTCCTTGCTGTAAGTGTCAGTGCTGACACACAGCCCCTTAGCCAACCCCACTTGCCTTGCTGGAGCAGCATAACCACTCCAACTGTGCTCCCATCGCCTCCAAAGGCTCAGGAGGGCAAGCACCACTCCCTTTTTTAGCTGCCAAAGCACTGTTCATGGATGTGATTTTTGCCATGGTGGTGTGAGGACTGCTGTGTCGGCCCATGGGGGGGTTTGTCCAGAAGTGGAAGAGAGCAGTGGGCTTTTTCCTGGGCATTAAAAAGCTCACAAATCTGCTGTGAGACGTAGTCATTGCAAGCATAATTTTGCGGCATTTCCTTCTCCCACTTCCCTGTCTCTCAGCAAAACTCAGAGGTGATTCCCACTTGGAGTGAGCAGAGCAGTTGCCCAGGAACAATGGCACTATGAGGTGTGTGCTGCCACACACCTCCAGGGCTTAATTATGACCAAAAAAAAATGCAAAACAGCAGAGAGCACAGAAGACAGCTTCTGCAGGAGGATGCCAGGATGGAGGTGCCCCACACAGTGAGTTTGTGTTATGACAGGCTGGCCAAAAAGGGGACTCTTGGATCCAAGACTGAGCCAGCTCTGCCAACTGCTGCATATGTACAAACAAAGACAATATTAGATCCTTGCTTAGTTCCCGTGATGTTATCTAAGAAGTGATTTGAGAAGGACCCTGGGAAAACAGGAGTAAAGAAGGACATGAAGGGAGCAGGGGGGAACTGCCAAAAGGAGAAAGACTTAAAATAGTCTGTTCAGTGACTTCAAGGGAAGCTGGAAAGATGCCCTGACTCCTTTTGGTGATTACCTCCAAGCAGAGAAGATACTGGGTACTAACCCAGCAAGCAAAGGCATAACTAGAGCCAATAACTGGAAGCTGAGCCACAACCACATTTGAATTAGAAATGAGGCTCATATTTTTAATAGAAAAATGATTAAGCACTGGAACAAACTGCCAAAAACCGTGTCGGCTCCTCTGTTGCTTGTTATCTGCAGAGCAAGGCTGGCTGCCCTGCTGAAAGATGGTTCTGTCAAACACGAGTTATTGGTCTCAATAGAGGGGTAATGGAGGGATGTAATGGCCTGTGCAACCCAGGAGGTCAGGTGAGATGAACTAATTTTCTCCCATGGCCTTCAAGTCAGTGACTTAAGGGAGGTGCATATCCCTGTCTTGCAGATTTAGCTTCCCGGTTGCTGTTTCTTTCATCGGATAGTGTGGCTCAGGTGTTTGGTGGTGCAGATCAGGGCTGTGAGGAAAAACCTGCAGAACAGGAGGATGTGGGGTGTTCAGAGGATGCTGCTTGTCCCTGCTTAGGATGCTCCTCACCCTGCTCCATCCCAGCTCCATTATGTCTTGGCTTTTTGTGTGCCCTGCTCCTGGCTGGGAGGAGACAAATGTTACCTCAGTGCTGGGGTGTCTGCAAGGCACAGGACAAGGCAGGAAAAGAAAATGGGACAAAATGGGACAAGATAGTTTGGGTCTGAGAAAGGGAAGGAAGAAGAGAGATAGGATGGAGATACTCATGTGAGCATTAGCATGAAGGACAGAAAGCTCTCACAGCCCTCCTTCGAGGGAGGAATTGACAGAAAGCTTTTGATGAGGAGCCGAATGGAGATAATGTGCCATCAAACAGCACAAACTCTGCCTCCAGCGTGCAGACAGGAGCTTGGCATAGTGCACCCAGAAGCACTTACCTTCCTTAATGGCTGGGCAGAGCCTCCCAGGCCACCCCATTACGAGCTGCCTCCCCAGGCGAGCTGGCACAAAGTGCTTGGCCAGCCCAGGAGCAATAGTGCCACAATGCCAGTGGTGCTCCAGCCCCAACAATCCCAGCCCCTCCAAATGGGTGTAAGGCAGAGTACAGTGGGGCAGCACACAAGTCTGGGGTCAGACCTGGTTAGTTTGTCTCTTTTTGAAGTTGTCTGACCCCAAGGCAGGAAAAGCCTTGCATCAGTCACAGGGGGCCGTGCACCCTGCATGTCACAGTGCATTGCTCACAGGGTCACCACCCATGGCAGGAGGAACTGGTGGCCCAGGGTAGCAAAAGGGCTGTGGTGCTCTTGCAGCTGGAGTTTCAGGGTGGTGTTGCTTGTGGGCAAAGCAGCACTCACTCACCCAGGCTCTCCACCAGCACCCTGCAAGCAGCAGCCACAGCTGAGCTTATCCTGGGAGGGCAGCCCAGCAGAGACACAAGAGGAGGGGGGTACAGTGCCAGCACAGGGCTCCTGCTGAGCAGCTTTTCCCCACAAAGGAACTAACATGCCAGCAGATGCTGGCAAACACAATCCAGGGCAAGTATCAGCAGGAGGAGCTGGCTCATGCTAGGAAGGGGCCACGTCGTGTTCACCTCGCACCCCGACAGTGCTTCCCTCTTTGCATGAAAGAGGTGCTTTGATTGCTGACATCTGTAGACAATCAGATAAGAATTAGAGTTATTCCTCTAGGCATAAATGGTATTTCTAATCTCATAATCCCTTAATATTGTTCTCACCAGGATGCGGCTGGTGCTAATCCCAGAGAGTTTGTTCTAGGGCAAATTTCAGGGAAGCCAGGGAGGTGTGGGAGGAGGGGTTGCCCATCTTCTCTCACTTCAGTCCCAGGATCCCTTCTGGGTGCAAAGCAGGCAGGGACAGCAGGTCAGGCTGCAGCCCCTCTTCCCAGCTGGAGGATGCTCACACTAGGATGGAGGCATTTCAGAGCCCTTTCACCACTGCTGCAAAAAACCCCCGCAGGTGTTCCTGCCCCTGTCACTTCTCTGGGTCTGTCTCTTGGCTGATCAGGTCTGTAGCACCAGCCGTAGGCTCCAGCCTGGTTTAACCACTTGGCTGCTTTCCAAAAGCAAATACTGGTACCTGAGGAGCACCTGGGATTTTCTGTTCTGAAGAGATGCAGTGAGGGAAACACCCTACCCCTGCAGGGCTGCAAAGTCCAAGGTCCCCAGCCAGATGAGGGTGATAAGTGTTTTGTAAGGACCCTGGGCTGCCTTTGGCCCTAATTTTGCATCCACTTTGGGACAGTGTAGGGAGAACCACCTGGGCTGCTCCTTACCCCCTGTCCTGATATTGGTGTGCTGGATACAGATGTGCCCCTCTTCAGCAACCCACAGTAGCCTTCCATCCTGGCACCTTGCAGGCACAGTAAAGGTGGAAAGTGAGCTGAAAACCTCTCACCATCTAGTATCAGAGCAGCCACAAATTCCCATTTCTCTTGTCCCTGCTCTGTCCCTTGTTCCTTTCTGCAGCCCAGCCAAGCTGTGTGTGACAGCTCCAATGATACTGGACCACTGCAGGGGCTTGCACACCTCTCCCAGCAGGAGCTGGGATGAAGCTCAGCCTGGGTGATACCGGGCTCCTGTGCTGCCTGCAGCCATGAGCATCCCACCATGGCACAGAGATGGAAATCGTGCCCTGGGTACCAATCCATCCCAACAGATGGTAAGGGGCCAAGCTAGCATTGTCTCAAGGAAGCAGCTTGCAGTTCAGAGGGCCTGGTGTGTGCAGACACAGATCTGTGCCTTTCCTGTCTCCTGGGTTCCTTCACTTTTACAGCAGCTGTTGCTTCTCCTGCCACTTCAAGTTTTTCCCTGCTTTTATTCTGCAAACAAGTTGTAGAGGCAACACAAATGCTTCAGCCATATTCTGGCCATTTCCTTCATCCTGGCAAGGTGAAGGTGTTGGAGATGGCTTGGCAGCAGTAAATACCCAGCAAGTCTTTGTCTATTTGTGAAGTTTGGAGAGCCTCATGCTGGTACAACATGCCCATGGCATGGGCATGCAGCAGAACAGGAGATGTGTGAGGAGGCTCTTTCCCCAGGGAAGCATGCCCATCACCATGCCCTCCACACTCCTCTCACACCATCCTATCCACCAGAAACCTTCCCATCTGCCTTGCTGAAACCTGTCCATCACTGCCTTGCAGCTCTGAGCAATTTGTTACTACAGCCACATTTTTCCATGCAGGGAGAGCTCAGATCTCTGCTTAGGTTGGGTCTCCCTCTCATTCTTCAAGGCTGGAAGGGAAGGACAGGGCTTAGCCCAGAGGCCAGGCACTGAGGACTGTGCCATGTGAATACTGTGATGGCAGGACTCAGGACAGTGTGGTGCAATGGTGCAACTTATCCAGGAGCCCCATAGTGTCTTGCAGACACTGAAACTCTGAAAAGTCCCCGGGAAGAGAGGGTTGGATGGTGTAGGTTTGTAGTGAGCCAGCCTAACGCCACAGCATACATCCCTCCTGCTCTCTGAAGGGTGAGAGGGCAACTGGAGAAGGAGTTAGCAGGAGCCCTCATTGCACTGGGAGATGCTAATCTTCAGATTCCTAAGCAGTTTTCCCAGAAAGAAGAAATTAACGGGATTTGCAAATCACTGGCAACTTTGGAAAAATGCCCTGGAAGTCAGATCCAGATGAAAATTTTCGTTGTATATTGTTATAGAGTTAAGCACTTTGTGTTCAAGATTTTGCTCATTTTATTTTGGTTTGAAGAGGTTTTTAATTAAATCAGAGGGAGCTCCAAAAGAAAAAGCCTTGAAAATCCAACCTTTCATTTCAAATCACCAGAAGCAAGAAAACCCCCGCTGTTGTCCTGTTTCTGTTGCGAACAAACAGGCTGCAGAGCAGCCACAATGTCTGAAAGCCTTTGGCATAGCCAGATCTCTGGTGGTCCCCAAGGCAAGGTGCTGGTAGGACAGTTTGCTTTGTACCCATTTGGGTGGTCCCTGGTGCAAACTGGCCCTGCTGGGGAGAGGGTGGGGGGGTGGTCCATGGCCATGGGTGGGTGAGCAAATGCTGTTCTGAGCCACCTGGGACTGGTGTGGCGCAGAGCAAGGACTTACCAAACCCTAAGACATGAGGGTGGGAAGGACACAGACAAATGCATCCATTGACACTGGAACTGTGAACCTCTGCCCCCTTCCATGCTTTCCATCCCTGGGTGCCTCTCTCTGTGTAGGACTGCCATCACTCAGCCCAGAATTTGGCTTTGCCCTGTGTCAAATCTCAGACCTAGAGTCCTTGAGGTCAAGTAGACATCCTAACTTTGCCTGATTAGGGCATTCTCATCTGCAGAGGGAGGGCAGAGACAGCATTTCCTGGACTCTGATGACCTCCAGAAGTGGATTGTGCCTGTGTTATCTCCCTTCTACGAACAGCCCAGTCCCTATCTCTTAAAACTTGTTTAAACCAGCTCTTTTTCTCCTTGGGGCTGGGATATCATTGCTGTTCACAGCCGAAGGCCCTCGTGCCTCCATGGAAATCATCCAGGGCTGCACCAGGAAAAGCAGATAATTAAATTCAGGCCCTTGCTTTTCTCCCATCAAGCAGATGCAGCATGATGGCAGTCCTACAGAGACTTTATTTGGGGCAGGGGGCAGAAATTTCAGTCTTGAACCTCCCCATAGCAGCTGCTGCTATGTGTCCTCTGAGCCAGGGACCTGCTCCCCCTATCCGGCCATGCCTCGCTGGCTTATCATTTCCAATCCTATCAGAAACAAAACTGCTGCTGCTTAATGCTTCATTACAGTCTGTTATGTGTCTCCTGCACTGCCCAGGAGAGCAGCAAGGAGGGCTCTGACTCTATTTAATAACTGTTTCATGGTTCCTAATTGACAGATAAAAACGCTACTAACTCAGTTTCATCAAACATAAACCATGGGCAGGAGCAGCGGTGCCCTTCTGGAGCCAGGGTGGCAGCACGAATTTTGATCCATTATTTTGACATGGGAAATCCATAATATGCCCATCTGCCATCACAATGACGGGTTTGTGCCTCACTTTTTCCCCCTGTTGGTTTTGGCTTTTGCATCCTGGGGGAAGCTGTTGGGGGGGGTTTTGGGGAAGGGTGGCTGGGGCAGACAGAGGAGGTGAGATGGTGGCTGGTGCTTTATTCTGAGGGGCCTTTCCCATGAGGGGCTGCAGCACCCCTGGTGGCTTTGCAGCATGTGCCCATGGGGGATCCCTGTCTGCTGACCTCAGGACTGTGCCTGACCCTGTCTGGTCACACTGTGTGTGACAGCCCAGGACTGTCACACTGTGGCTATTAGGCTGAGCCACACTTGTACCTGGGGAAGATTCACCAAGATTTTCAGCCCTGGTAGGAAAGGACCTATATGTGCTCAGATGAAACAGATAAAGATTTATTATTGTAATATGGAGATGCTGGTGAATCAGGGTGTTTGTGCCCTATGTGGTAAGCAGGATTGTGTCATTCCCTGGGGCATTCCCCTCCCTCTTTTTGCTAGTATAGGTGACCAAGTGACCCAGACTTCTGCCATGCTCTGCGTTCAGAAACTCCAAACAGAGAAACCCCTGCTCTCTCCAGGAATAGTAAGGATAAATTTTATGATTCAAAAGCCACATGCTGGACCTGAAACCTGCTATTCAAACAATTTGGTATTTGCCTTATCAGATCCCACATGGGGCTGGCACTCAAAAAAAAGCCTTTGGAAATGAGATTTTTCAGGGCTTTCTCCTCCCATCACAATGACTGGACACTTAAATACCAGCTGGGAGTCCCATAGGTATTTGTGACTGGTGCTGGGGTTGAATTGCACCCGGGGTGGGAGCAGCCTCACTCCCAGGAGGCGTGGGCAGAGGTGGAGTTGTAGAGAAGTGTTGGGGGCTCATAGCTCTGTGCAGAGCAAAGCAAAGCTGATGGCCACTGAAGGCGTGCTGAGAGGATGAGAGGTTATTAGTAGTGAGCGCTTGAGGGATAACACGGAAGATATTGATTTAAATAAAAATCACCATAACAGCAGCTCTAACAGTACCCTGTGGGTCACTTGGAGGAGAATCATAGGCAGCAGAGCTCCAGTGCTGCCACACTCAGAGCATTTCCAAGCTGGAAATATCACGCTGGAGAGAGCCAGGACTGCTGCCCATGCTCCTGAGCAGGGACAGAGGCAGGGACAGGGACAGGGAAGCAGGCACTGTGCCAGGTGTGCAGCGCACACTGGGATGCCTAAAGAACATCACTGCAGTGAGGTGAGAGGCTGGACCCACCGTGACCCCCGGGGGCACACCGCACGGTTTGCAGCTCTGCTGGGAGCCGCAGTGCCAGGACATGGATATATCCATGATCTCAGCCAGCCGCACAGCCCCCGTGGAGGTCAGATTCCCGTGGTGTGACTCAGCTGCATTCCTCCGAAGGGTCAGCGAACTGTGCTGGGCTTCAGCGGCCTCAGCTGTCTCCTGCCCTGACGCTTGCAGTGATTAACTGCTCTGGGGATGCTCGGTTTGGGTGGACAGCACAAAGGCTAAGGGTCTCAGGTCAGCTGGGGACAGCCACAGCGGCTGGTCCATGGGAGAGGAGAGGAGCCGTTTCTTGGCCACCCTTCATACCAGGAGTGTTTTTATCAATGGGGCGTGAAGGGGTGATAAAATGCTACCAACTGTCTCCATAGACAGCTAATCCATCGGTATGGATTTGTTGTTAGGGAATCCTGCGGGCCCGTGCAGTTCCTTGTAGCTGGCTGTAACTCTCCTGCCGTGGGTACAGCCACCTGCAACACCAGCTGTCCCCTCCACGGTATGGGGCCCTGTCATGATGTGCTGTCAGCAAACAGAGATGTGATGCGAGATAACAGCCAATCTGTCAAGACAGTGAAGGTCTCAGCACGTAACAGAAGTGTTTCTCCACTCCGGGGATTTTTGTATGTGGAGTTTTTTGTGCGGTTCCATCTGATCAGCATGCTTCCATGAGAATTGGAAGTTTTGCAGGGGAAACCTCCCATGCCCTTCAGCTTTGCCATCAAATACGGGCAAACCATCTGCTGGACCTGCTGCACAGACAGGACAAGGTGGATCTGGATTACCAGATCTCTTGTCACTTCCTGCTCAAGGGAATTAAAATCACCTGGAGCAGCCCTCTTCCTCTGGGAGATCTCAGCTTCCCTGAGGCCAGCTCACAGCCTGGTTCTGGCATTGAGCAGTGTGTGTAAGGGTCAATCCACCACATTCATGCATTACAGTCAGTGAATGGAGACGCCTGCCCAGCCTGGAGCCAGCCCTGATCCTGCCCACTGGGCTGTCCTGACAGCATCACACACCTGATCAAGATCAGCTTCTCTCTGAGGACAAGGCAAAATGAGCAAACTCATCTGCACTGGAATGGCTGCTGGGAGTGGTCAGGTGCCAGGAGCTGTGGCTGGGAGCTCCCCATTGCTTTCTGTGGTACCCCAGTCTCTGCTTTGCACTCAGACTCTGCACTGAGACAGTCACTCAGGTGTAATGTCCCTGTAAATTACATGTGTGGGGCTTTTTTCCAAATCAACACAACTTTCTTGTAGATGTGAAGACCCCAGTGCAGTGCTACAGCCCTCCCAGCAGCACCCCTGCACTCTGCACAACCCCTCAAGGAGCTTATTTCTACATGGAAAACCCCACATGGGGCAAAACTGAAGGAGCACAATCAAAATCCAGCTGTCTGGGGCTGCACAAGCCTTACTGTCAGTGAGTCCAAGCCAGTGGTAGTATGAGCACAATGTCAGCATCTGCAACAGGGGTAAGGATATTTCCAGCACTCTTGGAGGCCAGCTTACAATGCTGGGATTCTCTCCAGCTAAACCACTTGGGTTCAGATTTTCACTAACCCGCCTCATTTCCTCATTTTTCTTAATCTCCCAGCAAAAGTTAAACCACTGGCTGCTTTGACCAGCCCTTTGCCTGGAATTAAATGACAAACTCCTGGCCACTGGTGGTCCTGGGCTGGCTTGTCCTAGGGAGGTGGCAGTGGAAACTAAAAGAGGGGTAACAGAGAGTAAGATTGCAACCAAAGGGCTTTGGCCAAGCAAGCAGCTTTGTCCTCAAGCATTACAAGATGATTGACCCCAATATCCTTGTGCCATGGGAGGAGATGGATGTGTGCACCCCCTGCAGCATCCCTGTGATGTGGGATGTGAGGAAGACCTGGGGGCCCAAGGCTGCTGCCTGCCCTGCTGTGTGGCCCCTGCAGGGCAGGATACTGCCCTGAATAGATCCCTCTTTGAAGGGCAGCTTTACCTGTGAGGAAAGCATTCAGTCCTGATATGAAGATTTCCAATGGCAGGGAATCCTCTTGAGCCTTTGGCAAGCTCTTCCAGGTGTCAAAAACATTTACCATGTTTTATGCATTTTTATCAGGCACTGATCTCTTCTCTGTGGTGCCCAGTGATAGGACCTGAGGGAATGGCCTCAAGTTGTGTCAGGAGAGATTTAGGCTGGATAACAGGAAAAGGTTCTTCACCCAGAGGGTGGTTGGGCACTGGAACAGGCTCACCAGGGAAGTGGGGAGCAAGCACCAAGCCTGACAGAGCTCAAGAAGTGTTTGGGCAATGCTCTCAGGCACACGGTGGGATTCTTGGGGCTATCCTGTACAGAGCTAAGAGCAGGATTTGATGATCCCTGTGGGTCCCTTCCAACTCAGTTTATTTCATGATTCTGTGAAAATGCTGCTGACAGGTGTGTACTCCATATAAAGGAAAGATTTGATTTGCTGTCCCCAAGTGTCTGTCTGTCCCCATCAGGCACAGAAAGAGTCAAAACAAACTGCTTGGCCCAACCAGTTCCTTTCCAGGTGGTTAAAGATAGATAAAGACAACTATCAGCCTCATCAGCCCGGCCCTTCAGAGAGGTGACTATCTTCAGAGGCTCTCCATGCCATTCCTCTGAAGTTTCTCACCAGGCTTGGCTCCCATCAGGCTGGCATCTCCCCTGACTCAGGGCTCGGGGAGGACAAGATCTGCCCTGCAGGTCTTCACTCTATGATTCAAGTCTTCTAAATTCTGCTTTGAGAGACATCCCACATCTTGAAAGGCTTTTGGCCATGTCAGGGCCAACATCCCCATCTTGTAAACCCTCAGCTCAGGCAGAGCTCAGGTGGTTTTCCTTACTGAGATCTATTGGCAGCTTTACTTTTAATAGCATGTACGTGATGTGGAGTGGGATAGACCACTCCAGCTCTGGCTGGCACGTTATAAATCTCAGAAAGAAAAGAAAATGCAAAGGGCCAGGAGACTTGTTGTGGGGGGGCCATGAAAAAAAAGCAGAAGAAAGAGGCTGTTTTCCCAGAACCCAAAAGCAGACAGGGGTGGGGAGCGAGAAAGGCAGGGTCGTACGGCTCGCTGGGGCAGAGTGTGCAGTTGTTTATACTGGAAATGAGTTTCTGTTTATTGCAAGCTATGGTGGGGAGACCACAAAGTGAACGTAAAACAAAATGGGAAGGGTGTGGGAAAAGTCAGGGGAGGGGGAGCGGGTGCCTTTGACAAACTCCAGAAGTCACGTCCAGTAATAAATCAAGCCGGGATCTGTCCCGGGACACAGGACCCAGAACATCTGCTTGGGCTGCAGGGAAGCCAGGCAGGCAAGGAGGGATCTCCCAGCCTTGCCTGGGGCCAGGCAAAAGACAGAGGCTTGGGCAGCTCAGCCACCCATGGGTGCTGAGCTCAGCAGAGCTCAAATGCCTGCAGAGGTGACTGAGCACCTGGGGTTCAGCAGGGAACTGCACTCGGAGCTGAGGGCTTTAACAGACATCCTCTGTCAGCCTTTCCATCCTCAGTAGCCTTCCCTTGACTGCTCTGTGCCTCCATTTCCCTGTAAGGTGACTGTAAGGTGGCACAGAATGCTTTTCCCCAAGTCTTGCAGCAATTCCTACATGGGCAGGCAACTCCTGCATCATTTCAGAGCTTAGGCATGATGTAGGTGTCACCAGGAAGGGAGGTCCACTGCCCAGTTCCAGGGCAGCAGGAATTAGCGTGTTAACGGGGCTGGTGGTGAAATGAGAGACAAATCCCACAATAACTCCACTGGGACCGGCAACGCATCCATTCTGTGTACAGACTTTGAAGGTATTAAGTGCTAAGGATTTTGGTTTGACATCTGAATCCAGCTGCATTGCTGTGAGAAGCCCTTGCAGGTTATTGCTCCAGACCAAACTTCCATAAATAATCTATTGCCTTGGGTGTAGTGCTTCGGAAGGGGCGGTGAATGTTTGTTTTGCTGATTCAAGCATTCTCATCTTCTTCTTCCTTTTCCCCTTCCCTGGAAAATGGATCCTATTAAACACTGCAGATGACACAACACATGCCAATACATTTGCAACCCATTTTGGCTCATAGCGACAGCTGCTTTTGAGCTACAAACTTCCTCAAGTGTCCAAGTAAAGCATCAGCACGGGGATGAAACAAAGACAGTGCATCTGCCCAGTGGGTCCTGGCCCAGTTCTTGCCTTTCCATCCCATATTAGTGCAGAAAGCAGGACAGAAAGCCACCAAGATGCATATGTGACTTAGGACCTCAAAAGTCATTTGAGTTTCGCTATGCTTTGAGCTGCTCTGCCATAAAGCCATGGGTGCTGATGTGGGATCTGCTCTCCAGAAATGCCTCTGAACAACCTTCTGGGCATGGGACAGGTATCAGTGCCATGCCTCCAGCATCTCCCTCTGGCAGGCAAACCTCAAGTCTTCCCATACTGGATCCTGGCCAGGTTCAACCTCATGTCATCATTGGAAAGGGCCAAAACTTTGGGAGCACCACAGCATTTCCCCACTTATTCCAGGGGTGTTGCCTTCCTTCCCATGCTGCTGGTGACTTATAGACCACGAGACAGATCTAACTGCATTGGCATTAACCCAGTCAGAGCTGTTTTTTCTGCTCCAGTAGAGGATGGCAAACTGTTGGATAAACCCAGACTGCTCTGCCCTGTCTGGTTTTTGCCAGCACACCCTTGCAGCCCTCATGTGCAGCCAAGCCCTTGCTCTCAGATCTGTCCCAGCTGCTCACCTCATCTCAGAAGGATTGTGAGCCATCTGTGTGCATCAATAGGAGAGTCCCTGTTGTAGGAGGTGTTTGCAGTGTGTTTCTGATTCATGATAGGGAAGTGGGGCTCATGTGAGCCCAGATACCACAGCATCCTTATGCTACTGGCAAGGTCCAGACCACAGGGCTTGCTCTTCACCTGTAATTTTCTATGAAACGCTTCAGAGAGCACAGCAAAATCCTTCAGTGACTCTAATAACATTTCTCTCCAAAGCTCTAGGGTATTTCCCCCCCCCATCCCTGTGAAGTCATGCTTCAGGTCTGCTGAAATCCTAGCAAATGCCTCCTAAAACCCCCTGGAGCCCCTGCGACAGTTTATTGAGAGTCCAGGACTATTTGACCTTGGAGGGGTGAGAAAGGGAGGGGAAGAAAGAGCAGCGCTAGGCTTCCCTGCCAAACTACTTGATCCATTTGCTGAGCCCCTTGCAGAGACCACAACACAGCCAGAAATCTCTCCCAGACCATCAGTGGGGTATCTGGGCACAGTGCCTTCCTCTCTCCTCTGCCCCAGGTCTCTCAGGTGTCTCCCACTGTGCTGAGCAGTGCTGCTGCATGAACAGTGTGGTATGTTCCCTAAAAAAGCAGCAGTGCCCCAACCACCTGTGCATGGTGCCCATCCCAGCATCCTGGCCCCCTCATCCTGCCCAAAAAAGGTTTGTGATCCTCTGGCTCACAGCTCCTTCCCTGCTGTGGTGCTTGGAGTGTGCAGGAAGGTTGCCCATACTGCGGGAGCTCTGTGCTGGGGGTTCCCACCATTCCTCAGGAAATAATTAAAACACTGATAGCAATATTTTTATATGACAATAAGTGCTTTAAGTGCTTCTTATTTCTTCTTTGTTGTGAGCAAATCAGAGGATGCGTGGCAGGCTGCTGTCCTCCACGAGGCAGGAGAGGCTGTGCTGAGCATCCAGATTATCGCTGTCGGGGCAGGCTTGGCAAGGATGCTGCTACTGCCACTGATGCGGTGCTGATGCTCCCAGGGAAGGTGTGTTTACTTCTGGGGTTTCATTGTTAAAAGACCATCGATAAATTACAGGGAGTCCGGAGGAAAATTGATTAAAGAATTAAAAGATATCTTATGACCTAAAGGGGAGATTAGGGGAGTTAAGTGAGGAGCTTGCTGCGGAGTGGAGCTGGGGATGGTAGGAAGGGAGCAAAATGAAAACAACCTTGCCAAGGTGGTGATTAGAGCAGGTGGAAACAGTTTCTGTGAGTAAGTGAATTGGTTTGTGCCTCACGTTTTGTTTTGCAAATGCAAGGCTCTCACACACGGTGGGAGGGGGCTCCCCAAGCTGGAGCTGCCCGGGGCCGCACATGCCACAAACATCCCCTGGGGTTTGCCCACTGCTGCTGGTGGGGATTTAAGCATCAAGCCAGGATTTGGGGAAGATGAGCGTCATGTTCATGAAGCAGAGGGCGGCCTTTTTTTTGCTCAATTTCTTTGCAGATGGGCTGGATAATGGGACCTCCCTTGAAGCCCGCTGAGTTAAGGACACGGCTATTACTTCCAAATGCAGTGAAGTCCGGAGCTGTGTGAGTTACATCATCCCAAGGACCTCATTGCCTTAAGAAAAGAATGAGGCCAGGGTCTGATTCAGGCCTGAGGATAAAAAAACAAATTAGTAAAGAGACCAGTGGTATTGAGCAGTGCTGTTAGCTGAGCAGTGCTGTTAGCTGGCAGCCCAACACCTCCAAAAATGTCACACACTTTTGTTTTTCATCTGCTTGGAGGACACATTTTGGGTGAGCTACAAAGACTGATGCTCTTCCTGCCTCCACCCCAAGACACCAACAGCACAGGGGAAATTTCAGCTTGAACTAGGAACACTCCTACTGTTAATGACATGTCTGGTATTTTCTCAAAGCCAGAGAGTGAGCAGCTAAGGACTGGTGTGGAGGCTTCGTTTCCTATGATAAATTAGGCATCTTCCCAAATGCCTGTCATTACTGGGCTATCATCACCCCTGAGCAGCCAGAATAACACCACAAACCAGAGCCACACTCTGTGGTGTCCATCTCAGCTCCAGTGCTGTGATTTTTCCAGAGTGTATCATGCAGAAGCACAGGTGGGATGAGTCAGGTGGCTTCTCTGGATGTACCAAAGGAGGCTGACTGATGCTGGGAGGAGTCTCACATATCCGGGGTGGGAACAGCATGGGGAGATGCTCCTTCTGGTCCTGGGTCAGTTCTCTACACCCAGCTCCAGCATCTCCTTTGGCTCCAGCCCAGCTGTTTTTGCAAGGAGCCTGCAGGTGGCTTCCCAGCAGGACTGCAACAATGACACGAAGCTGCACAAAGCCACCAGATTACAGGGGACAGGGCTCTCCCACACTCACAGCACGGTCCTGGCAGCTGAGGCACGGGCACAGGCTGCGGATCAGCCCAGGAGCAGAGCAGCATCTCACCAGGAGATCATGTGGAGCAGAAGGACAGCCCCAAGGATGTGAGTCGCTGACCAGGGGATGCTGAGTCTGCGTGAGCAAACCCAAATGCAATCAGGATGGCCAAACACAGGATGAGCAAATGGCTCCTCTGCCTGTGCACATATCTGGTGCACATACAGATGCCCATTTTTAAACCCACTGACCTGACTGAATCCAAAGCAGAGCAGTCAGTACAGACTCAAGGGCACCATGGGATGTGTCTTGAGAGGGAATGGAAGAACAGACTGTGACATATTCCTAGCAGACCATGTGGGTGAAAGGAGAGGGTGGTTTTCAGTCAGTGCTGAAGGAAAGGAACTTTACATGCAAAACCAGTGCTAGTGTGAGGAGAAAGTGGGTAGGGGGTATATCTGTTTACTAACCACTCCTATCAGCTCCTCCTGCCCAGACAGGAGAAGCCAAAAAATATGTTCCTCTGCTGCCAAGAGAGTCAGAAACCTCTTACTTCTTCCTCTCCATTTCCCACGGGGTGAGAGGCCTCTCTGCCAGCAGGTACTTCCCTCACTGGGTAAGAGGAGAGCAGGGAAGGGGACATATCCAGACTGCATGTCAAGCGAGATGAAGAGAGAGGAGGCATTTTTGGAGAGCTGCTGCCTGTTAAAGGCAGCCCACACTCTCCCACTGGGAGATAGCTGGTAATATTCGTGGCTAGCTTGTTGCTCAGTGCATGACAAAGTGCTTATAGCTTTCCTCCAGAGGCTCTTCCTGGATAAATATACAACTTCCAGGAGTTCTGGTGGGACAGCTTCGCCAAGGATACATGGCTGTTGATGGTCCCAGTTGTGTCTGATCACACCTGGTATTTTCCCTGTCATCTCCATCTGGAGAGAGGATGGATTGCTTTCTTGCAGCTGTTAAATAAGATGGTGGAGGGGGCAGGGGCATTGCATGGTGTAGACTGCACAGTGAATTTCTGCCGGAAGCTGGGAAAAGAGGGAGAAGGGGGTGCTGAGTTCTCTGCTGCATGCAGGGCAGGCATGAAGGCGGGGGACCCTCGGGGTCCTCAATACCTGAAGAACCCTAGAGATCACCCTGCATTCCCCCTGCATGACCAAAAAAGGCACAGCTCTCCCTCTCAGCACACAGGGACATTTCCTCTCTATGGCTTCTCCAGCTGAGCTCCCAAAGGAGACTGTCGGGGGTTTACAGGCTGCTCTGGTCAAACCTTTTATCAAGGAGAGCCAAGGAAGGCAGCTGCTTCTCCCTGGAGAGCAGGACTGTGTTGTGCTCCCACGCGCCCCGACCACCACCTCCTTGGGGTGTGGAGCTGCTGCTGGGAACCCATGTGTTACCAGGAAGAATCTTGTGCCTGCATTGCCTTGGCACAGTGCATCCAGCCCCATGTCGAGGAGAATGGTCCCCTGAAAGGAGAAAATGATTTGGCAGGGATTGGGAAATTCTGTGTAATTAATGCCCTTCATCTTTCCCAGCCATTTTAGAAGAGACAGGCCCAGCATTTGGGTGGGTGGGAGCTGCAGGGGCAGGAAGCTCTCCTCTCCAAATCCCAGCTGTGGAAAGCCCTGAGAATGTGCAGAAACTGAGAGTACATCAGCCCCCTGCTCTCCCTTACCCGCTCTCTGGGCATGGCAGACTGGCATCCTAGAATGCTCCAGGAGCTGCAGGCAGGGATATGCTCTCCATCCCCGGAGCCTCCCAAGGCCCGGTTTGCCGGCACTTTTCCCTCGTTCGCTGCACACTCCCTCACCCCAGACCGCTCTCCAGGTCTCCAGGAGCTGGACGGGGGCCCGGCACAGTCAATCCCAGAGCAGCCGGTAACGAGGTTTGGTCATTACTGCCCGGGGCTATGTGCGAACCAGTGACCTGGCTCTGAAATGGTTTATGTTACATGCAAATCCCCTCGCAGAGGTGTTGGGGGAGGAAAGCCGGCCTCGCCGTGAACTCCCTGGGCTGATGAGCAAACCCCAGCGCAGCAGAGAACTTCCCGTGCCCGGCGCGGCGCTGCGCTGCCGCATCCCACCGTGCCGGGGTACCCATCCCAGGGGTACCACACCGAGCACCGCGGCCCCGGCCCCGCTCCAGGACTGGCGGTGCTACTGTTATACACAAAACAATAATCAGCTGCCGTAACGAGGATGCAGAGTAGCTGAGCTGGCTTCCCTGCTGTTGTGCCGGCTCCAAGTGGAAACAGCTGCATTTGGTTTGGTTAAATGTTTTATTTACTCACAATTATCCCAGATAACAGGTTTGCGTTCGTTTGTTCAATATTTAATATTGTTTCAGAGCAAAGCTGCTCTTTGGTTTCTGGTGGAGGACTGGGGGGGTCAGAAGGCGCTTCCTGCTGTGGTGTGGTCCCAAGTGAAGGGTGAAGCTGTCCTGCTGTGCATCACTCCCTAAGGCACCCGGCCTAGATTGCTGCCCCATGGGAATAAAGTCACATCCAGGAGCACAGCTGGGTTTGGAGTGCTGGTGTGCTGAGCAGGATGGTCATTTCCCTAGGACAACAATGCTGCCAAGCACCAGCGCTGCCAGAGGGAGTAGGAACAAGAGTGTCTGTCATGGGTTTGGGATGCCAGATGGCTTCTCCTGCCTAAATCACCTTCCCGTAGCATCCTGCACCTTGGGGAGCACCTCCAGCAAAGGCTGCCATTCCAGACAAACAGTCCACCCTGCATCAGGGTTGCCAGAGCCCCTTTGCTCTTGCTCTTCCTCTCACAGATCAATGCTGTGAGGATTGCTTGATAATTTTCTGGAGCCTGGAGAATGGTCAGGTTTGAGGGGCAGCTCTGCTGTGCTGGAAGCAGCATGGCCTCATGCACTGCAGGATAGGGCAAACTCCAGTGAGCCTGTGATCACACTGGGAGCTTGCCCTGCCACTTTGGCTCAAAGTGGGATTCTTCTCTCTCTCTTCTCTTCTCTTCTCTTCTCTTCTCTTCTCTTCTCTTCTCTTCTCTTCTCTTCTCTTCTCTTCTCTTCTCTTCTCTTCTCTTCTCTTCTCTTCTCTTCTCTTCTCTTCTCTTCTCTTCTCTTCTCTTCTCTTCTCTTCTCTTCTCTCCTCTCCTCTCCTCTCCTCTCCTCTCCTCTCCTCTCCTCTCCTCTCCTCTCCTCTCCTCTCCTCTCCTCTCCTCTCCTCTCCTCTCCTCTCCTCTCCTCTCCTCTCCTCTCCTCTCCTCTCCTCTCCTCTCCTCTCCTCTCCTCTCCTCTCCTCTCCTCTCCTCTCCTCTCCTCTCCTCTCCTCTCCTCTCCTCTCCTCTCCTCTCCTCTCCTCTCCTCTCCTCTCCTCTCCTCTCCTCTCCTCTCCTCTCCTCTCCTCTCCTCTCCTCTCCTCTCCTCTCCTCTCCTCTCCTCTCCTCTCCTCTCCTCTCCTCTCCTCTCCTCTCCTCTCCTCTCCTCTCCTCTCCTCTCCTCTCCTCTCCTCTCCTCTCCTCTCCTCTCCTCTCCTCTCCTCTCCTCTCCTCTCCTCTCCTCTCCTCTCCTCTCCTCTCCTCTCCTCTCCTCTCCTCTCCTCTCCTCTCCTCTCCTCTCCTCCCTTCCCTTCCCGAACCTTCCCTTCCCGAACCTTCCCTTCCAGAACCTTCCCTTCCCTTCCCGAACCTCCACGAACCTCCCCGAACCTCCCCTCCCCGAACCTCCCCAAACCTCCCCGAACCTCTCCTCTTCTCTCGTAATGCCTTGCCCAAAAATTTACAGCATTGCCTCTTGCCATGCTCACTGAATTTTCTGCAAGGGAAATGAGAAAATCCATAGCTTGGTTTATGAGCCCCAATCAGTGTAAAACAGGGCCTTTTAGAAATTTATCTGTTGCTGAGTCCACCTTTTTCTCCAGTACCTTCTTGGGGAATAAATTCTTGCTCTTTGAGGCTGGGGAGATGGCTCTTAGGTGACAGCAGGGTCAGGGGTCTTTGGCTACAGCTGCAGGTGTCCCTGTCCCATTTTGGGAGCTTCCAGGGAGGTGCTGCAGTGTTGAGTCTGAGGGCTGGGCTAGATGCTGGCTGAATGCGGACAGCTCTGCTGATCAGCTGGGATGCCTCACACTCCAGAGGGATATATCTTTAGTGTCTAATTTCAAGGGAAAGGAATTTCCCCCTGAAAATGTCCATTTGCTAAGATTGGGGTGGCTTAGACTTAAAGGGAGGGACATAAACCCTGTCTCCATCACTTGCCCAGGTCACCCAGGAGGTCAGTGAGAAACAAACCCATCTCATCCTGTGCCCCTGTATTCCTGGGTTCTCCAGTTCTCTCTCAAATGAACTTTGCTGCATCAGCTAAAAACAAACAAACAAAAAACCCAAAACCAACAAATTAAAAACACCTGCTTTATCCTTCTTGAAGAAGTGGTGGTTATGAGCATGATGTTCCCAGAACAGAGGGAGCATCACCTGCTATCCTCCGCACCCCTTCTCATCCTCACACTTACCCAAGAACAGATGGTCAAGGGGAAACAGAGCAAATTCAAAGCCTCACCTCCCTCCCTTTCTCCAGCAACAAAACACAGTTGCACCCAAACATTTGGGTCCATGGAAGGGACTGTCCTCAGCCGTAGCCACGCTGCACTCCAGCGCAGGTGGCACATGGCAGACAGATGCTCCCCTGATACACCTGGCAGTAGAAATATGATTTATTCATCATTGTTTTCTTTGTTGTTTCCTACCAACCTCCTGTACACAAACAGGCTTTTAGAAAAGCGGCATTAGATAAATAATAGATCGTGCTGGCAGCCAGCATGTGCATAACAAAAGCATCTGTGTAGATGCGTGTGTGGAATAGCAAGGTCTGCTGCTTTTGTGCCCACGTGCTCAGTGCTGGCATCTTGTGCCCAGGTGGATTCCTGTTGTGCTGTCCAAGCCTCTGCAGCTTTACTTTTGGTCAGTTGTGTGGCTTTTTTTTCCTGTATTGGTACATACCCACTACCAGTGGTGTGAGAAAAGTCGCTGGGTGATGATCTGGTCCTGCCGTGGGCACGTGGGGTGCAAACAGCCGGAGTTTGGCAGCAGAACAGCACTGGTTGTGGGGTTGTCCCCCTGCGTGGGGCAGCACAGGGCTCCTGCCCATGTGCAGGCAGGCTGTGTCACAGCTGTACCTCTAGCTCAAGCACATGCTGCTGTCATAGGCCCTGGAGTTTTTGCTGGCCCAAGACAGAGATGATGAGTTATGCAGGTGACCCCAAAAGCACACTATGGGCTCATTATCCCCCATCAGCCCAGCGCCTGAATGTGCCCCAAGTGCACCAGAAAAAATACCTCCTACAGAAGTGTTTGAGAGGCCTCTTAAAACTTTTATTGGCGCTATTTTTTGTATCCCTCCACCTGTGGAGCAAGGCATCTTTAGTACATTCAGCCCTCAGCAGGAGAGGAAAATTATAACTGATCCATTTCAGAAACCCCTAAAAGTGACCTAAAATAACTTTTCTATATATAAAAGTGTCATGATTTTAATGTCCATTATCTCATGACCTAGCAGAGCTAGGAAAAGCTCTTGTAGATCATTTTTAGTGGTTTCTAAAATGGATTGGTCACACTTTTCCCCTGCACAGTGGGACTGAGGGTACAAGGACAACTGGGCTTTAGAGATGAGGAGGGAAACAAAAATCTGTTTCAGTGCTGGTGTATCCAGAACTGTTTCATCCTCCAGGACCAATTGTGGTGCTGTCCCCAGCTGAGCAGAAGTGCTGAAGCTGGTCAAGTGACAGCTGTTCCCAAAAAGCTGTAGAGGCAGAGCTAAATGGATGCAAAGCATGGGGCACTGTGTGGCAGGAAAGCCAGCTCTATTCCTGTCACTGGTCTTTTCAGGGTTCTGCAAAGACAGTGATCCTGGCACCAGCTTTCACTGCTGTGGCAGACTCAGATTTTGCTGGAGCATCTCATAGTTTGTGAGCCATGTGCCCAGATGGGATGTGCTCAGCTCTGAGCTCAGCTCTGAGGCTTTCATCACCTCACCCAGAGCTTTTGCAGTGAGGCTGGTTGCAACCCAAGCCTTTGGGAAGCTGCCACAGCCAGGCATTAAACATGCTGGGTTTTCAGAGAGGACATCAGCAGAGCACATGGGAGAAGTGGCTCCCTGCCATGCAAGAGGTTAATAGACAGATTAGAGAGGGCAGGCGCTGTTTGTGGCAAAAGGAAAAGAGCTCTGCTTTTACTGAGTTCAGCAGCTCCATGAAGCAACACAGATGTAAATATTTGTCAGAATTAGGGAGGCTGTGTGCAGGAGCCCAGGGAGGAGTGCCCAAGTAGCTCAACCTGTTGTTCAGACTGTTTGTGATGTGGGGCAGGTGCTGAGAGCTGGACATCATCTGAGGGAGGATGGAGAAGGTTGGAGCAGGACACCCCACACCCAGCAGCACTGCCTAAAACCTCAGGGCAGAAAAAGCCTTTAATGCTGCTCCCTTGATGCCTTTGTTTTCCTCCACTGCCTTTCTTCCTCTCTCTGTTGGCCTGATGGGCTGGCCCACCTCCAAAGACAGCATTACAGCACGCTGGATCGATTGGAGCCTGCAATTTTATTTGCTGTCTTTAAGAGCCTTTGATGGGCAGCATGAGCTGTGCCAGTGAGCGCCTTTCCTGGGAGAGGAGGGGAAAGGAAGAAGGTTGCAGGCTACCATCTCCCAAAGGGAGATGAGGAACCTGCCACCAGCTTGGAGAAGACACCAAGACTGGGTGGGCAAAGAGAGTCCTCCTGATGCCGCAAGGCAGCTGGGAAGGGGCTTGCAGCTCCATCCTTTGTGGTGCCTGGCATTGATGGCCACAGTCACCCATGTGGTGTCATGGTCACAGCCCCCTGTGGCACACTGCACGGGCCTCACACTCTGCCATGAACCTTCTGCCCGTCAGGGTGGAAAGGGGGGGTATCTGCCTGACAAATCCCTCCTGGGACGCCTGTGGCTCTGGGACTGATGGCTCTCTGCAGAGATGGAGTTTGCAGGAGTGTCTATGTGAGACAGCTTGTGTCTGCCCAAAAAAAGAGGGCAAAGGTTGGGCTGAGACAGGATTCATACAGCAGCTTCCCTTCGGCTGCATCTGTCCTTGAACTCTGCATCAGGAGGGCAGAGATGCAAGGATCATTTTGTCTCCCTTCCCCAGTCTCTCCTTCCACCTCTAGCTTGCTAAAAGACACCAGAGGGTAAGAGGTGGAGTGTGCTGGACACAAAAGGTTGGGGGTGCTATTGGGGACCAGCCTTGAAGCAGAGGGCAGGATTTTTCTCAGCATTCAATGCTGTGGAAATGGGGCACCTTCAAAAGCTGCTGCAGAGTGGGGATCGAAGCAGGATACAGGATGTGCAGCCCTCCCTCCTCCTCCTCCTCCCAGCATAACGAACCTGGAGGAGTGAGCCTGCCCCAGCCTCCTCAGCGGAGGAATTAGCACAGATCACGAAGAGCCAGATCCGGCGTGATACTGGAGACAACAAAGATAAATTATCCTGAGACGGACTAATTGTGGCGCATAGCAGTGCAGCATCTTGGGCCGTTCTGGTAGGGCTGCACCCTGCAGGACTCCAGGAATGCTCGAAAAAGCCCCGCCTGCTTCAGCCCGGCTTCCCTGCCACTCCTGGTCACAGGCGGAACAGCTGAGTACAAGCAGCAAGCGTGCGAGTCGCCTACGGTGGCATCCCCAGCATCCCCGAGCAACAGTGCCAGCCCCATCCCGATTGCCGGGTGCCGGGCAGGTGCTGTTAGCCCACAGTGCCCCCACGCGGTCACCCGGCACCCAGAGGCTGTCCCCAACCCCCATGCACCCTTTCAGCCCCTCCGGGACACCTCCCGACCCCCGACTGCACCCCGCACACAGCAATGCTGCCCTTGCCCCCGCCACGCCCAGGGCAGGCAGGGAAGGGGTTAAGGAGCCTGCGGGGAGGAGGAAGATGATGGGGCTGTAGCAGGGATCAGGCCCTTGTCTCTGGCTTTGCGATTAGCCATTCTGTTTTGATGTGGAGGGTCTGCTTGAATAATTTAACCCGGAGGCTCATTAACCAGGCTCTGGCCTTCGTCTGTCGGCTGAAGGCTGAAATGGCCATTAGGAGGATCACGGAGCGGAGCGGCGCAGCCCTCCCTCCCGCCGGCCCCCTCCGTTCCCTCTCCCTCTCTCCTTGCTCCCTGACTCTGCTGCACTTGGCTCCCTTATCAGCTGCTTGCGCCCTCCAAGCCCTGCCGCAGGGGCGCCGAGGGTGCTCAATGCCTGTGCCTCAGTTTCCCCGCTGTAGACCGCAGCAGGCTGCAGACTCCAGTCGTAGCTGGAGTTCATTCCTGAGAAAGCTGTGTCCCTGCGTGTGTCGTGCCAGTAACGCCCGGGCTGTGGGGCTGGAGAGGCTCTGGGGCTGCCGGGTCTGCTCGGTTTGTTTCAAACCGCCTCCTGGGAGAGAAGAGCACTTCCTGGGATATTCGCAGTGGATGGATGGGGATGAGGGCAAACGAAGGAAGGGCAAGAGGGAGCGCCACAGGATCAGACAGCCTTTCCAAGGTTGGGGACAGCCTCTGGCACTTCCAGCCCAGAGAGTGTATTTTATGGCAAGGCACTGTGCCAGGCTGCTGTTCTTAACAATCAGTGCAAGTGCCTGGGTACCAAGAAGAGTTGACTTTGGTGTCAGATCAGGTAAGGTTTTTACCAACAAAGGCAAAATTTATCAGCCAAAAGGTATCAAATCTCATTCTTCAGATGCACCTTCCCTCAGCATTTTGCAGAGCTCTCCTGCAGCCCTTGCTGTGCTCCTGCAGAAAGCAGAGTGCAGTGCACATGCTTCCAGGAAAGCCAAGTACAGTGTGAACACTTCACTGGGTTTAAAATCCTCTTCTGCCTCTAACCTCTAGGATCATCTGTTGAGGCCAGAGTGTTGCAGCCTAAATTGACACTAGTAAAGTCCAAGGTAGAGAAGCAAAAAGGACCTTGGCATAGTATCCACAGATGTTTATTTCAGCCATGCGGTGAGATGTTCAGGTCCCAGCCCACACACATGGAGAGTCCCCCTTTCCTTCCCCAGGGGCCTGGGGGCTGACCCTGGTCTCCGGGCAGTACAAAGATAAGGGCCAATCAGGGAAATGGCAGGGAGTGGCTCAGGAGCACCTACGTTCAGACATAGCAACAGGGGAAGGAGCCGATGGGGTGTAACTTAGGAGGGGCCTCCCAGGGCTTCCTCGCCAGAGGAAGGCTGCTCCCGCTGGGTGCTCTCATCCTGTCGCCTGTTGCCTGTGTGACTCTTTGGCAGTGCAGCAAAGTCAGGGATGCTCTTCCCCATGCCAAAGCGTTAACACTGTTAGTCCTCTTGCAGAGCTGGATTTTCTCTACTGGTTTTGCATTGCTCCTCCTCATCTTGTCAGTGGTCCTTCTTCCTCCCTTTGGTGACCTCTGATCATTTGGAGGATCATCCCTCAATAAGTTTATCACTCCCCAGGGATGTGGCAGAGAAAGCTGTGAGCAGTGTAGATTAATGGCGTCAAGAGAGCAGTACCTCCTCCTCATCAGCAACATCTCTGTCACAGCCTAGAAGACAATTTCCCCTGGTACCTGCAAACGGTCCCTATCACTCCATCCTTCATTAGAAGCAGTGAGCTGCCCAAGGAGAAGGTGAGCTTTGCACTGCCCAGCCCAAAGCAAGGTGTCCTGGAGGACCTCAGTAGAAGACATGGGACAAAGACACCCAGATCCTTCCAGCATGTGATAAACACAGGCCAGGCTCCCCTTGCAAACCCTCCCCTCCCAGTCTGGCAGCAACTGGGAGTGGTGGGTTGTCCCTTTGCTCAGAACTTGGTGATAACCCTAGCTCAACAGGTTAATTAGGTTAATTACCCTTTCTCTTTTCCGGGCAGCCCCCCCGAAGGAGCCTGTGCTGATGTGTCGGTCCAACAACTACCCGAAGGGTTTCTACTGCAGCTGGCACCTGCCCACTCCTACCTACATCCCCAACACCTTCAACATCTCTGTCATGTAAGTGTCTGGGAAGAAAGGGTGCAACAGGGTGAGTTTCAGTCCCCACAGCCTGGAGCAGGTCTCAGGTAGTGCCATGAAGTCTTGGGGCGGTGGGTCCTACTTGTGCTGAGCATGTGGCATCAGTGTCCCAAAAATGGGCATGGGGAAGGATTTTCTGAGCGCATATAAACTGGATGTTTGGGACCAGGACTTTGTGCCAAGAAGTTTTTAATTTCCTTAGAAGGGGCCAGGAAAGTCCCCATCCCCCAGGTCCCCTTTCCCTGCTTCCCAAGACTCCCATAGTCTCTGCACCACTTGTCTGTAGTGGATGTTGTGCCCACTTTTTTTTGGCACATTTGGCACATCCATGCTCTCTCCTGGTGTAAGCTGGTTGTTGTTGGGCAGCACCAGTGTCTCTCACCTAGAACTGGCCATGGCATGGCCATGGCATGGCATCATTCCCTACCCTGAGCCAGAGTTCTGGCACAACCCTTATACAGGCCGATGCCATGTATTATCTTCTGAGGTTTGTGTCACCATCAGGAGACCTTGTTCCTCCCGTGGGAGGGCCAGACCCAAACCCAACCCCAGCAGGGTCCCATTCTTTCATTGGGGCCAGCATGAGGATGTTCACTGAAGCCTCTGTGTCGGCTTGGGAGAAAACCTTGTACACAGGAGCCCACACAATTCCCTGGCAAGAGGAAAGCAGCCCTTTGGCTGCAGCAAGGGCTGGTGCATGGGCACCATTGCCTTAGTGGGGATGCAGAGCTGCACAGTCT